>NC_080426.1:43311724-43637974 GCF_029873635.1 Malania oleifera | reverse complement strand
CATATATTATGCAAGCCAGACATTGAATGAAGTTCAATTAAATTATACAACAACTGAGAAAGAGATGCTTGCTGTGGTATTTGCTTGTGACAAATTTTGGTCTTACCTCATTGGTACAAAGGTGATAGTGTTCATTGATCATGCAGCACTTCGCTATTTGTTTGGCAAGAAGGAGGCTAAGCCTAGGTTGATTCGTTGGATCCTGCTTTTGCAAGAATTTGATTTGAAGGTGCGCGATAAGAAAGGAAGCGAAAATTTAGTTGCTGATTATCTTTTTCGATTGGAGCAAAAGGAAGTAAGACCAGATTTAGTGATCCAAGAAGCATTCCCTGATGAGTAGTTGTTTGCATATGAGATCAAGCTTCTTTGGTATGTTGATATTGTAAACTACCTAGCTTGTAAAGTATTGCCACTAGATCTCACTTACCATCAATGCAAGAAGTTTCTGCATGATGTGAAATATTATCCTTGGGATGACCCTTTGCTATTCAAAAGATACCCTCATCAAATCATCCAAATATGTGTGCCAGAAGAAGAGATGCAAGTCATTCTTCATCATTGCCATTCCTCATCATATGGAGGACACTTTGGATCAACACGAACAATAGCTAAGGTACTCCAAAGTGGCTTCTTTTGGCCTTCTATTTTTCATGATAGTTATACTTTGGTGAAAACTTGTGACCAATGCCAACGTATAAGAAATATTTCAAGACGTCAGAAGCTACCATTGAAAAATATCTTAGAGGTTGAGTTATTTTACTTTTAGGGAATAGATTTTATGGGTTTGTTCCCTCCTTTTTTTGGCTATGTTTATATCTTGTTAGCAGTCGATTATGTGTCAAAATGGGTGGAAGCAATTGCTACAACAACAAACGATGCAAAGGTAGTGCTCAACTTTCTGCATAAGAATATATTCACAAGATTTGGCACTCCACGAGCTATTATTAGTGATGATATTTAACAACCTTCTTTCTAAATATGGTGTGAAGCATAAGATAGCACTTGGCTATCATCCTCAAACTAATGGCCAAGCTGAAATTTCAAATCAAGAAATCAAGAACATCCTTAAGAAGATGGTCAACTCTAATAAAAAGGATTAGGCAAAGAAGCTTGATGATGCTTTGTGGGCATACCACACTGATTTTAAAACACCTATCGGGACGTCCCCTTACCGATTAGTATTTGGGAAAGCATGTCATCTCCCTGTTGACTTGGAGCATAAAGCCTATTGGGCTGTAAAAAAACTTAATTTTGATTTGAAGGCAGCAGGGGAAAAGCGACTTCTTCAATTGAATGAGATGGATGAGTTCTAGAATGATGCATATGAAAATGCAAAAATCTACAAAGAATGGATGAAGAAGTGGCATGACAAATATATTCTTAGGCATGAGTTTGCTCCAGGATAGCAGGTTTTACTCTTCAACTTAAGATTAAAACTATTCCCGGGCAAGTTAAGATCAAGATGGACAGGTCCTTATACAATTGACAAAGTTTTTCCTTTTGGAGCAATAGACTTGAAGGAAAAAATAGGGAATATATTTAGAGTTAATGGTCAGAGATTGAAGAACTATTATGGAGACAAGTGGAGAGGAACTGTGCATTTATTCCTCTTGGAGATCCTAATTGATGAAGATTGAAAAGTCTGGCTGGAGATGTTAAAACAAGTGCTTATGGGAGGCAACCCAAAGAATTTTCTTTTGTTTATTCCTTTATTTTTATTACTTTATTTATTCATTTTTGAATAATTTAGATTTTTGATGTAGGTTTATCTAGTATGAATAAAGAGCTGAAAATTTCATTCTTCGACTGATTCACCAAGAAACCAAGGAAGCTCCTTTCATTCCTTCAATCTTTCTCACCTTTGAATTACAATGAGGACATTGTTTATTTTAAGTTTGGGGGTGTGATTTGGTCTTCTTTTTTCTTTTTCTTTTTTTTTTTTGAATTACGCATCGGGTATCCACGCGTCCGTTTTACGGTCTACGTGACTAATCCTGCGCCCCTTAAAGTTGACCCCACAACTGCAAAGGGAGGGTAAATTCAGGAGTCCAGGGGCGAAAACGAGCTTGAGAGGGTTTGAACACTTGACCTCGTGAGAGGCACTCCCGCAGCCCACACTACCACCTGAACTACACCCTAAGGGTGTGATTTGGTCTTCTTGATTGTTGGTTATGTTGATTTTTTTTATTTTTTTATTTTTTGGTGATTTTATAAGTCATAAGTTGTTAGATTCTCTTACCAAGCATGTATTTGAGTATGATTGAATTCTCCATAACTCTGAAATTTGTGATTGAGGATGGGATTGAGAAAAATTTTCAAAAATTTCTTTTATGTCAAGCAGAGTTTTGTGGGTACTTTGATTTAAATCTTTGACCTTGAACATAATTGTGCACACATTTGTTTTTTTTTTTTTTCTCTATTCCATCTTGCTTATAAATAGAACGAGTAGAATTGATTGGGTCAGAGGAGTTCAATCTTGCTTTGCTCTTGAATCCATTGATGGATCCTTGAGGTGAAATCCTAGTTGATACCAAATATTGGAGAAATGATCTAGGAAAATTTTTTGTCATAACCAAAAAAAGCTTTCCCAGCCGTCCTGATTATCATGTCATCATTGCATGGTGTATTTCCATAGTCAAACCCCTTGAGCCTCATGTTACATAAGCCTTTATTTGCTCTTTTAACTACATAAACCATTCCTGTTCTAAGTTTGAAAAACTATGAATTTACCTTTACATTTTGAGAAAATACTTTGGTGGAAATTTACATTTAAAGAGAAATTTTCTTTCAAAAAAAAAAAAGAGGAAAGAAATGAAAAGAAAGAAAGAGAGATGACTCAATAAGTGGTGTAACAACCCAAAAATTCAAACCTTTTTTTTTTTATATGTGCTGTAAAATTATACCACTTTGAAAATCTACTAAAACATCTTGGTCCCAAAGTGGGCACTGAGGAATACCTGTTCATAAGATAACACATCTATGCAGCAGAAAATATAAAATCATATAACCATAATTATAATAACAGAATTTAGTATTTTCCCATAACATATATATACACATCTCTCCAATATTCTCCACTAGATCATCTAGTATCTACATAAAAATACAGCTCCCAGCATACACTTACCCTAAAGATAGGGCAGTACAAAATCCCCTTTATTTCCGCGCCTGATCTGCTCATCTAACTGGTCCACCTAAAATGTTTAAATTACTGGGATGAGACAACCCTCACTAAGATGAAATATGCTATTACCAGTGTGGGGCAATTGAGTTTACATGAACAATATACTTTTAATCAATTAAAACTGAGATAACATGTAAAATAAAATACAATATAACTCACACCTGTGTGGCTTAAAATACAACTGCTTCTAAACTTTGTATTTAATCATACTTTTAGTATCTATAGGTATATCTGCTATTTTCTATAAATCTATTTATATAACATAGTTGTGAAAACTTCCCTGGATGGATAACTGTAAGTTATGATTTAACCCCTCATGATAGGGTTGTGCAGCTTGTAGGCGGGACTTAACACTGGTTGGCCTACCAGGATAAGTCAATTAAAACCTCAGTCGTCAGATCGACTGCCTCAACCTAGATTACTGGGGAGCCTACAATCTCTCCCAAGGCACGATCGACTACTCATAAAATCCACACACTATCTGAGATATGTCGTTGCACTCTGAACTGAAATAGCTATGGTACTGTGCTCTAAGATCTGATCTAGTCCATCAGGGCCTGATATTATATAACACTGTTTTATATATATATATATTACTATTTTACCATGATTCTATTTCAACTGAATTAGCCATAACACTATAATAACTTATCTGAATGAATTATAATATTTGAATAAACTGTAATATCTTAATGTTATGGTTCTGAAATCTGTATATCATGGGATTCTGTAAATGCTGTAAATAATCTTTCTGTGTATATACTATAAATCATGATTCTGTAATTTTTGTAAAACATCTTTCTGTATATATAATGTAAATCATGATACTTTGAAAACTGTGTAAATTCTGAAATGAACTAATATTTACTCATGCCACACAATTAAATAAATAAGACCCATGTATTGTAATTTGTATATTTCTGATAATAAAGATAATTTATAATCTGTAAAATTTTCTTGAAAACACATAATTTCATATCGTAAAACATCCAGAATTTATATCCCAAAGTACATACATTTTACTAGTAAAAATTCCTAAAATAACTAGCATAGCATATTTCCTTTACCTCACTGACTGGGAGGCTTGTCTCCAACTTTATTCTCACGCCCGCAGCGTACCATACTCCAAAATCGTGAAATAATGTACATTTCCTAATTCAATCAACCCAAACTCAGAATAATTATACTCGCCTTTCCCCTAGGCTCACATATCTCTTTTATCCATTAAATTCTAAACTACTAATTATTTATCAATGTTACCTGAGTTCGAAGAAAACACCCGCTTGAGATCCTCAACCCATGCATGTGGTGTTTGGAAACCCAAACCCTGAAATCATAACACCGTAGTTTAATCAACTCAAATTTCAGTATATTTTCATTTAACACAAGATATGGGTTTAGGAAAGCCTACTAACTATATGAACCCTAAAATAACCCACTTACCCTAATTTTGGGATGGTGCCTGAACTTTTCAAACCAAAATTTTGCTCCGACTAAGTTGTAGAGAATCACCCCAGGATCATCGTGGTAACTTTTGATCGTCTAAGTGGGGTGAATCGGAGCGAATAATGACAAGAGAAGGTAGCTGATCTAAATTCTAGAGAGAGAAAATGGTGGAATGAGCAGAATTCTCGCTGAAAAATGTGATTTTAGACTATGTATAGATGGCTGGCCATGTGGCTTCATCGACGAACCAAAGAAGGGAGTTTGTCGAAGAAGGTAATGAGTTCGTCGACAAACCAAAGGTCTGAAATTTTCCCCTCTTGGCATCTTTTCGTCAACGAGACACTATGGTTCATCCACGAATCATACAAGGGTGTTCGTTGACGAAACCAGGTGGTTTTTCGATGAACCCTGACTTTGGTTCTTTTTGAATTTTTTTTTCATTAATTTCATAATTTAAATCTTTCGGGTCTCTACAAGTGGAGTATGGATCACTTCAAATTTTGTTAATGGTGTACATTATACTACTTCATTGGTTACAACAACAATATTGTCATCAATATAAGCATATTGTCGAGAGAGAGTTATGGTTTGAATCCTGAGGATATCTCTTTGATTGTTCTTTCCACCAAGTAATTTTCCCAGTTTCCTTTAATTTCCTTATCCATTTATTTCGTAGCCCTCACCCAATGGTCTGTCATTTCAACCTTGATTAAAGACCTTTTGATCTCTGATTTTGGCATTTGACTACATTAGTGGAGAGGATTTTTGAAAATTGGACTTATGGGGTTAAGTTTTGAGAGAATTCTTCTGGTTTCAGTTGTTCTACTGTTATCTAAATTTTCTGGTGGCTTGGAGTTAAATTGACTTTAGCACACACACTAAAGGTCTTAACCTTAGGTTGAAGTAAACACTTAACTCTTGCTTGACAAATTGCTAAATTTTTGATTGATTTTCCTGCTATCTTTGATGTTAAAAGAGTAAGATTTTAGTTGATATTGTCTTTAGAGGTCTTTTATTTTATTTTCTTTTCTTTGAGGACAAACAAAGTTTTAAGTTTGGGGGTATTTGATGACTCGCATATATTAGAATAAATTATCACTTCTTAACTTTAAACTTTGGCTAAATTTTATTTAATTTTTACCCATTTTAGGTCTCATTACGGTCATTTAATTTTATTGTGGATTTGAAGAAAAGAAATAAAATTTTTGGAAATTAAATCCGAAATTAAAAATGTTGGAGAATCCATGCACTACACAAGGAGACATCACATGCCCTACGCAGGTCGTGAGCATGAAGAGGTATTGTGTACGTGAGTTGGAGTCCGAATCAAGTGTCATGCACACTCATGAAGAGAAGTCGTGTACAAGCCATGCATGAAATACAAGTGAAGAAGAAGAAGTAGAAGAAGAAGAAGAAGAAGAAGAAGCAATCCATGTGCGTGTAAAAGTATGCATGAAGCAGCTCGTGGAATCTCTTTGCTGGGGCTTGCCGTGTTGTTGAGTTAGAAGTAGGCCAAGGATTTGGAATTGAAAAGAGAGATGGGCCTATGTGTGTGCCGGAGCCAAACTAAAAAAAAATAAAAGAAGGGGAGGCTGGGTCTTGATGTGACACGGCCATGCAAGGGAAGGAGTGTACGCTGGGTTGGAAAAAAAGGAGGGCTTTGGAACAAAATTTTGAAAAGTCAACATTTGTAGGCTAGGTTTTGGTTTTGAGTTATATATATATATATATATATATATATATTTAAAGTAGGGTTTTCTTTTAGAAAAGGAAGAGACCGCACAGGGGGGGGCTATGGAGGTTGCGCTGTGCGTGATTTGACAGAGCCATGCACAAATAAAGGGAGGTCTTTCTCTAAGGCTGGAGGAGGTTGCGTTGAAAAGGGAGGTGTTGACCTTATAGGTTGCACACAATTTTGATAATGACAAATACTTAGGTATTTGATAATTGTCAAGTGTTTGTGCAGGCTTAAATGAATATCCCAAGGAATGACACTTGAAGCAACTAGAAGACGTTGAAGGCTTTAATTTATAATTGTAAATTCAATGATTGTAATATGGGTTTGGAATAATAACCTAGGATATGGTTCGTATTTATCTTACCTGCACATCATACATATATAGGATATATGGTAAGCTCAATAAGGCCATAGCATGACTCTAGGTACCAACACTCAAACACATCATATAATATATAGGAGTGTTAGGTTTATGCCTTAAATTGAACAATTATCAGGAATTTGAGACAGCTCAGGCGACCGAATCTCTGGAGTTCAAAACTCCTAGGGCGCCCGAACTGTTGAAGAGTCAACAGTTGACTTGGGCTCTCGGGCGACCGAACCTTTTTGTGCGTACTGTTCACGAGCGCCTGAACCCTTCGAAAGGGACAGTCCACCAACTCGGGCGATCGATCGTTTTAGTTCAAAAAGAACCCCGGGCGACCAAACACATGGATTCGGGCCACCGAATATAGGACCAGGCACTTGAATTCACGAAACAATGCTACTAACTTTGATTTGGGTCATCGAACCTGAATCCGAGCGACCGAACTGCCTTGAATATCTTTTATTACTGAGTCTAGTCGAGCAACCAAACCTCTATTCAGCCACCCGAACCTCGACGGGTTAAAATTATTTTAACTGTGGTAAAACTGGGTTAAATTGGGTTAATTGTATTTTAACTATTTCAGACTTTTTTAATTATTCCCAACATATTCCAAACGTTATAATTTTACCCCTACCTATAAATATAGGCTCATTTGCAAGATTAGAGGAGGATTAGCTATTTAGATTAGCCAAAATTCTCTCTTTTCAAAATACACTCTTTGGCCAAATACTCTCAAATCTTCACTTCCTTGATATATTCTGAGATTTTGAGAACATTTCTAGAGTGCTTGTGATTGCTAGGATTGCTAGAAACTCCTATTTGATTGAATGATTGCAATATTTTTTTTGGGGAGTTTTAGCTTAAGTTTATCCCACAGATTTTCTCATTATAAATCTTGTGTGGGAATAAACTAAGTAAGCTTAGGATATTTACATCTTTGTTGCAAGTGTCCAATAGCTTGGTTTTTGTTGTGCAAAGATTTTTTCAAACAAGCAAACATTTTCAAACTAGTATTGTGCATATTTCATTGACGAAAACCTTTTTTAACTAATTTTATTATCTAATTCATATCTTTGGAATATTGATATGCTATTGAAGTAATTTGTTTACATTTCAAGATACTGCTTGTTTTGAACACTCTTGAGCATATCACTGATTATATTATATTGAGTGTTGATAGCACAATAATTTGCATCATTGAACTTACACTATATCCATATCATTGATGTGTATATGAATACGCGTATTGGGTACATATCTGCTTTACGTGAAAGCATAATCACTGTACAAATTTCATTGTTGTTAAATTATTGGGTTTTTTCAGGCATGGCCTGAGGGGGCGGTAATCCAACCCGGTAAGGATTGGTTGTAAAGGTTGAGGTTAGCCCTGTGCTAATTGACTTGGTTTGTTTAGGTGCCGCTCCACCCATTTAAGTCAGCAAGTATAGTGGTAATTCTTGTGCTTGTTAGTCAAGGCGGGGACGTAGGCAAATTGCCGAACCTCGATAACACTTTTGCGTGTCACCCTCATTTACTGCTTTTTGGTGCATATGTTGTTAATTAGATTGCTCTATTTAATTTCTGGTACATATTATAACTGATTTACATTACTTGCACTAGATTGACCATAGGGTTGTGAATATACTGCTATTAGGATACTTACTTAGGGCTTAAATTTAAATATCAATTCACCCCCTCTTGGGATCACGGTAAAACTATCAATTGGTATCAGAGCCACGTAGCATAGATTAGTTGTTATTTTGCAAAAGATCTCATATGGCTCATAGCTTCGTGACCCATTTCCTTGAGGGACCATCTTCCACTTGACCTCCTATTTTCAGTGGTGTTAATTACACCTTCTAGAAACAGAGGATGCGCATTTACCTTCAGAATACTGATTGGAAGATGTGGAGGATTGTCTCTAAGGGCAATTATGCTCCCATGAAAACAGAGGGTGCCACTAGAGTTCCTAAAACTGAGGAAGAATATGATGATGATAATGATATGAAAGCTTTTAGTTTAAATGCCACTTCTATGAATATTTTGTACTGTAGTCTTGATATAAATGAATTTAACAGAATTATGACATGTTCTACTGCAAAAAAAATCTGGGAAAGGCTAGAGGTCACATTTGAGGGTACTAGGGATGTGAAAGACAGTAGGATATATATGTTGGCTAGTGAGTACGAGGCCTTTAGGATGAATGTAGGTGAGTCCATTCATAGCATGTACACCCGATTCACACTCATCATAAACTCACTACATGCATTAAGGAAGACCTATTCCACTTATGAGATGATTAGGAAGATCCTTAGAGACTTCCCTCCTATTTGGGAAGACAAGGCTATGACTATTACTGAGGGTAGAGACCTTAAGGCCATGACTTTAGATGAATTGATAAGTTCCCTGATCACTTATGAATTAGCCATAAATAAGAGACTAAATGAACATAATAGGGCTAAGAAAGTGACTGCATTAAAAACCTCCACTAACTCATCTAGTGAATGCAGCGATCCTGATACTGACAATGATATGGCAATGCTAACTAGAAAGTTTAGCAGATTTTTCAGGAAGAATAGAAAGCCATACAAAAAATATAGGGAGTCTACATCCGAGAAGGTAGAGTCTAGCAAAATAAAAAAAATCAAATGCTCCCACGTGTTATAACTGCAACAAAGTTGGGCACATCAAGCCGGACTACCCACTACTAAAAAACGAGGCTAAGAAAAAGAAGAAAGCCATGAAGGTTGAGATATCATGAGATAAACTAAGCAGTAGTGACTTGAAATCAGACCACATTGACTCAGAGGTCGCTAATCTGTGCTTGATGATGGCACACGATGATGAGATATCGTCTTCTAGTTCATTATCTTCATATTATTCATCTAATGATTGTGATTCTGATTGCATGCATACATTTAGAGAATTACAATTTGAATATATTCGTGTATCTAAATTGTTGAGTAAAATGACCAAAGAAAATGATGATTTGAAAAAGAAATGTGAAAATTGGTCAAAATTGTTTGGTATTGCAAAAACCTCTCTTGCTTCTATTTTAAAAGAAAAAGATGTGACTATTGCTGAACTTGAAAAGAAAGTGGAGGATCGCTCCAAAATTATTTTTAAATTCACCAAGGGCAAACGCAATTTTGAAAAACTACTTGGTGCTTAAAGGAATTCCTTAAGTAAAGAGGGTCTTGGTTTTAATCTTGTTGAAAATGTTAGACAACCTAATCTTTACTAAGGACATTTCACGCGTGAGTCAAAATCTAATGTTCCTCCTAAAGATCCTAAGTGTAGAATAAAATGCTTTAAATGCAAACAAATCGGCCATATTCAATTTGATTGTCCACTTAGGAACAAACATGTGAGAATTAGGAAAGTTTGGATAGTTAACGGTGATCCAGCTACTAACCCTTTTGGACCCAACAAAATTTGGGGACTAGCATCAGTCACTTAGCTTATTTTGCATGTATGCCTAAGATCGTCCTCCTCCAAGGACAGGTGGTACTTGGATAACGGGTGCTCACGGCATATGACCGGTGACAAGGGAAAGTTCGCATCAATCATTCCCAAGGATGGAGTATACGTGACATTCGACGACAATGCAAAAGGACGTATCATCGGGGAAGGTAAGGTTAATAAGGATTCTTCTCTTACTATTGATAATGTCTTATTGGTTGATGGACTGAAGCATAATTTACTAAGCATAAGTCAATTGTGTGAAAAGGATATAAAGTATCTTTTGAAAATGATAAATGCATAGTAGAAAATAAATCGGATCACAAAGTACTTTTTACTGCCGATCGCCATGAAAATGTTTATACTACTTCTCTTGATAACCTAGCTTCACAACAAGTAACTTGCTTTTCTTCTGTAAATGAAACTAGTTGGTTATTGCAAAGGCGCTTAGGACACGCTAGCATGGACTTATTGTCTAAACTTGTTAGAAAAGAATAAGTAAAAGACTTACCTAAAAATGATTTGTAAAAGACAAAATCTGTGAGGCATGTCAAATGGGTAAGCAAACAAAATCTAACTTCAAGAAAAAGAAATTCATATCTACCACTAGACCACTTGAAATGCTTTATTTAGACTTGTTTGGTCCTAATTCTGTGCTAAGTCTTGGTGGTAAATCATATGCTTTTGTTATTGTAGATGACTTTTCTAGGTTCACATGGGTGTTATTTCTTGCACAAAAAAATAAATCATGTGAACAATTTACCAAGCTTTGTAGGAGAATTCAAAATGAAAAGGGATATAAGATAACCCATATAAGAAGTGAAAGAGGCACGAAATTTAAAAATGAGGGCATATAAAATTATTGTGACTTAGAGGGTATATCACATAACTTTTCTACACTTAGGACACCTCAACAAAATGGTGTGGTAGAAAGAAAGAATAGGTCACTACAAGAAATGGGTAGAACTATGCTGAATGAACATAACTTACCGAAATACTTTTGGGTCAAGGCCATAACTATTGCCTGTTATGTCATGAATAGGGTGTTGATTAGACCATCAATTAATAAAACCCCCCTATGAATTGTGGAACAACCATAAACCTAATATTTCCTATTTTCATGTGTTTGGTTGTAAATGCTTTGTGCTTAGGGATAATGAATACCTAGGAAAATTTGACTCTAAATATGATGAAGGTATTTTCCTAGGTTATGCACTTAATAATAAAGCATATAGGGTTTTCAATAAAAAAAACATTGTCATTGAATCTATTCATGTTGTGTTTGATGAATCTAATCCATTTTCTAAGAAAGATGATGGTATTGATATTAGAAAATGTTTAGATAATTTATTTATTAAAAATAATGTAAGTGAAAATCCAGAAGTAAATGAAAAATCACCTGAAGATAATGCAAATGAAATTCAAGAGTTGCCTAGAGATTGGAAATTTTTTAGAAATCATCCTATAGATCAAATCACTGGTGAACCATCTCATGGTGTAGCCACAAGATCCTCCTTGAAAAGCCTAGTGAATCATTCTGCTTTCTTATCCCAAGAAGAACCTAAAAATATTAAAGAAGTCATAGAGGATGAATCTTGGGTAATGTCCATGCAAGAAGAACTTAATCAATTTGAAAGAAGCAAAGTGTGGACTCTAGTTTCTAGGCCTAATGATCATATCATTATTGGAACTAAATGGGTATATAGAAATAAGAAAGATGAGAATGGGGTAGTAACTATGAATAAGGCTAGACTAGTTGCCCAATGTTATAATCAGGAGGAGGGGATTGACTTTGATGAAACATATGCTCCTATTGTTAGGTTAGAAGCCATTCGTATGCTACTTGCTTATGCTGCTTTTTAAAAATTTTAATTTGTTTCAAATGGATGTTAAAAGCATTTTTCTAAATGACTATATTAATGAAAAAGTATATGTAGAACAACCTCCCGATTTCGAAAATCATAAATATCCAGATCATGTTTACTAGTTGTTTAAAGCCTTGTATGGATTGAAACAAACTCCTAGAGCTTGGTGTATGAGAGGCTTAATGGTTTTCTACTAGAAAATGGGTTCACCTGTGGAAAAATTGACACTACACTCTTCATCAAATCTAAAAATGATGATATGCTCCTTGTTCAAATTTATGTGGATGATATTATTTTTGGAGAAACTAATGATGAGTCATGTAATGAGTTTGCCAAGTGCATGCAAAGTGAATTTGAAATGAGCATGATGGATGAACTTAGTTTCCTTTTAGGGCTACAAATCAAGCAAGCTAAATATGGAACATTCATATGCTGATCTAAATATATCAAGGACTTGCTAAAGAAATTTAATATGGAAGACTGTAAAATTCTTGGTACACCTATGAACTCTTCTATTAAACTTGATAAAGATGAGCAAGGGATCATTGTTGACGTAAAATTGTACCGTGGCATGATAGGGAATCTCCTATATCTTACTGCTAGTAGGCCTGATATTATGTTTAATGTGTGTATGTGTACTAGGTTTAAGGTTGCTCCAAAGGAATCTCATCTAAAAGTGGTTAAACGAATCCTTAGGTATCTAGTTGGAACTATAGAGTTAGGCTTATGGTACCCTAAGCATACTACCTTTGAGATTGTGAGTTATACTAATGCTGAGTTTGTCGGTAGTAAGGTTGATAGAAAAAGTACCAACGGCACCTAACACTACTTAGGACAATCTCTTGTTTCTTGGTTCTCCAAGAAACATAACTTAGTTGTCCTATCCACAGCCGAAACAAAATATATTGCGGTTGGATGTTGTTGTGCTCAAACTTTTTATATGAAACAACAACTTATGAATTTTGGATTGCACTTCGATACAATATCGATTAAATGTGATAATACTAGTGCAATCAACATCTCTAAAAATCTTATCTCACATTCACGAACTAAACACATTGAAATTAGACATCACTTCCTTCGTAATCATGTGCAAAAAGGAGATTGTGGCTCTTGAGTTTGTATGCACTAATGAACAGTAGGCGGACATTTTCACTAAACCACTTCCAAAAGATAGGTTCATACAAATTAGACGTGAATTAGGTCTAATGCATAGTAGAGATGCTTCTTAGATATTTCATAGCTTGCAAAAATTTAGAGGTAACTTTTAAGTAAAAGTTACAAGTCTAACTGCAATATATAATTGCTGATATTTCCTATTGGTTTAGACTTAGTAAAAATTGATCATTGCTTATTGTTTGTAATTCATACTTTTAATATTTAAAGCATGATAATGTTGGACTTTATGTTTTATTGCTTTGATCACACTATAACAGTTTGAGTAGTTGTGGATAAAATGTTAGGATTTATAAACTCAAATAGGTCATCATTTATACAGGATTTGTGTTGGAAAGTCCCATTTTCAAACGACACTCTACCAAATTTTTTCCAAAACTTTTCAAACTTATTGTGTATAAAAATGCTTATTACGCATTACTGTTGCCTTGAACTTAATTCTTATGGCCCTTTTTGTTGTTGCCAAAAGGAGGAGATGTAGGGGCAAAAATTGGGTTAACTTGTTTAAACTTTTACATGATGCACATTGTTAGGGGGAGCCATCTAAGGCTATACCCATTTTTTGCATGATGTATTTGTCATCATCAAAAAGGGAGAGAATGTTGACCTTATAGGTCGCACCTGGTTTTGATAATGAAAAATACTTGGGTATTTGATGATTTTCAAGTGTTTGTGTAGGCTTAAATGAATATCTCAAGGAATGACACTTGAAGCAACTAGAAGACCCTAAAGGCTTTAATTTGTAATTGTAAATTCAATGATTGTAATATGGGTCTGTAATAGTAACCTAAGATATTGTTTGTATTTATCTTACCTGCACATCATGCATATATAGGATATATAGTAAGCTCGATAAGACCATATCATGACTCTAGGTACCAACACTCACACACATCATATAATATATAGGAGTGTTAGGTTTATGCCTTCAATTGAACAATTATTAGGAATTTGAGAGAGCTCGGGCGATTGAATCCCTAGAGTTCAAAACTCCTCAGGCGCCCGAGCTGTTGAAGAGTCAACAGTTGACTTAGGTTCTCAAGTGACCGAACCTTTTTGTGCGTACTGTTAAAGAGTGCCCGAACCCTTCGAAAGGGATAGTCCACCAACATGGATTCAGGCCACCGAATATAGGACCACGCACCCGAAGTCAAGAAAGCAATGCTACTGACTTTGATTCGGGTCACCGAACCTGAATCCAGGCGACTGAACTGCTTTGAATATCTTTTATTACTGAGTCTGGTCGGGCGGCCGAACCATTGTTCAGTCACCCGAACCTCAGTGGGTTAAAATTATTTTAACCGAGGTAAAACTGGGTTAAATTTGGCTAATTGTATTTTAACTATTTTAAACTTTTTAAATTATTCCCAACGTTGGCCTAACAAGACTTACAATTCTTATTTTAATGATAACAAATCATGATATGTTTAATATGGTTTCTTTCAAAGGAAAGTTTTTCAAGAAGAAGGCAAAGCTTAGAGAGAGTTCAAAGCTCAAAAGGATGATAAAGCTTATAATGAAAGTACTATTTAAAAAGACCAAGAAAGAAAGATCATCAAAAGCTCAAAGAAGATTGAAGAACAAAGAATCAATTGAAGATCAAAAGAATAAAGTTTTAAGAATGGTTGAATGTAAGTACTTCAAGTAAACTTCAAATATAAACTGAATTGAAGCTCTTATAAAACAAAAGTAAACTTAGAAAAGTGGTGTTAGAAAAATCCTAAAGAATGTTTTAAAAAATCAAAGTGAATGAGGATTCAAAAGAAGATAAGTTTTTTGAAATCTGATAGGCTAGGCAACAGCCCAAATTAAATAAGGAATTTTCAAAGAGGCGGTAGGGTGGCAGGCGACTGCCTCAGCACAGCCAAGCACCTGGGTGGTCAAGCAAGGCGGCTGCCTGGGTTCTGGCAGGCGATTGCCAGTGTTCTATGTTTTCAAATTCCTTTATGGTAGGTGACTATCAGGTCGTGGCAAGTGACTGCCACTCGAACATTTTTTTTAAAATAATCCAACGGGAAGATTTTTTAAATGGATTTCTTGGGCACTACTCTTTTGAAAAACTTGGAGATTACTCCAAGTAAACTTGAGGGGCAAGGAATTACTTTTAAACATCTATAAATAGCCCCAAACTTTAAAGATTTTAAACACCAAGAAATTTTCCAGCACTCAAAATTCCCTAAAAGCTCTCAAACTCTCTTGTGTTCATCCTACTTCAACTACTGAGTTACTACTGATACAAATTTCGAAATAGAGCCATCAAAGTCTGAATCTTTCAATACTTGAAAGATATTTGGTGATCTAAATTCAGTTTGAGCTTCAATCGTGTTATATTTGATTTACTTTGAAGTATACTTGTGCTGAAACTTGTACTAATTCACTCTGCTGTGAGAGTGTCTTTTGTACACAAACTTTTCTCTATCTTGTTTCTTTTTTATAGACGATTCAAGGTTGTAGAATCGTTGGACCGAACGAGGGAATATCATTTGGAGGGGCAGGCTCTAGACTAAAGGAAGGAGTGGTTGTAATCAATATTGTTCCATCGGTCAATGGAACTGAATTAGTGAATCCTTTGGTGGTTTTCCAAAGGTGAGGACATAGGATGGGTATAAGCCGAACCTCGTAAAACCTTGTGTGTCTCTTCTTCCTTACTCTTTATTTTTCAACAAAACTTACAACCTACGTGTATGCTTTAAATTGTTAAATTCCGAGTGTGTGACTGTTAAATAGACCGGAAGATAATTCGTTTTTGCTTGATTAGCATTGATTGCGAAAATCGAAAAGGACTATGTTGGTTGATCATCTTAAACTTATTAATCTGAAAGTTTGTTAAATAATTAAACACAAAGAAGAAGTGTGATTGTGAAATAACACAGGGCTTATATAAATTCTGCATGCTTTACTTTTTTGATACAGGGCTATTGATATAAGATCAAGATTTTGATTATTTTGTTGATTGGTTGTGGTTGACTTGATTTTGTGATTGCTTGTTGTGATTGTTGATATAAAACAAAGTATTAAAAAGGAAAGGGTTTTAAAATCTCAATTCACCCCTCCCCCCCTCTTGGGAAGCTATTCCTAATTTCAATTGGTATCAAAGCTTAGTTCTAGCAAATTCCTAACAAGAAGCTATAAAAAGATCTAAATAGCAAACATAAGAGTAGCTCCTATTGGAGAGGACCAATCCTCAACTCGTCCACCAATCTTTTGTGGACACAACTACACCTTTTGGAAAAAGAGAATGCAAATCTACCTCCAACACATGGATTGGAAAGCGTGGGAAGTAGTTGTGGATGGAGACCTCATTCCCACTAAAATAGTATATGGAAAACAGATTCCAAAAGAGAAAAAGGATATGATCGATTCAGATTATAAAATGCTTCAAATAAATTCAAGTGCTATAAATGCTGTGTATTGTGCTTTAGACGTTAACAAATTTAATAGGGTTATGGCTTACAAGATAGCTAAAGAAATATGAGACAAATTAGAAGTTACATATAAAGGAACTATTGATGTTAGGGACAATAAGATAGACATGTTAACAAGTGAGTATAAAGCATTCAAGATGAATCCAGATGAAACCATATCAATATGCACACAAGATTCACCCACATAATCAATTCCTTAAGTGCCTTAGGAAAAACTTATACTACCTACGAAATGATTAGGAAAATTTTGAGAGGTCTTTCCTCCATATGGGAACCAAAGGCTACAGTAATTAACGAAGGCAGAAACCTTAAGACCACTTCCTTAGATGAACTCATAGGTTCACTCCTTACTTATGAAATGACTTTAAAAGAAAGAAATCCTGAACCAAGGCATAAGAAATCTATTGCACTAAAAGCATCTAACCACAGCTCAAGTGAAAAGGAAAGTGACACAAGTGACTTAGATCAAGATGAATTAGCATTCATCACTAAGAAACTAGGTAAGTTTTATAGAAGGAATAAAAGATTTCCTAGAAATTTCAATAAAAGGAAAACTAAAAAAGGAGAATCAAGTAGAAAAGAAAATAAGTAAAAATGAATTCCAATATGCTATCACTGCAAGAAACTAGGGCATATCAAACCAAACTACCCATTGCTCAAGAAAGACAAGAAGAAAAAGAAGGAAACTATGAAGGCTACTTGGGATGACTCAAGCTCCAGCGAAACGGAAAACGAATCAAGTGGACAAGAGATGACAAACATATGCTTCATGGCGAATGGTGAAGAGGTAAATTCTTACCACTCTTCAACAGAATCTTGTAATGAATCTTGTGATGAGTCATGTGATAGTATGCCCTCATACAAGGAATTGCAAGCTAAATTGTTTTCCCTACATAAAAGATTTATAAAAATTTCCAAAAGAAATATAACCTTGAAGGATCAAAATAAAGAACTATTGAAGCAACTTGAATCATTCAAAACCATTGAAAGAGAAAAAGACTCTTGTATTGAGAAGTTAGAGGAGGAAGTAAATAAAGTAACTCAAAAATTAGGCAAAACTCATAACGAAAACTTGAATAAAAAGGATTTAGAAGTGAATGAACTTAAGAAATTTGTAGAGGATAAGGAAAAAATTATATATAACTTTACATAAGGTAAAGATAATTTTGAAAAGATGATTGGACAGCAAAGGCTACATGGGAATAAAGAAGGAATAGGTTATAATGGTAAAACAAATAAAAAGAATAAGAAATTATACATGGGATATTTCATCAAGGAAGTCAAGCGCTATGCTAGCACTTCCACAAACAATAAACATGAACACAATACTTGCTATATGTGCAAGACTAAACGTCACGTAATGTTTGATTGCCCACTAAAAAGAAAGTATGTTAAAGTACAAGGAGAATGGAAAGTTAATAATGGAACTAACAACAAAACAAAAAAAGCTAAAAGAATTTGGGTTCAAAAAAACTAACACAATGAATTCTCCATTGTAGGTATATTTTAGGACAACATCGTCAACGGATAAGTGGTATTTGGACAGCGGGTGTTCAAGACACATGACCGACAATAAGTCCAAGTTTACCTCTCTAAGACAAAAGGATGGAGGATATGTCACCTTCGGCAATAATGTCAAAGGTAAGATTATTGGCATTGGGAAAATAGGTAAAGAACCTTCTATTACCATGATAATGTGTTATTCGTATAATGATTAAAACACAACCTTTTAAGCATTAGCCAATTGAGTGACAAAGGGTTTGAAATAACCTTTAGGAAATAAAAAAATGTGTTATCCAAAATCCTAAAGAAAATAAAACCTTGTTTATAGCTCATAGGATAAATAATGTTCATTGTATAAATCTTGAGAATCTAGTGAATCAAAACGTAACTTGTTTGGCAACAATGAATGAAATAAGTTGGTTATGGCATAGGAAATTAGGACATGCTAGCATGGACCTATTATCCAAATTATCAAAGAAAAATCTTGTAAAAGGATTACCAAATACCAAATTCATAAAAGACAAGATGTGTGATACATGCCAAAAGGGAAAGCAAGTTAAAACAAGCTTTAAAAAGAAAAAATATATATCTACTAAAAGGCCCCTAGAACTATTACACCTAGACTTATTTGGTCCAGCTAGAACCTTAAGCCTAGGAGGAAAACAATATGTTTTTGTAATAGTGAATGATTATTCAAGATTCACTTGGGTATTATTCCTTGCAAACAAAGATGAAACCTATGACATACTAATCACCTTATGTAATAAATTACAAAATGAAAAGGGCTATAATGTAACAAGTTTTAGAAGTGATCAAGGTAGGGAGTTTAGAAACAAAGAGGTTGATAAATTCTGTAATGAATATGAAATAAATCACAATTTCTCAGCACCTAGAACTCCACAACAAAATGGAGTGGTAGAAAAAAAAAATAGAACCCTACAAGAAATGACAAGAACAATGATAAACAAAAATAACCTACCTAATTACTTTTGGACTGAAGCTGTAAATGCAACATGTTATATTGTAAATAGGGTGTCTATAAGATCAAGTATAGACAAAACTCCATATGAACTATGGAAAGATAGAAAACCTAATATCTCCTACTTTCATGTATTTGGATGCAAATGTTTTATCCTTAACACTAAAGATGATTTAGGAAAGTTTGATGCAAAATCTGATGAAGGTATCTTCTTAGGCTACTCTACAAATAGCAAAGCCTTTAGGGTTTATAATAGAAGAATTTTTACTATCATTGAATCAATACACATAACATTTGATGAATCAAACAAATATGACAATAAAATTAAGACTGATGAAAAAGAAGATATTCCACAAAAAGAAGAAGATCTTGAAATAAAAGAAGAAAATAATAATGAAACTTCAAATGAAAACATTGTAGAAAATCTAGAACTACCTAAAGAATGGAGATATGCTAAAAGTCACCCAAAAGAACAAATTCTTGGTGAAACTTCAAAAGGAATAACCACTCGAGCCTCATTGAAAAATATTTGCAACCGTTATGCCTTTTTATCTAAAGATGAACCCAAGAATATTGAAGAAGCCTTAAAAGATGATTCTTGGATTATAGCTATACAAGAGGAACTAAATCAATTTGAAAAAGTCAAGTGTGGGAACTTATACCAAAACCCAAAAACAAATCAATCATAAGAACTAAATGGGTTTTTAGAAATAAAAAGGATGAAAATGGGATAGTTATAAGAAATAAAGTTAGGCTAGTAGCACAATGTTATAATAAAAAAGAAGGTATTGATTACGATGAAACCTTTGCTCTCGTAGCAAGAATGGAAGCAATTAGGATGCTCTTCGCTTATGCAGCATATAAGGATTTTAAATTATACCAAATGGACGTAAAGAGTGCATTCTTAAATGGATATATAAATGAAGAAGTATATGTCAAACAACCTCCAAGTTTTGAAAATTCAAAAATTCCAAATCATGTATTTAAGTTAACAAAAGTTTTATATGGATTGAAACAAGCTCATAGAGCTTGGTATGAAAGACTAAGCAAGTTTCTAATTCAAAACAATTTTTCAAGAGGAAAGATAGATAGCACTTTATTTATAAAAACCAAAAATAAAGACATGCTTATAGTACAAATTTATGTTGATGATATTATTTTTGGAGCAACTCATGATGATTTGTGTAATGAATTTGCTAAGTCTATGCAAAAAGAATTTGAGATGAGCATGATGGGAGAGTTAAATTACTTCCTAGGGTTACAAATCAAACAAGCAAAAAATGGAACTTTCATAAATCAAACTAAGTATATTAAAGATATGTTAAAAAAGTTTGATATGAAAGTAAACCTATAAGAACTCCCATGAGCACCTCAACTAGTCTTGACAAGGATGAAAAAGGGAAACAAGTAGATACCAAGCACTACTGAGGCATGATAGGAAGCTTACTTTACTTAATAGCAAGTAGACTAGATATTATTTTTAGTGTATGTATATTTGCTAGGTTTCAATCGGCTCCTAAGGAATCACACCAAATAGCAGTTAAACGAATCCTTAGATATCTACTAGGCACACTTGAACAAGACTTATGGTATCCAAAGGGAACTGAATTTGAAATGATAAGTTATTCCGATGTAGACTTTGCTAGATGCAAGATAGATAGAAAGCACTAGGACACTCTTTAGTCTCCTGGTCTTCAAAGAAACAAAACTCTATGGCATTATCCACAGTAGAAGCAAAATACATAGTAGCGGGGAGTTGTTGTGCCCAAATATTGTATATGAAACAACAACTAAAAGATTTCAAAATTCAATATCAAACTATTCCAATAAAATGTGACAACACAAGTGCTATAAATATTTCAAAAAATTCGGTATCTCACTCAAGAACAAAACATATTGACATAAGACATCACTTCTTAAGAGATCATGTGCAAAACGAAGACATAATGCTAGAATTTGTAAATACAAATGACCAATTAGCAGATATATTCACAAAACCACTCTCTGAAGAATGGTTCATATTCATTAGACAAGATTTAGGAATGATGCATATACGAGAAGCAACCTAAACAAGTTTTCTACTTGGCAGGCGACTGCCACCTAGGTGTCAGGCGACTTCCAGGCTACTGACTTTATATTTTCTTGTTTAACAAGCGCCTGCCTTCTCCTAGTAGGCGACTTCCCCGCAACGGGTAGAGCTTAAAATCCTGTTATATGTCTTTTTAACTTCCCTCAGGCGCCTGCCACTTCTCCTCTCTCTCCGAAAATCCTCATTCCTACTCTTTTCCAAACAAATTCCTCTTCCAAATCAGCCTGAAACCTTGAATCAAACCTAACCTCCACATCATTTCGCATAAAAACCTAGGGTTTATCAGCTTCCCTCTTCAAAACAAACATGCCATAGATCAAATCAGTTGGTAACAAGGATTCCTCCTCCTCCACAAAGATCAACAATGATGAAGTAGAGAAGGGGTTAGTAACTCCCCATGCTAAAACTCTCTATAGGAATCAGATTGCTTCAACTGAACCAATCCTAGGTAAAATACTTGATGTTACATTCTTCAATTCTAATTTTCCTGAAATCATGGAACTTTTTAAAGGAAATTGGGTGGGAACGATTTATCACATATCAAGCAAAAGGGTACTATCTAAACGTGGTTCAGATTTTCTATGCTAACATGGAGAAATTTGAAAATGGGATAAAAACAAATCTTCTAGGACAAAGTATTTATCTTACTCCCATATCTTTGGGAAAAATTCTTCGAGTCAAGCCAAGTGATTTTGAGGTTCAAATTCCTAAGAAACAATGGATAATGACCCAAGGATTTACTCCAAAGGAATTTTTACCCCTAGTCATAACTGATACACCTATCTCCTTTGGGCATCCACCTCTTTACAAACAGCTCAATCTCCAAGCTTTAATCCTGCACAAACTTATTACATATAATGTCCTACCACGTTCCGGTTCTCATGATCATATTTCCTTCTTAGATTGTTTTGTTATGTGGTGTATTCTCAAAGGAAAAAAGCTAGATCTTGCAAGTTTACTTCTCAAACGGATCAATATGAAAGTTGATGCCCCTCATGTCATTCTATCATACGCTGGGATCTTAAATATGGTATTTGCACATTTCAATGTTCTCACACCATCGTTCAACTTCACTAGCAAAACCCATTACGATATTTTTTCTGATACTATTCTTAAGCGTATGGGATATAATCAAACTTATCAAGGATGGTTTCACAAGGGACATCATCACATCTCATCTACACCACCTCCTCAGCCTTCTATTCCAGCCCCTTCAGTTCAGCTTGACCCAGAAACTCCCTCTTGGTTTGTTCCAGTTTACAATCACTATATGACCTTCAGTGATGGAATGCAATCTAGACTTGGTACACTTCGGGAGAAGGTTTCCACTGTGGAAACTCATTGTTCAAGCCTTGTTCAACGTGTTGACAAGATTGAGAAACATTTGGCTAGCTCTTCCAAAGGCAAATCTCATATGGATATCAGCTCTGCTCCATCTAGTGATGATGAATCTGCTGAAAAATCTGATGAACAAGAAGAAAAGGAAGATGAAAGTGGGTCTATGGAAGCCTCCGACTGATTTGCTTCCTCTTTTTGATGTTTAAAACCTTTGCCTATGTATTAATATTTCTGAGTACTTCATAGGATAGTATTTCCTTTGTGTTTGTAATATCTACAAGAACTATGTATTATAGCTCTTCACTATGTTTTTTTTGTATCGCACCCTTTTCCTTTTTGATTCATGTCCAAAGGGGGAGAGTGTTTGAGAGAAAGCAGTGCAAAAAGAAATATGCTATGGGCTTGTAAGAAAGTGATGGGCTAGTAAGAATATGAATGCATATGTAATGGAACGCTTGTTGTATGAATGCATTTTGAAATGATTTGGTATATGCAATATATTTGGTATATGCTTGTTGAAAGGGGGAGCCATGAGCATTATTTTCTTTTTCTTTTTTTTTTTTGCTCTAGATTTGTCATTATAAAAAAGGGGGAGATTGTTGGCACAAGGCGTACAATTCTTATTTTGATGATAACAAATCATGATATGTTTAATATGGTTTGTTTCAAATGAAAGTTTTTCAGGAAGAAGGCAAAACTTAGAGAGAGTTCAAAGCTCAAAAGGATGATAAAGCTTATAATGAAAGTACTATTCAAAAAGACCAAGAAAGAAAGATCATCAGAAGCTCAAAGATGATTGAAGAATAAAGAATCAATTGAAGATCAAAAGAATATAGTTTTAAGAATGGTTGAATGTAAGTACTTCAAGTAAACTTCAAATATAAATTGAATTGAAGCTCTTATAAAACAAAAGGAAGCTTAGAAAAGTGGTGTTAGAAAAACCCTAAAGAATGTTTTAAAAAATCAAAATGAATGAGGGTTCAAAAGAAGAAAAGTTTTTGAAATCTGATAGGTCAGGCGACTGCCCAAATTAAATAAGGAATTTTCAAAGAGGCAGTAGGGTGCCAGGCAACTGCCTAAGCACAGCCAGGTGCCTGGGTGGTCAAGTCAGGCGACTGCCTGGGTTCTGGCAGGCAACTGCCAGTGTTCTGTATTTTGAAATTCCTCTATGGCAGGCGACTGCCACTCAAATGTTTTTTTAAAATACTCCAACATGAAGATTTTTTAAATGGATATCTTAGGCACTACTCTTTTGAAAAACTTGGGGATAACTCCAAGTAAACTTGGGGGGTAAGGAATTACTTTTAAACATCTATAAATAGCCTCAAATTTCAAAGATTTTAAACACCAAGAAATTTTCCAACACTCAAAATTCCCTAAAAGCTCTCAAACTCTCTTGTGTTCATCCTACTTCAACTACTGAGTTACTGTTGACACAAATTCTGAAGTAGAGCCTTCAAAGTCTGAATCTTTCAATACTTGGAAGATGTTTGGTGATCTAAATTCAGTTTGAGCTTCAATCTTGTAATATTTGATTTACTTTGAAGTATACTTGTGCTGAAACTTGTACTAATTTACTCTACAGTGAGAGTGTCTTTTGTACACAAACTTTTCTCTATCTTGTTTCTTGTTTATAGACAATTCAAGGTTGCAGAATCATTGGACCAAACGAGGGAATCTCATTTGGAGAGGTGGGCTCTAGCCTAAAGGAAGGAGTGGTTGTAATCGGTATTGTACCACCCATCAATGGAACTGAATTAGTGAATCCTTTGGTGGTTTGCCAAAGGCGAGAACGTAGGCTGGGTATAAGTCGAACCTTGTAAAACCTTGTGTCTCTCTTCTTCCTTACTCTTTATTTTTTAGAAAAACTTACAACCTGCATGTATGCTTTATATTGTTAATTCTTAGTGTATGGTTGTTAAATAGACCGGAAGATAATTCGTTTGGCTTGATCAGCATTGATTGCGGAAACCGAAAGGGACTACATTGGTTGATCATCTTAAACTTATTAATCTAAAAGTTTGTTTAATAATTAAACACAAAGAAGAAGTGTGATTGTGAAATAACACAGGGCTTATATAAATGTTGCATGCTTTACTTTTTTGATACAGGGCTATTGATATAAAGATCAAGATTTTGATTATTTTGTTGATTGGTTGTGGTTGACTTGATTTTGTGATTGCTTGTTGTGATTGTTGATATAAAACAAAGTATTAAAAAGGAAAGATTTTTAAAATCCCAATTCACCCCACTCTTGAGAAGCTATTCCTAATTTTACCCAACATATTCCAAATGGTTATAATTTTACCCCTACCTATAAATATAGGCTCATTTGCAAGATTAAAGGAGGATTAGCAATTTAGATTAGCCAAAATTCTCTCTTTTCAAAATACACTCTTTGGCCAAATACTCTCAAATCTTCACTTCCTTAATATATTCTGAGATTGTGAGAACATTTCTAGAGTGCTTGTGATTGCTAGGATTGCTAGAAACTCCCATTTGATTGATTGATTGCAATATTTTTATTGGGGAGTTTTAGCTTAAGTTTATCTCATAGATTTTCTTATTATAAATCTTGTGTGGATAAACTAAGTAAGCTTAGGATATTTACATCTTTGTTGCAAGTGTCTAATAGTTTGGTTTTTGTTTTGCAAAGATTTTTTCAAACAAGTAAACATTTTCAAACTAGTATTGTGCATATTTCATTGAAAAAAACATTTTTGAACTAGTTTGATTATCTTATTCATATCTTTGGAATATTGATCTGCTATTGAGGTACTTTACTTAGATTCCAAGATACTACTTGTTTTGAACATTCTTGAGCATATCACTGATTATATTATATTGAGTGTTGATAGCACAATAATTTGCATCACTGAGCTTGCACTATATCCATATCATTGATGTGTATGTGAATGCGCGTATTGGGTACATATCTGCTTTACGTGAAAGCATAATCACTGTACCAATTTCATTGTTGTGAAATTACTGAATGTTTCCAGACGTGGCTTGAGGGGGCGGTAATCCAGTCCGGTAAGGATTGGTTGTAAAGGTTGAGGTCAACCCTGTGCTAATTGCCCTGGTTTGTTTAGGTGCCGCACCACCCGTTTAAGTGAGCAAGTATAGTGGTAAACCTTGTGCTTGTTAGCGAAGGCGGGGACGTAGGCAATTTGCCAAACCTCGATGACACTTCTACGTATCACTCTCTTTTACTGCTTTCTGGTGCATGTGTTGTTAATTAGATTGCTCTATTTAATATCTGGTACATATTATAACTAATTTACATTACTTGCACTAGATTGACCATAGGATTGTGAATATACTGCTCCTAGGATACTTACCCAGGGCTTAAATTTTAAAAGTACCAATTCAACCCGCCCCCCTTCTTGGGATCACGGTAAAGCTATCACAGATCACTACCGTATCCCACTAAACAGGTGTGGGTATTTCTATCTAATTTCTTCCTCAAGCTCCCATGAAGCTTCTTCCATGGCATGATTTCTCCACAAGACTTTTACTAACTGAATTTTCCTACTACGCAATTCCTGCTCCTTTTTGTCTAAGATTTGTACTAGAGTTTCCTCATAAGATAGAGCATCATTGAGTTCTAATTCTGCATAACTAATGAGATGGGAAGGATCTGACACATATTTCCTTAACATAGAAACATGAAATATGTCATGTATTCTAAACAAAGCTGGTGATAAAGCTAGCTGATAGGCAACAGACCCAACCTTCTGAAGTATCTCAAAAGGACTAATAAACCTAGGGCTCAACTTACTCTTCCTCTCAAACCTTATGACTCATTTCAGTGGTGCTATTTTAAAAAATACGTGATCATCCACTTCAAATTCCAATTTCGGCGACGATTATTTGTGTAGCTTTTCTGCCAACTTTAAGCTGCATTGATTCTTTCTCTAATAAGTGAACTTTATCGTCCGCATGTTGTACTATTTTTGGCCCCAAAACTCGCCTCTCACCTAACTCATCCCGGTATAGAGGAGATCGACACCTCCTACCCTAAAGCGCCTCGTAAGGTGTCATGTCGATGCTGGTCTGATAGCTGTTATTGTAGGCAAATTCAACCAGCGGAAAATACTAGATCCAGCTACCCCCAAAATCCACTACACATGCTCGTAGCATATCTTCAAGTACCTAAATTTGTCCTCTCTGTCTGATCATCTGTCTGAGGATGAAAGGTGGTGCAGAATGCTAACTGAGACCCCAAAGCCTCCTACAAGCTCTTCCAGAACCATGATATAAATCGTGGGTCACAGTCCAAGACTATAGATACTGGCACTCCATGGGGTCGAATAATCTCCTGAATGTAGATCTCTACAAATCTGTTCATAGGGCAGCTAACTTTAATAGGTAAAAAATGGGTTGTTTTCGTCAGCCGATTAACAACTACCCAGATGGCATTCTGATCATGCGACGTTGGCGATAGCCCAGTGACGAATTCCATGGATATGTGGTCCCACTTCCACTCAGGGATGTAAAGTGGCTATAACTGTCCTTCCAGCCTCTGGTGTTCAGTCTTAACCTACTGGCACGTTAATCACTACTGCACAAATTTGGCAACCTCCCTCTTCATGCCACACCACTAGAAATATTCTCGTAGATCTCTATACATTTTAGTGCTATCGGGATGTATCGTGTATAGGGACCTGTGAGCCTCCTCAAGTATCGTCCTTCTGATATCCACATCTATAAGCACACATAATTTAGAATGAAAACGCAGAGCTCTATCATCAGAAATGCTGAACTCCTCTCCTTGTCTATCCTGTACCTTAGCTATAAGCTTTGCTAATTCTACGTCATCTCCCTAAGCAGTTTTAATCTTTTCATATAGCATAGGCTGCACAACTAGGCTGGAAATAAATGCCTAGTGACCATGCTCCACTAACTCCACGCCGAGCCTTTCCAAGTCCATCTGAATTGGGTTATGAATTACTGCTGCTAACTGTGCTATACCTTCTGATTTACAGCTCAATGCATCAGCCACCACATTTGCTTTACCTAGATGGTAGTTAATGGTGTAATCATAATTCTTGATGAGCTCTAATCATCTCCTTTGTTGCATATTCAACTCTTTTTGCGTAAAGAAATACTTTAAACTTTTATGATCAGAGAATATCTTGCATCTCTCACCGTACAAGTAATGTCTCCAAATTTTAGTGCGTGTACCACTGCAGTCAATTTCAGATCATGGGTAGGGTAATTCTTTTCAAATTCTTTCAAGTATCGGGAGGCATAAGTTACAACCCTACCATGCTGCATCAACACACAAGCAAGCCCTTTCAACGATGCATCACTGCAATTTACATAGCCATCATCTCCAAATGGAATCGTCAGTACTAGTGCAGTGACGAGTCGCTATTTTAATTCCCAAAAGCTCTACTCACATTCATCATCCCATGCAAATTTGGAATTTTTCCTGATCAGTCCTGTCAAAGGCCCTGATAATCCTGAGAATCCCTTTACAAACCAACGGTAATATTCTGCCAGTCCCAAGAAACTCCTAATCTCTTGAACATTCCTCGACTTTTCCCAATTTACCACTACCTTTATCTTATTAGGATCCATTAAAATTTCATCCCCTGATATAACATGCCCCAGAAATGCCACTTTCTCTAACTAAAATTCACATTTGCTAAACTTGGCATACAATTCCTTTTCCCTGAGCGTCTGAAGTACTAGTCGTAAGTGTGTCACATGCTCCTTAAAATTCCTCAAGTAGACTAGTATATCATCAATAAAAACCACAACGAACTAGTCTAAATACTGATGAAAAATTCTATTCATTAAATTCATGAATACCATTGGAGCATTCGTTAGACCAAATGGCATAACTAGAAATTCATAATACCCATATCGTGTCCTGAAAGCTGTCTTTGAGACTTCTTCTGCTTTTAATTTCACCTAATGATAGTCTAACCTGAAATTGATCTTGGAATAGACCCATGTGCCCTGAAACTGATCAAATAAGTCATCTATGCGGGGTAGAGGATATCTGTTCTTAATGGTTACCTTGTTTATTTCCTTATAATCTATGCACATCCTCATAGACTCGTCTTTCTTCTTTATGAATAGCACTGGTGCTCCCTAAGGTGATACGCTAGGTCTGATAAACCCTTTATTTCAATAAATCCTGCAACTGGTCCTTTAATTCTCCCAATTCTGCTAGAGCCATTCAATAAGGAGCCCTAAAAAACAACGTCGTTCCTGGAACTAAATCTATAGAAAAATCTAACTCGTGATCGGGAGGCAACTCAAGTAGCTCTTCTGAAAAAACATTTAGAAATTCCTTTACCACTAGTGTACTGTCAAGTTTCGATTCATTTCCTGGCACCTCCTTTATAAAGGTCATAAACCCCTGACATCCCTTTAGGAGCAGTCTCTTCGCCTGTATGACTAATACTAACTGAGGCAGGGATTGAACTCGCAACCTTATGAACCTGAATTTTGATCTTCCCAGAGGTTTGAATATCACTTCTTTTAGATGACAATCGATACCAGCATAGTTAGTTTCCAACAAGTCCATACCCAGTATTACATCAAATCCATGCATATCTAACACAATCAGGTCAGCTGGTAACACCCTCCCTTGAATTTCTATTGGATAATCCCTGAGCACTCTACGACACTTCATTACTGACCCTGAGGGTGAAGCTACTGACAATTCCACATCTAATAACTGGGTCTCGTTTCCAAACAATTTAATATCGGCTCTAGACACAAAGGAATGAATAGTACTTGAATCAAATAAAACAATAACTTGATATGGTAAAATAGTAAAGGTACCTATCACTACATCTACGACAATCTCAGCGTCTCCCGACGTCAAAGCATAAACCCTCGTCGGAGTTACATTCCTCTACTAGCCTCCACGGGGCGCCTGGTAACCTCCTCGATAGGGTTTGGGAGCTGGGACCTGGATTTGCAGTCCTGGGCATGCTCGTGCCATGTGGCCGGGTCTCCGACAATGATAACAAACATCCCTTCTTTCCTAGCACTCTCCCAGATGCTTCCTCCTGCACGTCTGACACACAGGGTAGTCTGTACACCCTGATTCTCACGAGGTCTCGTCATCTGCCTCTGACCACTACTGTAACGGTCTCCTCTCCATGGGCCCCGGATGGAAACCGCCTGAAAACCTTGAGGTGTGGGCCTCTTTCTCTAACTCTGAGTTACGGTGCCTCTCTGCATGTCACTCTCAATAACTGCAGCTTTATCCACAACCTCTGTGAATGTCTGAGCCCGAAAACCAATAACTTGCTCAAATAGATTCTGCCTCAGACCTTCTTCAAACTTCCTCACCTTTTTCTCCTCGTTCGGTGCCAAATGTGGGGCAAACCGAGACAACTCAATAAATCGAGCTGCGTACTATGATACTTTCATCTGCCTCTGAGTTAAGTGCATGAATTCTGCTGCCTTTGCACTCCAAACGATAGTAGGGTAATATTACCAAAGAATAGTTCCTTAAATCTACTCCACATCAGTGGCACAAAATCCTGTCTCTGGTCCTTAATCAATCTCGCTGATCTCCACCGGTATTTTGCCTCTCCTATTAGTTTGAACGTCGCAAATACTACTTTCTGTTCGTCTATACATGGAAGCACTGTCAACGTTTCCTCAATGTCCTGGACCCAATTTTCAGCCACAATCGGATCAGCTCCTCTAGCAAAAGATGGGGGTTTAATCCGTGTAAACTGCTTGATCGTGCAGCTACGCTCCCCTGAGCTCCTGGCCATCTCAACCATCACCTGTTGGGTGACGCTACGCAATACCGCATCAGTATCTCTACCCCCCATACTGGAAGGTCCTACTCCATCACCCCCAACATTCGTACCACTGCTCCATGGGTCCATCCTGAAAAGACAAAGAACACAATTTAAGGATCCTATCTCTCAAGCAAATCTAATTTATTCCATCTAATTGAATTCTCATATTCATGATTAACTATCCTCCCTGTTCTTAATTCAAAATCCAATCCTGCAACCTAGACACACAACTTGACAATAGTTTACTATGGCTTTCCTGAAATTGTCACCCTAGAAAATACACAAAAACCACCATGGAACTCCTGTATCCAGACCACAGAACAAAACCTCAAATCCTTTCCTATACTATGCTATTGCTTTCGCTGCACTCTAGAGTCTATAGAACCTAGCAACCTAAGCTCTGATACCAAATTGTAGCGACCTGATTTTCATGCCATTTTTTTTTATTACATATATACATAAACTGTAAAATTTCACTACTCTGATACCTTCTAATATAAACCGAACCATCACCCTAGACCAGATAGAGACTGTGGGATCTGGAACACAATAAACTACCTATGCAGCAGGGAGCAGAATACATATAACCTCGTCAACATATACAATACCAGAGTGTCAGAATCTTCCAGAATATGCATACATAGTCATTCCCAAAATGCCCTCACCTGGACCTAGGGACTACTCAAAAATGACTTCCCAAAAACACTCACCGTACAGACAGGGCAGTACTGTAGTCCCTTCTATCTACGAGCCTGATCTACTCGCCTAATTGGTTCACCTAAAAAATGTTAAATCACTAAGATGAGACAACGCTCAGTAAAATGAAATGTGCTATTGCTAGTGTGTGGCAAATGAGTTTACATAATTGTAAAATCTGATTTTGAAGTACTGCAAATAACTGAATCTAAGAAAACATGTATAATTAATACACAGTATATCTCATACCTGTGTTGCTTAACATAAATTGTTTTCTTGAATATTATATTCATAATACTTCTAATATTCATTGAAATATCTACGATTTCCGTAAATCTATATATATAACTGAGAAAATTTTCTTGGATGGATAATTGAAAGTCATGATTTAACCCCTCGTGACAGGGTTGTGCGGCCCATAGACAGGACCTATCATTGGCTAGCTTACCAGGATAAGTCAACTGAACTCCAAAAATCTGATCGGCTTCTTCAACCCTAACTGATGGGGAGTCTGTCCACAACATAGGCACGATCGACTATTGAAAATCCATATACTATCTGAGTTATGTGGTTGAACTTTGAATTAGAAATAGTTACGGTACCGTGCTCTACTGACTGAATCTAGTCCATCAGGGTTTGATACTATATATATATATGTAACTGATATTTTTATATTACTATTTTACCATAATTTTCAAATAACCATAATACTGTAAAACTGATCTGAATAATCTGAAAATCTGAATAATTGACTGAATATTTATAATCTGTATATCTGAATATTTATCTGAATATCTGAGTATCTGGGTGTTATGGTTTTGAAATCATAGTATCTTGGAAATACTATAAATCATGATTCTGAATATTCTGTAAATTTTTTATTTGTATGTACACTGGAAATTCATCATTCTATAGAACATGTATATTCCATGATATTTTCTGCTAATATACTGTAAAACATGATATTTGTAAACTATATAAATACTGTACTAAATTGTTACAAGTTTATGTCACACAATTAAATAATTAGATTCACATGCTCTGAAATTTGTATTTTCTATTATACTAATATTTTATGATCTGAATAATAATATGGTAAAACATATAATTTTTGTTGATAGTTATACTAAAATTTCCTAGCATAGCATATTTCCCTTACCTAACTATCTGAGCCCTAAATGCTATTTACAATCTCATGCATGTGGCGTTCATAGTTTTAACATCCTGAGATAACACACATATAATTTCCCAATCAAACAACTGAATTCACCTAGATAATGATCTCATACATATTCTCCCCAAATCCACACATGCACAATTTCTAAATTATAAACCATTTATCATTTTACCCGGGTTCCTGAAAAATCACCATTTGGGGTCCTCAACCCATGCTTGCGGGGTCCCAAAACACCCTATGTCTGAAAATATAATACCCTAATTTTACTTCACAAAATTCCAGTATATCCTCATATAATACAAAATTTAGGCTCAAATAAACTTGCTAATACTAACAATACCCAAATAATCTACTTACCTTGATTTTGGGATGGTTCCCAAACTTCTCAAATCAACATTTTGCTCTAGTTATGTTGTGGAGAATCTCCCCAGGATCACTGTGGCAGCTTCTGATCGTCAAACTGGGGAGAAACCGAGCCGAAAACCTAGAGAGAAGTGAGAGAAACATTGTAGAGAGAGAAAAAAACTAATAAAATAAAATTTCTTCGCTTGAAATCTGTTTTGGGCTATATATAGAGTGTTGTCCACGTGGCCTCGTCGACGAACACCTTCTCCTTGTCGACAAGTTTCAGGTTCTGGAAACGGTCCTCTCAGTGATTTCTCGTCGACGAGGCACGAGTTCCCGTCGACGAGCCGAAGAGCCCTACTCGTCAACGAGCACTTCTTCATTTGTCGACGAGACCTTACTGAAATCTCTTTTGAAAAATTCTTTTCTCTCCTTTCTTTTATTATTTAAATAATTCTTCGGGTCTCTACAACGTAGATTTGATCATACCTGTTTTTTTTTTTAAATATACCTGAGTATATATTTTGTTAAGAAATATTATAAATTTTCGCAGGTAATATGTAGCATTATAATAATTATTAATATGCAAATCGTGTGGTATAGGCTTATTTTATTGCATAAATGGGTAAGGATTAAATTTTTAAGATGTTATAGTTATTACTTGTTTTATAATGATGATACTATTTTTATTGCATAAATTGTAATTGTATGTTTTAAGAATCCTAATGGCTAGACAATTACGATGATCGGTACCGCAACTTATAGTTATGAGTGCAACCACATTGTTGTATAAGTGCTGGTGTATGATAGTAAATTTCTCCAGAGTACACACCTAGGTCAAATCATGACTTAATAAGGAAAATCACACTTATTATTAATGATGATGTTTGATTTTATTTGGACGGCTAACCAGCTAAATTCAGTTTTCGGACTGCATAACTCAGTCATGGGGGTAAACATGACACTCACAGACCAAAATGAGTTTTTTTATACATATTTATATATTTATGTGACTAGGATCATTGATTAAAACTAAATAATGATTTGAAAGAAAAGTGTGCATATATATATATATACATGATCATATTTAGAGGGCCTACATGATGTTTTACAGTAAAGAAAAGTATACACATATTTATATATGTAAACAGAGTCTCATTTAGTAGGAATAAATGATGATATGAAGGAAAAGTATAAAGGAAAGTATATATATATGCATACGGTTATTTAAATGAAAATAATTTATGAATGAATTACAGTGGTTTAAATTGATTTTTAACAGTTAAATTATTAAATGAATTTTTATACTGTAAAATTCATCTTAATCACACACTGATAATAATCAAGCTTTTACATTTTGAGCGTTGTCTCACCCCAATTATTATCATACATTACAGATACATTGAGGAGCACATTAGAGTAGCGCAACGAAAGCATGGCTAGGATAGATAGAGCTATTTAGAATAAATAGGATATGTTTTTGTATTTTAGAAATTTTATGGATGAATTTTGATATTGGAGATATTGTTGTAATAAAGTTATTAGTAAGCTGATAATAAATGTATTTGAGGTTATATTTACTTCCACTGTAAAATTATTTATAGGAACTCACATGATTTCGGGTCACTACAACGCGAGACCTAAAAGCCTTTTTCCTTATACAGTTGCCAACTCAGATATCCCAATGAAATACGAGTAGTGCTTCCTTCCTTCCTTCCCTATAATTCACAAACTCAACCACGCCATCTTAGTTTACTCAATCATCTAAAAAAGCTATGCCATCCCGGTATCGATAGTGAAGCTGGTGTAGACCAACTATCCTGGGCTTAAACTGGAAAAGACCAACTAATAGAGTGTTAAAATTATTGGAGCGGGTGTAGTTGATACGCCCTATAGCTTCAAAGATTGGGATCCATGGAAAGACCCCACACCTCAATAGCATAGACTTTTCATCCCCAATAACAACCTTTTGGGGCAAAATTGCCATGTAGCTAAATAAACGTCCCCATAGCTAAATTTCTTGTACTGACATAATGCGAAGGTTGTGCCTTCACAATTAATGGAGTTTCTCCTCCATAATGGGTTGTCCTCATGGGTCTGAGTTACACTTTAAGGTCTCTCACAAACCCTAATACAATTTCCTCATGCGTTGAATTTAACAAGTATAGCACATTCCAGGAGTGCCTCTGGAAATTAAATGGAACTTCAGAAGCAGAAATGAAGGGGTGGGGCAGAAAAATTTTAAGGCCACTCTTATGAGCCTAGGAATTTTTCAAGAGTTTATCTTGACCTTCAACAATATGCTGGTCTTAAACTGAAGAAGATGGGGCATGATTGGTTTGGTCCATACCACCAATAATTGGATGTCACCCAGAGATATTTCAAACTAACATCCATCTTGTTTTCTTCCTTTTCAAATGACACAATATTCATATTCTGAATTTTGTCTCCTCTGGCTACTGAACACCAATTTCATAAATCAATAGATCACAACTATGGGCATGATACATCATGTGTTCACACAAGAATACAAAATTCACCAAAAGAAATACACCCAGCAGCAAATAAAATACTAAAACTAGCATATGACACAAAGAAGCAGAAGCTTTACCATCCTAAACCAACAACCATATTTACAACATACTATCAGTCCTGGCTGGAAGACGGCGGAAGAAATTGATTGGTGCTGATGGCATCCTATGGCGAAACCGGGGATGCCTCATTACGTAAAACCCACTCAAAAAGGCCAGCCCCTGGAAAGGTGTGACATACAAGAAAATTGCAGCCACAAGACAGAATGTCACAAAAATGACAGTGGCGCGTGGGTCACGCCAGCTTAGCAGTGCCTGAACTCGCTCCCCTTGGGTAGCGACATCACCCACCACAGTCTGAATCCTTCCTGCCACACTCCTCAACCGATCATACCTCATCCGAACCAGCTCTGGGTTCTGCCGGGTTGGGAATGTGTCGAACTCCTCGTCCAGCTCATCAGGGTGAACTCTGTCAGCATAGGATATGACTGTGTTCATGTGAGGTGGGTACCTTGGTCGATAGCGAAAATTCCAAACCCCTATTAGAAACATGTACAGAAACACTGTTGGCAGAATCAGTTCTGGAAAACAGATGAGCATCGAAAAAAGGACATGCACTAACACCGTGGTGACAGGATTCTTCCACATGCAAACTTCCCCAAACCATTTCCCTACAGAAAATAATCCTGAAAGAAGAGAGATTATGCGGAAGAAGTTTGCCTTGCTGCGCCTCATGCTCCAAAGATGAGAGTCCACATCAGACATGTATTCAACAACCTCCTTCTTCAAAGGGGGTTCTGCCCGGCTAAGTCGGGCAGCCACTATATTGACAGCCTGGTGGCGCAACATCTCCTGCTGCGTTACTGGTAACGGCCTTATGTAGTGCATTTTTGGCAAAAGGGGTTGCGAATATATGAACATCATATTTGCCATGGATGTGCAAGAAAACCGGATTGCAAGATGCAACTCACCCATCTTCTTGACACCTGATGGATGAAGGACTAGCAATGGGTACGAGTGCGTATAAACACGGCCAGTTTCGAGAGAAGAGATTCGAATCCGAACTTTCCCTATTTTCTTGTCTCTGTTGCCATTTGAATCCTTTTCACCAATTTCACTACTTTCGAACACACCTACAGTAAGAACTGTAGCAGGATCATAAACTTCCCAAGTGTATTGCTCGTTGTATTTAGGGCCCAGGCTATTAATTATGGTTCGGGTACGAACCCATTTGTGACCATACTTGGCTACACAATATGTGTCTGCTGTACCCTTTCCATCCCTTGTTTTCATAGGGTGAAGGCCATCAGCATTTAAAATACCCAGTTCCAAAATGCCTATTGATGGCTTCCAGAGCTGCTTCACTGTAGGGCGAAGATCACTACTGTAGTGTGTGGATTCATCGAGTACATGATACCCTCCATCTAGACAGACTCGAAGATGGAGTCTACTGGAAAACTTGTCCGTTTTTATCTGATCCATATCAATTGCAGATGGACTTTCAAGGTTGAACCAACGGCTGTGTACAAGTTTATCATTGGCACGTTTCTCAACAGAATTCAATGGTATAATAACCTTCCCAATGGTCTCATCTTTGTTAGGACCCACACGATCTTCAACTGAAAGAACCAGATGCTCCTCAAAGGGTTCAGCAGCAACGAACATCAAATCCTGATTCCAGAGTGGGTGCAGAGTCCGAGCTTGAACTGGTTTTGTTTTTAAAATCTGGCTACCAATCTGTGCTCTAACATACACATCAGGGAAGCGATTCTTATCGGCTATAACCAAGTCTTGGGCCTCAATAACATTAACACGGACATACCATAATCTTGGAGAATGGTAAACTTTCGAACGGATGTGTGCAGAGGCAGCGACAAAGCCATCAACAGGACTGACTGCATCTGAATGCCAAGCATCAGGGAATGCCTCATCAGCTTGTGTGCCAATCCAGACAGCAAGAATTAGTTCCCCTTTCTTTTTTTTCCCCTTCTTGTCTTCAAGGCGATACCATTCTGGAGCCAGTGGACTATCTGGTGGTACCCGTGTAGGAACCTCATTGAGATCAAACCGAACAATCCCAACAAAATCATCTTTTACCATATTCTTGTCCTTAACCACAACTTCCAGCACAGATGACTGTATCCTGTCTCTTGCGAAGGCAAACACCTCATTCCACTCAGGGTTTTGCTTCTTCTCAAAGTGCCTCGTAATTCCTTTGTAGTTCCCAAGTCTTACTTCAACATATGGATCAAGGCTCCCTGTAGCATCTTTTGAAGGGAGGTCACTGGCTCTCACAACTCGTACAAAGAGGTACTGCATTTGTTCGACAAGATCATACGTGCTGGCAGGCCTGTCTGCACGTATAACTCGGCCACCAACAATTTGCCCCCCTCCAAGGAAAGGGCTTGTCTCTTTAAGTGCATAGTCAACAGGCTGCAATGATGAACCTGAGTACATGTGGACCATTTTTGGAGGCTGCAGTTCAGACCTCATCTCGTCAGCCACATATCTCACTGGTTGCACCGGTTCTGTTTCCACGTTAGAAGAATGATGCTGCTGCTTCTGAGGACTAGGTTTTGGAAGATGACGAAATGTGTGTCTTGACTCGGCCTTATCATTAGAGAACAGATTCCAGACTGACTTTGAAAACTGTAGGATGGGTGCTTCCACCTGGTTTGAGCGTGGTTCTGTGTGAGGAGAGGATTCCATTGCCGGAAGTGGGTTTGAGGCTTTTATGGAGGGGTCATCAGTGACAAAAACTTTCAAACCTAGCTCTCCCTTAACATGTGAGAAGATGCCTCGTTTTTCTAAAGGGAAGTGCAGAACCACAGCATCAGGGTGGGGAACAAATGATGTTGCAGTGAGGCGAACCTTCCCAAGGAAAGACTGAGATTGAGCATTTTTTATATTATGGTAAACACAAGCATCAAGAGAAAGGTTAGATAGGTTGTTTGGATCAGAGACAATGAAATAGAACCTTTCATTCCAAACAGGGTTGAGATCCTTTTCCTTGGTAGACGTACGGACTCTCTGACGGTCAAATTCAAGCTCCACAAAAGCACTGGATGAGCCCTGCCCATCTTTGGGCATAAGGTTGTGGGCACTCACAACCTCCACCCCTAGCTTTAGATTGCTCATGGGATTTCTTGTTGAATTGGCAAAAGGAAATTGTATCACCTACTTGCAGGAAGTGATAGAAGAAAAGTTATGCCTGAAATGAACCAAAAATAGTTCTTCAATGATCACTCAACAAATACAACTTATATTAAGGGAGAGAAATGAAAGAGAAGCAAACATATGACATCCATGCAACTGAAAAATTGACAAACAAATTGTCTGGTATTTCTATGCTGCAAGACAATATATGAAAGGAATAAATAAGAGAAACGAATCATTATCTAGATTCTTGAGATTAAAGATCAGATCAAACAAATTATACATAAGCCGTAAGAAGAATTTATGTCAGATCCATGCCCTATGTTGACAGGCACCTAGAAAAGCACATGCAGCACATCATAGCTACCTCTTCAATGTTATATATGAGGAGAGTCATTTGCGGATGTTGCATATCCAATGGCCCCACTAAACTTTCATCAGTAATATATGTTTGTCAGAGAATCATAGAAAGTTCTATCAATCAATTACTCTAACCAGCATATCTAGAAGGATGAGCAAGTACAACATCTTTGACCAATTTCAACAAGAAGCTATATCATACAAATCTCACAAATTTAGTCATAACTTTAATGGTGCACTGTCCAACTACAAGAAAATTCAGATTCAACTTCAAATCTGTGGAGTAGATGTGCATTCTCATCAACGAAATAAGTTTTAAGGGAAACTTCAAAAATCAAGTGAAACCCAAGATTTAGAGTGTCATATTGCAAAATTAAAAAGTTAATCACACATGCAGCACAATATGAGGCCAGAGAGAGAGAACACAAGCAGAGTCAGGAAAATTAGTTTCTTTCTTTTTAATTGTCTTTATGTTTTTCAATTTCTATAATTCTATTACAGATCCTTTGAAGATCAAAAGAAGATCTCCATCTTGTCAAGAAGATAAGGCAAACTGTTGTGTTAAAGATCCAAAAAAGGCAAAAAAATTTTAGAAGCGTAAGCCAAACTGCCGTGCAGAAGAATATCCACATGAAAAAAAAAAAGAGCAGATGCTCTACACTTTCCAGCAAAAGTGAGAATGATTTTTTCCCCCTATAGAAGATAATAACCGAACTGCAAATGCTAATTCACAGTTAAAGTGAGAACTTTATGGTTTCTCACCACAAAAAAGATATCTGAGTCACAATATGATAAAACTATAAAAAAGAAAAGGGGATGAATAGATCAAACCTTTCAAAAAAAAAATCCCTTAATTTGAAAATTTACAAGTTTCCTCCCTTTCCTGTGAATAACAAGAAAAAAAAATTGGAATCTCGCAAAAGTTAGAATCATACCAAATACAAACCTCCTTCTCTCAGTAACCGAGCAGAGCTCTAAAGGACATTTAAAGTCTACAAAGCCCGTTTTAAATCTGCTAAGGAAAGAAAAAAAAAAAAAGATGATAGTTGCTTTGTTTGGTTGACAAGAAAAGGCAGGGAAAGAAAAGTCTTAACTCTTTTCATCGTTAGAAACCCAACAAACAAAAGTCCCCATCTTACCAAGCCGACTCGATCCAAACTATTTGCCTAGTCAAATCTGGTAATGTTTTTCTCCTCTATTTTTTTTTTCCTAAAAACCCAAAAAGCAACTTCAAACAAAAACTGAAAAAAATGACCAAATGTTTTCCCCTGTTCATATGGGTTCCCTTCTCGGCAACCAAACACAAGAAGAAGCCAGTATGAAAGACAGAAGAACAGAAAACTCACCTTCTTATACAAATTTGCAGTCAGCCTCGTTGATATGTGGTGGCTTCAGAACCCAATTAAGAGCTGAAGAGGAGCTCTGTGGCCTCTTATGGCGAGCTGCAGATCAAATATACTGCAAAACCAGTCAGTGGAACAAATACAGAGCTTCAAAGAAAGGAGCCCAGAAACACTTTCCTCTCTCCGATGTTTCGCAGAAGAGAGAGAGAGAGAGAGAGAGAGAGAGGTGTGAAAATGAGAATAAGGAAATCGTTTCAATACGAGTGGAAGAAAATTTGGCTGAGCAGCACTTCGCGTTTTGTCTGTTTTCTTCGAAACACCATCTACGTCCTTTGGCTCTCCTTGCCCTACTCGCGTGCTGTACGAGGTAAATTAACTCGCTACACTTACCCGACACGTGCTTAATCAAAATATTTTTGTCCCCTACTAAGCACGAGAGAATTTTCTTTTTGACAACTTGAAACTCGAAATTAGATAAGTCTTTCAAATCCATTTTAAAGACACCAAATCGAGAAATAAAAATAGCGCAATCTCTCGTTTAACGCATTCCTGAAATTTACTGAGATTTGTCGTTTAATGTTGATATTGTGGAAAGATAATGTATTGAAAACTCATCTTATGGGTTGAGTTTTTTTTTTCTTTTTTTTTTTTTCTTTTTTAATATCTATTGAATGATACAAGTTGATGCTTCAAAAGAAAAGATAATATTTATATTAATTTTATTAAATTTAAAAATTTAAAAATCTAAAAATAAAACTCACAAACATATGCACAATGATACTTATATGTCAACTAAAAAAAGTAGACAAACTCAAATTCATGTTTCTCACTCAACATGTACTGCTTATTATTGTCATGAACCCATAATGAGCAATAATTTGCATAAACATTGTATCAATAACTATGAATTAAAAGTAAGAATTTTGTATATATAATAATTTTCAATTAAAAAAATTAAGGATTTCGCAAAGAAGAATGTCATATCTTATACTTGAAAATAGATTGCCACTTTAGAGGTTGATTAAGTCGAGAGTTGGTGAAGAATTCTTCTCTTTTATGATCTGCAATATTAATAGTGGACTCTTGGGAGGTTCCCGGTAGCCTTTGGGGGATCTATTTGATGGTTAAGTAAATTATTCTCAAATCGAAATGTGGAAAAGAGAAAGAATGAGAGATTGGAGAGAATGAATTTATCAGTTCAGCAAACTTACTTTTCTTCTATTGCTCGACCTCCTTTTCCATAACTATCTCAAAGACGTGAACCTCTCTGTCTCTCTTGGACATGGTCAATTCTAGCCCTTTTTATTGTGGAAACATGGGTATCTTTTTAAGAGCGAGTAGTTAAACATTTCCCTAGTGAATATGTGGGTTCCCTTAGGCAATTAAGAGTGACTAGTATATTGGATGATGAGATTAGGCCCAAATTTGGCCAACTTAGTTGGTGGGCTCCGTGGGCAGCTTGGTTTCGAACTAATAGAGGCTGCTCAATTAGGGAACCCCACAAGCAGCTAAGAGCTAAGAGCCATAGCTTGGTTTTTGGACCCTACAAGAAGTTCAATTTTAGCTAACGACAACTTGGTTGGTGGGCCCTATAAGCGAGTCAATTTTGGGCTCAACAAGGTAGCTCAATTGGTGGGCCCCATAATCAGGTCGGTTTCTCCTTTGGTTGAGACCCCTACAATAATTATAATGGCATCCTCTAATGCTTTTAATATCATTACAATAATTATAATGACATCCTCTAACCTTATAATCAACCCAAATTTCTAAATTCCCAAAAAAAAAAAAAGGAAATTATGTGATTGGAAAAGTTTTTATAGGGGTCTCTCAAAGTAGAGTTTTACTACTAGAAAACCTACTACACAAGTGATGTAAATTCCATTAAGTAAGATTAGTTAACTTTAAAAAAAAACAAATTAAAATGGGATTTCACATCACTTACGACAATTTTTTATGATGATTTTCTTATGATAAATAAAATTTTTCAAAAATGAAGGGTGACATTTCTTTTTACAAAATAAGTAAGAACATGAATAACCTTTCAAAACTTTGGCTAACTTGGCATGCACATAATGACTTTTTTAATATCTTTAAGTCATTCTCCTTATTTGTCAATGGGGTTAGGGTTAAAAGGCTTTCATATCTTAAAATTCGAAACCTTCTTTAAATTTTAGGTGAATAAGTCTATCTAAGATTCAATGAATTTTATTGTATTTAATTGTTAAATGTTCACCCAACTAAAGAGACATAAGATAATATAAGTTAGAATAGTTGATGATAAGCTTTGGTTTAATAAATAATTACGTACCTTTTAAGTGATGGTGTAGATTTAGATAAGGAAATGGTGGATTGATTGTGAATGGACTCATTATGTTAACTCTCATCAAAGGTACAAGGATAGTGGCAGTAAGAATTGTAGAAATTGTAAAAATCGTAGAAAGAGGGAGAAAAGAGGGAGGTATAAACATTAAGATTAGAAGAGGTAGGGATAGATAGAAAGGGAAGAGAATAAGCAAAGAAAAAAGTGAGAGAGAAAAAAAAATAGATAAGAGAGAGATAAAAGACACTTGGACCTATTTAGCGTCAGATTATTGCGTGATATTTGTGAGTTGAGGAAGAGATCTCCTTACAATAACCATTATATATATTTATACCTTTTTGAAGTCAAACTTACACTAATTCTATAGTTACAAGCATAAATTCAAAATAGTAAATCTTAATAATAAAGAAAGTTCATAAAACATTTAAAACCTAATCGTAAATTGTAATCATTTCATAACATCATTATAGTTGACATGTTGCCTAATGCCTATCTACCTTGTTGCTTAATGATGATAGTGACCTTCGTCTGATGGCTTAGGTGACCATTGTCGCCAAATATGATGGGTGAATTTCGACTGATAACATATGCAACCATTGTCACCTGATGACCCATATGACCATTGTAGCTTGCTAATTCTGTGTTCTCTGTCACCTATATGATAAGTGATTCCATCCTTTAGGCTATTTGCATCTTGCTTGCAGTCTTTGACTCATGCTTCTTCTAGGTGATTCTCTGCTTAGTCACTTGGGTGACTACATGATACGTGATTCATCCTACCTAGATGACCTCTTTTTTTATGGCAACTATCTTAACTAAACAATCACCATCATATTCAAAGAAGTTGCACTAGGATGTTAGCATCACCTTTTTATCTCCATCAAAGAAAAAAGTATTACTAAGCATGTAAAGAAACGGTCGAAGGAGGGGTATTTTGGATTTTTGTGTGAGATTGGGAGCCATATAGATGACTCATTGGAGAATGTGGCTAACATTACACATTAAAACTAGAGGTTAAGACGTGCACTCATGTTGCCCTTGGTTATATTCTTGGTCGATGTTATCTTGTATTCATTAGACTATCAAAAGATGTTGATCTTTTATATGTGTGTCATGAGTAGCATGTGGTATCACTTTCCTTCACTCCGACTTATGGGTGGTTAGTTGTAGGTTCATTACCACAAGGATCATGCTGTGAGGATCAGAGTAACTCTCAATATATGCTTGTAGAATATGAGTTCAACACCCTTACTACTTGGTTCATTGTTCCTCAACGATCTCCTCGTATATGACATGTAATGCTATGGGACTTTACTACTGAATTGGATATATGAGTCTTTTTATGTATTTGGTTGAATCTCACTCAACAAGACTTGGTGTAATCTTATTGCTGGATAAGCATGATTGCATCATAAATTAAGCCAAAGGTGATTCTTTGAACCTTGCAAATATTTTGCCACCCTAAGACACATGACACGTGAATGGTTCTCTCTCTTTGTCAATATGCTTATTCTTTACACACACACACACATATATTCCTCCATATTTATTCTTTCTAAGGTAATAAGAAACTTATTCATATATTTATACCAATAGTAATATTTTTTTCTTCAATAGAATAATTCTTATAATTATGAATACTCTAAATACATTGCTTAATAAATTCATTTTAATTTGTGATTAAAAACTAATAATAAATTTTAAAAATATTTTAAACTATTGAATAACTAATGTGTATATGAAGATCTTAATAAAAAGGTTCAAGAATAAAAAATTATTTGTTTTGAAAAATTATTTTTTTGAACTAAATGGAATTAAAATATTTCCTATTAAAAGTCAACGTCAAATTTTTTCTAGGGTGCCAAGGAAGAGGATTTGCATGGTGATTGCAAATAAGAAAACTAGCCAAAAGGAAGAAAAAAAAGAACAAACAAATGCAAAAAACACAAAATAAGACAAAATCAGAGTAGCAACCTTATTTTAAAAAAATAAAAAAAAAATTATGAAAGTCTACGAAAATCAAAGTTTAGGTTTGAAAGTACAATTATATATAAAGAATGTGATTGATAAACCATCTTAAGGATGGCTGGATAGCTAGCACCCCTATCACACTTATAAGTGTATATGCGTGAAATGTTTTTTTTTTTTTAAATATTCCTTTGGTCCTTAGATAATTCATTACCATCCAAGAAACACTCCAACTTGGATTTAGGAAACTTAGAGATTGAATTGCTACTAAAGAGGCGTTGACATTAATAACCCTAATTTTGAAAATAATGCAAATGACGATCAAAAATATTTGATTTAAAGAACATCAAGAGGATGAAGAGAGTTAACTTGGAAAACATAAGGTTTGTGTTACCAATTTAAGAAAATAACAAGGGTTTAAAGGAGCATTTAATTGTATTACTAACTTATAGTTCGACTGCCCCACCTGGTCCATTATTTCACCAGTGGTCCCAATACTCCTACAAGCCGACTATCTCTATACCCACACCGATTCACATGTGTGGTTGCACTATACTTTACTAGCAATGAAACCGCACCTTTAGAAATTGGAGTATCTTTCAACTCCTTTAATCTGAAGTATCTTTCAACTCCTTTAGTCAGAAGTTGTGGTCTCATTTATCATATATACAATTTACAATGAAAACATAATAACCTGTGCATTTTCAGTATTTTCACAATCTCATTAATAAACTAAACAAGCATTCTTTCTTTCTTTCAAACTGAGATATCAACCGGCACGTGTACTCTCGGTTTACCGCTTTTCATATATAAAGCTTGATATTTAACCGGCACCTGTTTTCCACAGTTTTAGATAGTATAATGGAACCTTAGTTCCTATAGTTCATAACTGTATATACCAATGCATTATAAGTCCATTTAACAACATATATCACGTTCATTTCGTCAAAAACTACTTTAAGGAGTAATCGGTTCAAAAAGTCATTTAAATGAAAAATGTGGATTCAAGCATCTCCTACTAGTAGTTCAAAGCAACTAGGTAAGTTTTTAAAACGTTTGGAGATCATATGCAAAAATTCCTAAATTTACCAAAATCGTAAAAATAATTAAACCGACACTTTTACTTGGTAGAATTTTTCAAACGAACAGTTATAACGTATATAATAGTATAGAGTACAGTTTTACCGGTTTACTTTTCAAAATAAACTGATGTAAACAAATCCTCTTACCTTAAACCTGAAATCGAAACACGAATGAGTCGATCCAAAACAACGACTCGGGGTCCCTAAAACCTAAAAACCGAAGAATAATACTTTAATATAATTTCCTATACTACTGATCTACCGAAACGAAACCAAATTCAGACCCTTACCTCTATTTTAGGGAAAATCTCGAAATTCCACAAACGAAGATCTGTTCTACAATAAACATAGAAATTCTCCTCTTGATCCATATGGTAACGACAGATCGTGGATTTCGGTAATGGACAACACGAAATCCTAAAAAGAGAGAGAGGGTTGGTTCGAGTTCTAGAGAGAGAGAGAGAGAGAGAGAGAGAATGAGAGTTTATAAAATAAAACCTAACTTAGCCTTTAAGTAATCAAAATAAATATCTCCTCAAAGATATTTATATATAAATATCTCCTTTCAATTTATCTTCTCCAAAATATCTCTTCCAAAATATCTCTTTATTTATTTATTTATTTATTTTGGGTCGGGTTACTACAATCTCCCCTCATAAGAATTTCATCCCCAAAATTCTCCAACCGATGCCAAGCATACTCTACCTTATGTCGGAGACCTACAGAAGAGTCGGTAGCCACCCACAAAGCAGCTCCGACCCGAATTTGTTATCTACCCTTGCTTATGGCAGAGGAATACTATGATTACAGTGTGATGCTTTGGAAGATTACACATGCACACACACAAAACTCTCGAAGATCATACCACCTATACTACTATACATAACTACGTACCATCTGAAAATAACTGTGGGTACTTCTGGTGTATGTCTGACTCTAACTCCCATGAAACTTCCTTCACTGCATGGTTACGCCATAATACATTCACTAGTGGTATTTCCCTAGTCCGTAAATGCTGAACTTTCCAATCTAATATCAATACTGGTACCTCCTCATATGATAAAGCATCACTGATCTCTAGAGGTTCGTAACTCAGCACGTGCGAAGGATCCGACACGTACTTCCTCAGCACCGAGACGTGAAATGCGTCATGGACTCTAGGTAGTGCTAGAGGTAAAGCCACTCGATAAGCAACTAAACCTATCCTTTCCAAGATTTCAAAAGGCCTGATATACCGAGGACTTAGCTTCCCTTTCTTCCTGAACCTCATCACCCTTTTCATCGGAGCGGTCTTTAGAAACACCATATCACCTACCTCAAACTCCAGCTCTCGTCGATGAGTATTAGTATAACTCTTTTTCTGACTCTGAGCTGTCCTAATTCTTTCCCTAATCAATTCAACCTTTGCAGAGGCCTTTTGAATTAGTTTCGAACCCAGTATCTGTCCCTCGCCTACCTGATCCTAGTACAACGGAGATCGACACTTACGACCATACAATGTCTCGTAAGGTGCCATCTCTATGATGGCCTAGTAACTGTTGTTATACACAAACTCGACAAGCGGTAGATACCGTATCCAACTATCACCGATATCCAATACACAAGCCCGCAACATGTCCTTTATCGTCTAAATAGTCCTCTTAGATTGTCCATCCGTCTATGGGTGAAAAGATGTACTGAATGTGAGCTGCGATCCCAAGGCATCCTGTAGACTCTTTTAGAAACGAGATGTAAAATGTGGATCTCAGTCTGAAACAATAGAAACAGGGACACCATGGAGTCGTACAATCTTTTGAACATACAAATCTGCCAGCCTATTCAAAGAATAGCTGACTCTAATTAGAATGAAATGTGCAGTCTTTGTCAGCTGATCAACTATGACCCATATAACATTCTAACTATGCACCATCGCAGGTAACCACGTTACAAAATTCATCGAAATGTGTTCCCATTTCCACTTGGGAATGTCAAGTGGTTAAAGTGATCCTGCAGGTCTTTGGTGCTCTACTTTGACCTGCTGACATGTTAGGCACAACTCTACAAAATGGGCGATCTCTCTTTTCATGTTGGACCACCAGAAAGATTCCCTCAGGTTTCGGTACATCTTTGTACTTCCAGGATGTACGGTGTAGAGCCAATGGTGTGTCTCCTCCAAAATGACCTGTTTAATCTCAACGTCATCTGGTACACATACCCTACTATGGAATCTCAACATCCCATCACCTGAGATACTAAAATCCGGCTTTAAACCACTGGGGACCCCTTCCATAACCTCAACAAGCTTAGGATCCTACTTTTGCACTGCACGGATCCTCTCCTATAAGGTCGGCTGTACCACCAAACTAGCAAGAACAGTTTGATGATTTTCTTCCACTACTTCCAAGCCCAACCTTTTCAGGTCCATACAAATCTGGTGCTGAACTTCCACTACAAAGACCGACGCATCCATAGACTTCCGACTTAAAGCATCAGCTACCATATTTGCTTTACCCGAGTGATATCTAATGATACAATCGTATTCCTTTATCAATTCTAACCATCTACGCTGCCTCATGTTCAGCTCCTTTTGGGTGAAAATGTGCTTCAAACTTTTATAATCGATAAAAATCTTACATCTTTCACCATACAAGTAATGCCTCTAGATTTTCAATGCAAACACTACTGCAGCTAGTTCCATATCATGTGTCGGGTAGTTCTTCTCGTACTCTTTAAGTTGGCGAGAAGCATAAGCAACCACCCTTCCCTGCTACATTAGAACACAATCGAGACTTTTCTTAGAGGCGTCACTATAAATAACAAATCCATCATCCCCAGACGGAATGGTAAGAACTGGAGCAGTAACCAGTCGTTGTTTCAGCTCCTAGAAACTAAGCTCGCACTAGTAAGTCCAATCATACCTCACGTTCTTCCTCGCAAGTCGTGTCAAAGGACTCGATAAACTGGAGAACCCCTCTACAAATTGACTGTAGTAACCTGTAAGACCCAAAAAGCTTCTGACCTCCTGAACATTCCTCTGTCTCACCTAGTTCACTACTGCCTCTATCTTACTCGGATCCACTGAGACTCCTTCTTTGGACACTACATGCCCTAGAAATGTAATATGTTCCAGCCAGAACTTGTATTTCTTCAGTTTAGCAAATAACTTCTTCTCCCTAAGCATTTGTACCAGCCTCAAATGAACTTCATGCTTTGCAGCGCTCTTAGAATACACTAGGATGTCATCAATAAATACCACGATGAACTGGTCTAAGTATTCGTGAAAGACCATATTCATCAGACCCATAAATGTTGCAGGTGCATTAGTCAAACCGAAAGGCATAACCATAAATTCATAATGGTCGTACCAAGTTCGGAAGGTTGTCTTTGGAACATCCTCCCTCGTCACCTTTAGCTAGTGATACCCAGATCGTAGATTGATTTTGGAGATGATCTGCATGCCTTGTAGCTGGTCAAACAGATCATCAATCTTGGGTAACAGGTATTTGTTCTTTATCATTACCTTGTTAAGTTCCCTGTAGTCAATGCACATCCTCATCGATCCGTCCTTATTCTTCACAAATGGCACAGGTGCCCCCCAAGGAGAAACACTCAGTCGAATGTACCCCTTGTATAGCAGCTCTTGAAGCTATTTTTTTAACTCTCTCAATTCAGCTGGAGCCATACGACACAGGGCTTTCGAAATCGGCGCCGTACCTGGAACCAACTCTATCCCAAACTCCACCTCACGATCTGGAGGTAATCCTAGCAAGTCTTCTGGAAACGCATCTAGGAACTCGCACACAACAAGAATCTCTTCCAGTTCACATTCCCCTGCCGGCGTGTCTTTCACAAATTCCAGAGGATCCATGGCGTGGAGCGCACACACGACCCTAAGAATTTGAATTTCTGCTTCCCCGAAGGTCTAAACACCACTCGCAAACAACCAGCCCATACCCAGAATGATATCTAAACCATGCATATCAAACACAATAAGACTAACTGGTAGTACTCTCTCCTGAATTTCTACTAGAAAGTCACAAATTACCCTACTACATACGACTATAGACCCTAAAGGCATAGTCACCACCAGTTCATAATATAACTATTGAGTCTCAATGCCACACAGTTTAATAAATCCTCGGGAGATAAAGGAATGTATTGCCCCTGAGTCGAATAGTATAACAACTTTATTGGAAAGCATGTAAATATTACCTGTTACCACATCTCTAGCATTTTCAGCATCCCCTGGAGTCAAGGAGTACACCCTAGCCTGGGCATTACCCCCTCGCTATCCACCTCGTGGTGCCTGCGCACCACCTCTGAAAGGCTGCTATGGAGCTCCACCATACTTCGGTGAGTTGCAATCCCTCGCCTGATAATCCATTTTTCAACATCGTAAACAAGCTCCCATGGCCTTCCAACACTGCCTTGTGTGAGGCTTCCCACACATAGAACAACCAAAAGTGAACGTGGTATTCTGAGAAGCACCACTACGGTTCTTCTTCTTCCAGTTTCCTTACCTCGGATTATAGGAAGAACTGGGAGGCGTTGGCCTCTTATTCGAAGCCTGAATCACAAGGTCCTCTGGCAGACTCTCCTCTGCAACAATGGCTTTGTCCACCAAAGCTGCAAAGTCTTGCATCTGTGAGATGGTCGTCTGCTTCTATATCTCCTTCCTCAGACCACTTTGAAATTTCCATGCCTTCATCGCCTTATCAGAGATCATGAATGGAGTGAATCGGGAGAGCTCCTAGAATCTGGCAGCGTACTGCTGAACTGTCAGCCGCCCCTGTGCTAAACTCATGAATTTGCATTTCTAACCGTGGCTGGGAAGTACCGTCCAAAGAACAACTTTCTGAAATGGGCCCATGATATCGTCACTGGAATGGGTCAATGCTCCTCAAGCAATCTCACAGACTTCCACCATCTTTCTATTCGCATGAAAACCTAAAAGTTGCAAAGGCCACCTTCTGCTTTTCAGTGTAGTTCAGGACATCCAACATCTTCTTAATCTCCTCGATCCAATTTTCAGCTTGAATCGGGTCTGCACTTCCCATGAAAACAGGAGGCTTCAGCCGGGCGAACTAATCAATAAAACAACCCAGCTCAGCCGCAAGACGATCATGCCCCCTATTCGGCCGAACCACCTCAACCATCAGTTGCTAAGTGAAGTCCCGCAGAATATTCCCGGAGTCACTGCCATCCTCAGGGCCAGCTCCCTCACTGCTACTGCCTCCAACATTGGCAGTATTTTCCCTGAATTCCATCTTGAAAAGCAATTGAAATACTCATCTTAGTACTTTAATACTCTATATATCGGTTACTGTCACAATACTAATAGACTCGTGTTTCCAATTCTACCTTCCCACTCTAACTTAAATTCTGCCCCTCTACTCGAAAACTAAACCGTCAATAGATTGCCGTGGTTTTTTGAATCCTTCAAAAGATCCAGAAAATCACAGAAGTCTGTCAATGTATTCATGTCTCCAAGTATAATAAGTAAAACTCAAGGTTTTATCCATGTCTTATACTCTAATATATTCTAGACTACAGAAACTAACAAATCCTAAGTTCTGCACATATCCTTAACCAGACAGTATAAATCAAATCACACTTCCGACTTGTTAAGGCTCTGATACCAACTGTAACAACCCGACCCTTTATACGGACCAGATTGCTACCACACATGTAGAATACTTGTACCTCATAAACATACATGAATAACCCGCCCTAAATAGGGACATACAGTTGTATCTCATACATAACTGTAATTCAAATGTTGCGAAAAAACATAAACATCCATAGAGAATCTATTAGACATATACCAGAGTTCTAACTATATCTTTAATACATAGGATCCATACTTAAAACATAAAGTGTATTACATCCCCAAAAGAAACTAACTAGTACAAAAACTTACTCCTATCAATCAGATTCTAAGCTCCCACATATACAGAATACTTGTACCTGATAAACATACATAAACAACCTGCCTTAAACAGGGACATACATGTGTATCTCATACATAACTGTAATTCAAATGTTGCGTAAAAACATAAACATCCATAGGGATTCTATTAGACATATACCAGAGTTCTAACTGTATCTTTAATACATAGGATCCATACTTAAAACATAAACTATATTATATCCCCAAAAGAAACTAACCAGACTAACAACCCAGTACTAGTACAAAAACTTATTCCTATCAATCAGATTCTAAGCTCCCACACATATAGAATACTTGTACCTGATAAACATACATAAACAACACGCCCTAAATAGGGACATACGGGTGTATCTCATACATAACTGTAATTCAAATGTTGCGGAAAAACATAAACATCCATAGAGATTCTATTAGACATATACCAGAGTTCTAACTCTATCTTTAATACATAGGATCCATACTTAAAACATAAACTGTATTACATCCCCAAAAGAAACTAACCAGGCTAACAACCCAGTACTAGTACAAAAACTTACTCCTGTCAATCAGATTTTAAGCTCCAAAGTCTCACTAGAAGATTAGGATCGATGCCCTAAAGGACCTGAAGCAAAGGTTATAAGATTGGGGTGAGACACTTCTCAATAAGGTGGAAGATATTACAACAGCACGTGATTACATGAGTTTATTTCAGTTAAAACAATTGCACAATTCCACATTCATATTGCTGCACCATAGGAGATATACAAATATAATTCAGCATTGTTACAAGCAAAAGTTCCCGAGGTTAGGGTAGGGTACAGGCCTATACACTGTACGATCCCTCCACACGATAGTCAACCCTGCGACCTTGCCTTTTAGTTTTTTTAAATCATGTATATGAATATTTAGAACAACAACCAGCTTTGAAATGTCATAATATGCCTATTTACCCCGTGGCACAGGTTGTGCACTGATAACTCTGACATACCCTATTCGTGCAGGCACTGTCAAGCATCTATTATATAGTTCGACTACCCCACCTAGTCCATTATTTCACCAGTGGTCCCAATACTCCTACAAGCCGACTATCTCTATACCCACACTGATTCACATGTGTGGTTGCACTATACTTTACTAGCAATGGAACCGCGCCTTTAGAAATTGGAGTATCTTTCAACTCCTTTAATCTGAAGTATCTTTCAACTCCTTTAGTAACAAGTTGTGGTCTCATTTATCATATATAAAATTTACAATGAAAACATAATAACCTGTGCATTTTTAGTATTTTCACAATCTCATTAATGACCAAAACAAACACTCTTTCTTTCTTTCTTTCAAATTGAGGTATCAACCGGCACACGTACTCTCGGTTTACCCCTTTTCACATATAAAGCTCATTATTTAACTGGCACTTGTTTTCCATAGTTTTAGATCGTATAATAGAACCTTAGTTCCTATAGTTCATAACTGTATATACCAATGCATTATAAGTCCATATAACAGCATATATCACGTTCATTTTGTCAAAAACCGCTTTAAGGAGTAATCGGTTCAAAAAGTCATTTAAATGAAAAATGAGGGTTCAAGCATCTCCTACGAGTAGTTTAAAGCAACTAGGTAAGTTTTTAAAACGTTTGGAGATCATAAAGAATTACTAGCATAGCATATTTCCCTTACCTGGCAAATTAAGCTCGTCTACTAATTTCTAACTCATGCCCACGGTGTTCATAATTCAAAAATCCTGAAATTGTACATATATATATATATATATATATATATATATATATTTCCCTGTCAACCAACTGATATCCAGTATAATCATCATACTCACATTTTCTAAACTATAAACTACTTATCATTTTACCTGGGTTCTTGAAATAACACTCGTTGGGATCCTTAACCCATGTCTGCAGTGTTTGGAAGCCCAAATCTTGAAATCATAACACTCTAGTTTAATCATCCTAAACACCAGTATATCAATATTTAATACAAAAACTGGGCTCAAAAAAATCTACTAACCAAATAAACCTTAAAAAACCCACTTACCCTGATTTTGGGATGGTGTCTAAACTTCTCAAACCAAAATTCTACTCTAGTTAAGTTGTACAGAATCTCCCCAAGATCAAAGTGTTAGCTTTTGATCATTGAAATGGGGAAAAATAGAGCCGAAATCTTAGAGAGAAGGCAAAGTAGTTGTTATCTAGAGAGAGAAACAGAAAGGGATGAAATTTCTCGCTAGAAATGTGATTTTTGCATATTTATAGGTGGCTGGCCACATGGCCTCGTCGACAAGACACGTGGCCTTGTCGATGAATCGAAAAAGAAAGTTCATCGACTAAGGTGAAGAGCTCGTCGACGAACCAATAGGTCTGAATTACCCCCTCTCGGTATCTCTTCGTCGACGAGACACTGATACTTGCCTACGAACCGTATAGGGGAGTTTGTCGACGAAGCCAAGACATTCATCGATGAACCCTGCTTTGCCTTTTAAAATTTTCCCTTCCCTCTATTATTTAATTATTACAATTTTTGAGTCTCTACATTCTCCACTCCTTATAAAATTTCGTCCTCAAAATTTACTATTTGTGCTATGCACCATCCTCTGAGGAAAACTTGCTACTTATTTTATTAATTACTCTCACTTATGGCGGAGGAAGACCGTTGTTACATTCAGGGTTCTGGGAGATTTCAAGTATTCACCCAAAAGAAAATTCTCCTAAAACCAAAAACACTACCTATCCTATAATCTAGTATACATTTCATAATTTAATTACTCTGCACTGAAATAAATAATACTGATTTTATCTGAATTATTATCCCTAACTACTATTGATCCCCTGTGACGCCCTGATTTTCGTACAATTTTTTTTTATTTTAATAAATAAATAATCACGACATAAATCCACAACATCCACAAATCGACCACGTCAACAATCCTAGTACCATTCATACGACCTGACTCGCATTGGATACCGGGTAAAAAGTATTTTATTAAACAACCTAACAGCGGAAGACAATATACACATATCAGTTAGAATACAATACCCAAAGTATCAACACACATACAAATATTCACACTACCTTCCCATACTAAAAATTACTATTCAACTCTAGGGGAATTACATCTTCCCTAGTCCAAAAACTCACCCTGTGTATCAGGGTCTCAGCTCCCTACTATCACGGAACTCTATCACCTGGCCGGTCTCTGTTCCCTGAAAAATTTAGATAAATTGGGTGGACACATCTCAGTAAGAAGGAATAAATTATTTACAATGTGTGGCCAAATGAGTACAATTATAATACACTTTACTTTTCAAATCACCATTTCATTTGAGAAAATACACTGATATTCACATACACATAATCATATAGATATACAACACAAGCTTTTATAAGCTTAAAAATCATTTATCAAATTCAATGATTTCCAACACATATTTACACGCGAAGTTCCTGAGAATAGGGAAGATTACCCGCCCATACAGGTAGCTTCCCTCTGCCCTAACACGTTATGCAGCCGGGTATAGCCACATCTGATACCCATCAGGGCACTCACCTTACTCAGTAAGCCCTCAGGAGGAGAGTTTCACTTCGCCTTAATTATTTATATTATTAACTCACACTGTTCCATTTCTCAATTTTATCATTCTTTATTTCTCAATTTCCATTCTTTCTTTCATTTCTCATTTTAGCCAAATTTATCATTCTTTCACTTTTCATTTCCACTTTACTTTCCGGCTCATGAGTATCCTTGGTATCAAATACCAACATCGCGTCTGTAACTCATGGCCACCCTGAGGATCTTTCTATACACGCCATGCTTCCCCCCATGGTCAAGGTTGTGCGGCCCGAAGGCTGGATCTAACCGCGGTTGGCCGACCCGGTTAGATCAAATATCATATCACATATCGCGTCTGTAGTACGACTGGCCGGCCTAATACCCTGATCCGGACTCAGGGGGCCCAACAACCCTACACAATGGCACAGTCGACTGTCACGACACACGCTCCAAGAGTCCGTGTGGTTGCACTAACACCACTCGCAATGGTACCGTGCTAAATATCATAACCATCCAACAGGGTTTACCACCACATACCCGCAATCATTATGCGGTATTGGCATTTCATCAATTATATTCCAGTATATCACAATTCAATTGAATATAAATATTCTCATCATTTTCTGTGCACATTTCATCATCTCGTAATATCATATATCATATTTCATGTATTTTTCACATTTTCCCAAAATACTCATTTCTCATGCAAATAATTTCCACTCACAAATAAATACCACATTTCATTATTTTCCAATATCAATAATTCACAAAATCCCATTTTCCAGGCAAAACATTTCTACTCATATAATAATACCATATTACATTATTTTTCACTAATCAGATCAGTAATTCTCATTTCAATATTTTCTCAGAAATTACACATTATTATATTTTATACTCCAAAATATCACAATTTACAATTACTCAAATGCCACACAATTTATCTGATATTTATATCATAATAATTTTCAGACAAAATATCATATGCTCAATTTCATATATTCATTCAAATAATAATTCTAAAAACACTGCTATAATTTATTCCCCTTACCTGACTTACTGAGAGTCTCCCTAGAATCCCAAATTCTACGCCCTTGGCGTCCGAAATTCAACTCTTGCAATTTACATTTTCCCTAAATTAATTAATCTATTTCTCCAAAATAATACCCATCTAGCCTTCCCTAGACTCCATATACCTCAACTTAATATTTAAACTATTATTTAATACCCCACTTAATTTTTCTAAATTTTTCCTGCGGGTCCCAAAATTACACCCGCGGCGCTCACCCGGACCCTAAATTCCAGAAATCCTACTTCAACCCAAAATGCTCAATATTTTAGCATTTCTAAATTAATGCTAATTAATTAAAAATAAGCCCCTTAATAACCCCCGCACTCCAAATTTGGGGTTTTGGCCCGACACCCCCACGAGAATTCCGTCCCACTAGACTTGTAGAGAATCATTTCTAGATTCTCGTGGTGGTGTCCGTTCGTCAATTGGGCTTATATTTTGCAAGAAATTAAAGAAAAAGGAGAAAATGGCTTACCCCAGGGAATATGTCTACGCCGCTCCTACCAACGATCCGCTCCGGTAGAAATGACGGCAGCAGCGAATGGAGTCCAGTGGTATCTTCGGATTTTCGATCGGGCGAAAATTCGTCACGAAATCGAGGAGAGAGGGAGAGAGAACGTGAGGAGAGAGAGAGTGTGTGCAGAGGCCGCGCAGGAAAAGTGAAAGAAAAAGAAAAGAAAAGAAAAGAAGATAAAGAAGAAGAAGAAAGGAAGAAGGGGGGGGGCCTGCTGCCAAATTCCTGAAGCTTCTAGCTTCAGGAATGATAATAATAATAATAATAATAATAATAATATATTTAATTAATATAATAATATATTTTATTAATAAAAATAAAAATAAATTTTAATTAATTTTTTTTCTTTTTCTTTTTCTTTTTCTTTTAAATCCAATGAATTAATTAGTTAATTAATTAAAAATTATTTATTTATTTTATTTTTTAATTATTTTATTATTATTATTTTATTTTTTTTATTTTTTTATTTATTTTATTTATTTTTATTTTTATTTTTTTTGGAAATCAATCCACTAATTTTTTTTATATCTCTGTTTTTTTTTTTTCTTTTGGGGTTTTTACATCCCCACCAAACATATATGGGTACTTCTGTCGTATCTCCTCCTCTAGCTCCCACGAGGCCTCCTTTATCACATGATTTATCCACAAGACTTTTATTAGTGGAATTCTTTTAGTGCGCAACTTTTGTTCCTTTCTATCTAAAATTTGTACTGGCGTCTCCTCATATGCTAATGTATCTCTGAGCTCTATTTCCTCATAATTATCACGTAGGAAGGATCTAAGATGTATTTTTTCAACATGGAAACATGGAATACGTCATGTATTCTAGATAAAGCTGGTGGTAAAGCTAGCATATAGGCGATCAGGCCCACTCTCTCTAGTATCTCAAATAGGCTAATAAACCTAGGGCTTACCTTACCCTTCTTCCTAAATCGCATAGCTCCTCTCAGTGGTGCTACTTTCAAAAACACCAGATTCCCCATATCAGACTCCAAATTCCGACGACGAGTATTTGTGTAACTTTTCTGTTGACTCTGAGCTACACTGATTTTTTCCTTAATAAGTCGGACTTTATCGTACGCCTACTGCACTCATTTTGGTCCCAGAACTCGCTTCTCACCCATTTTGTCCTAGTATAATGGAGAACGGCACCTCCTACCATATAATGTCTCGTAAGGTGTCATCCCAATGCTAACCTAATAGCTGTTATTATACGCGAACTCAACCAGCGACATATACTGGGTCCAACTACCCCTGAAATCTAGCACACATGCTCATACCATATCCTCAAGTATCTGGATTGTTCTCTCTGTCTGCTCATTAGTTAGAGGATGAAAAGTTGGGCTGAATGATAAAAGAGACCCCAAAGCCTCCTATAAGCTCCTCCAAAATCGTGATGTAAAACGTGGGTCTTGGTCTAAAACTATAAATACTGGCACTTCATGGGGTCAAACTATCTCCTAAATATATATCTCTGTCAGTCTGTTTATAGGGTAGCTAACTTTAATAGGTAGGAAGTGGGCAGTCTTCATCAGCTTGTCCACAACCACCCAAATAGCATTATGTCTATGCAACGCCGGCGGTAACCCCGTAACAAAGTCCATGGATATATGATCCCACTTCCACTCAGGGATGTGGAGTGGCTCCAACTGTCCTACTGGCCTCTGGTGCTTAGCCCTAACCTGCTGGCATGTCAAACATTACTCCACGAATTCAACTATCTCCCTCTTCATGTCGCTCCACAAGAATGACTCTCAAAGGTCTCGATACATCTTAATACTGCCAGGATGCACTGAATAAAGTGATCTGTGCGCCTCTTCTAAGATAACTCTCCTAATCTCCTCATCTGTAGATATGCACAATCTGGTATGGAATCTCAGAGATCCATCATTTGATATAATGAACTCCTTCCCCTATCCATCCTACACCTTCTCTATCAATTCTACCAACTCTGCGTCTTTCCTTTGGGCAGCTTTAATTATTTCTTGCAAGGTAGGCTGTAAGACCAGGTTGGTAATAAATGTGTAGTGACCATCCTCTACTAGCTTTACCCCGAGCCTCTCCAAGTCCATCTGATCTGACGCTGAATCTCCACTACTAACATCGCTGCTCCTACTGCTTTCCGGCTCAGTGCATCAGCCACCACATTTGCTTTTCCTGAGTGGTAGCTAATGGTGTAATCATAATTCTTAGTGAGCTCTAGCCAGCTTCTTTGCCTCATATTCAATTCTTTTTGGGTAAAGAAATACTTTAAACTTTTATGATCGGTGAAGATTTCACATCTCCCCCCATAAAGGTAGTGCCTCTAGATCTTTAGAGCATACACCACTACAGCTAGCTTTAAATCATGTACTGGTTGTTCTTTTCATATTCTTTAAGATGCTGAGAAGCGTAGGCAATAACCCTCTCATGTTGCATCAACATGCACCCGAGAGCCTTTTGGGACGCGTCACTATATATCACAAAATCATCCTCTCCCAATGGAATAGATAGTACAGGTGTAGTGACCAACCGCTGCTTTAACTCCTAGAAGCTTTGCTAACAATCATCGGTCCATTCAAATCTCACATTTTTCCTCATGAGTCGTGTCAGTGGACCTGATAACTTGGAGAAGCTATCCACAAAACGCCAGTAGTATCCTGCCAGGCCTAGGAAACTTCTGACCTCCTGAACATTCGCTAGTCTCACCCAACTCACCACTGCTTCTATTTTACTCAGATCAACTAATATGCCATCCCCGAAGATCACATGTCCGAGGAAAATAACCTGCCTCAACCAAAACTTATATTTCTTGAATTTAGCGTATAACTTCCTCTCCCTTAACACCTGCAAGACCAGCCTCAAATGATCCTCATATTCCTCAAAAATTTTTGAGTAGACCATTATATCATCAATAAATACCACAAAAAACTAGTCCAAATACTAATGGAACACCCGATTCATTAAATCGATAAACACTGTCGGTGCATTAGTTAATCCGAACGACATTACCAAAAACTCGTAGTGCCTATACTTGGTTCAGAAAGTTGTCTTCAAAACATCCTCTGCTTTAACTTTCACCTGGTGAAATCCTGACCGAAGATCAATCTTGGAGTATACCTGGGTCCCCTAGAGTTTATCAAATAAACCATCAATTCTGGGAAAAGAATATTTATTCTTAACTGTCAATTTGTTTATTTCTCTATAATCAATTCACATCCTCATAGTCCCATCTTTCTTCTTTATGAACAAGAGTGGTGCTCCCCAAGGCGACACACTAGGCCTAATAAACCTTTTATCCATCAACTCCTACAACTGGTCTTTCAATTCTTTCAGTTTAGCTGGAGCCATTCTGTAGGGTGCTTTAGATATTGGTGCCAACCCTAGTAGTAGATCTACGGTAAATTCAATCTCTCGGTCTGGTGGCAAGTCAGGTAATTCCTTTGGAAAAACATCTAAAAGTTTTCTGACCATTGGAATATCAACTTGTTTCAATTCTTCCTTTGCAACTCTTTATGTAGGCTACATACCCTTGGCAACCACCCTGAAGCAGTCTCCTCGCTTGAATAGTTGACACTAACTGTGGTGAGGCACACACACGTGAACCCACGAATCTGAATTCTTGCTCACCTAGGGATTTGAAAATCACTTCCTTTCGATGGCAATCTACGCTGGCGTAGTTAGCTGCCAGCCAGTCCATACCTAATATCGCATTGAACCCTTGCATATCTAACACCACAAGATCGGCTGGTAGTAGTTTCTCCTAAATGCCCACCAAAAAATTTTTAAATATCCTTCTACACCTTATTATTGATCCAGTTGGCATGACTACTGAAAATTCAACATCTAACATTTGTGCCTCAACCTCAGCTAATTTAGCATATCTCGATGACACAAAAGAATGGGTGGCACCTGTGTCAAATAAAACAACAATTTTATATGGTAAAACAGTAAGAATACTAGTAATGAAATCTCCAGTAGCCTCAGAGTCTCCCGGCGTCAATGCATAAACCCTCGTCGGTGTTGTGTTCCTCTGCTGGCCTCCACGGGGTGCCTAGTAACCACCCCGAAACAGTCTATGATCTGGTGCATGAGCTGGCGATCCCTAACATGACCAAGCCCTATAACCGGGAATCCCACACCGATAACAGACATTTTCTCCCATTCTACATTCACCCAAATGTCTCCAACCACATCTAGGGCAGTTGGGATAAGTGTGCCCACCCTGAGAACCACCATTCCCCGTCATCTGCCTCTGGCCTCCTCCGTACCAATCTCCTCTCCATGGACCCTGGCTGGAACCCACTTGAAATCTCGGAGACATGGACCTCTTCCTCTAGCTCGGTGCTCCCACATTTTTTTGTTCACTCTCCTCTACTAATGTGGCGCTGTCAACTAGTTTAGAGAAGTCTTGCACTTTTAGAACCACCACCTGTTTATATATTTCTCGCCTCAGGCCTCTTTCAAACTTCCTGGTCTTTTTAGCTTCATTTGGTACTATGTATAGAGCAAATCATGACAGCTCTATAAATTTTGCTGCATACTGCTGAACTGTCAATGGTTCCTGAGTCAAACTCAGAAACTCCTACACTTTAGCCTCTCTGATAGTGGTGGGAAAATATCTGTCAAAGAATATCTCTCTAAACCAGTTCCAGGTCATAGGCTCTGGTATGAGTCTCTTCTCCTCCAATAATTTCATGGCCGTCCACCATCTCTCGACCTCACCTAACAACTTGTATGTGGCATAGAGGACTTTTTGCTCACTGGTGCAGTAAAACACTGTCAATACTTTCTCCATCTCCTGCATCAAATTCTCAGCAACTGTAGGATCAACAACTCCTGAAAATGCTGGAGGGTTCATTTTCATGAACTTTTCTATTGTACACCCTTAGGTTGCAGTCGGGCCTCCCTGCTCCTTGAAGCTCCGTACAATCTCAGCCAAACAGCATCAGAGTCCCCACCGCCTATGCTAGAAGGCCCTGCTCCATCATCACCGCTAGCGTGGGCACTACTTCCCCCTGAGTTCATCCTGCAATGACACTGAATTATTCTGAGATTTCGAACCTTAATATTCTTATATTAATCTAACTAAAATATCCTCACACCTTCTATTACTAATTTAAGGTCTAGTCCTATCATATGGAAAAAGAAATCGACGATAGTTTACCATGGTTTTCCTAAAATTATCACCCTAGGAAAATCACAGAAACCACCCCGAAGTTCCTGCTTCCAGAATGCAAAACAGAACCCTAAATTCTCACCCTAGTTTCCCAACATTAACTCACTAATATTCTGTTTTATCTTTCTCCAAAATTCCATTCCTAAATTCTGGTATTGTTTTTCGCTGTACTCTAGAGTCTAAAGAACCTAACAACCTAGGCCCTGATACCAAGTTGTAATGACCCAACAATACATAGAATTTTTTTATATATAATATACTGTGAAATGTTCTGCTTTGATACCCCTGATAATACCTACTGGAAAATACCTATGCAGCGGAAAACATAAAACTGTCCAACCATAAATTACAATACTAGAATTCAGTATTTTCCTCAAAACATATATATACATAAATTTTACATCTCCCCAACAACATCTACCATAAACTCTTGGAATCCAATAAAAAATACATCTCCCTGAAAACACTTACCCTACAGACTGGGCAGTGCAAATAACCTCTCTACCTCCAAACCTGACTTGCTCGTCTAGTTGGATCACCTGAAATATTTAAATCACTAGGATGAGACAACTCTCAGTAAAATGAAATATGTTATTACCAATGTGTGGCAACTGAGTTTACATGAATAATATACTGATAAAATATAACTATTTCTGAACTTACTATGTAATCATACTTTTATAATCTGTAGGTAAGTTTGCTAATTTCAGTAAATCTATATATATAACTATGAAGACTTCCCTATATGGTTGTATGCCATGATTTAACCCCTCATGATAGGGTTGTGTGGCCCGTAGGCTGGACTTAATACTAGTTGGCCTACTAGGATAAGTCAACTGAAACTCTATCATCATCAAACTGGCCGCCTCAACCCAGAATACTAGGGAGCCTGCAATCCCTCTTATAGCATGGTAACTGACATCTCCATCGTCAAACCGACCACCTCAACCCAAACTTCTGAAGAGCCTGCAATCCCTCCAAGGCACGATTGACTGAAATCCACACACTATTTGAGATATGTGGTTACACTCTGATCTGAAATAGTTACGGTACCATGCTTTGCTGACTGATATGATCCATCAGGGTCTAATACGATATAATATTATTCTATATATGTATCTTACTATTTTACCATGATATTTTAATAACCATAACATTTTATAAGCTGGTCTGAATAACTGTAATATCTGTATAACTAAATAATTGAATATTTGAATGACTAAATATCTGAATAACTGAGTATCTGAATGTTATGGTTTTGATATTTGTATATCATGGTATTTTGTAAATATTAAAAAATATATTTTTGAGTATATACTATAAATCATGTTATACTGAAAGCTGTGTAAAATTCGTACTAATCTATTATTAACTCATGCCACACAAATAAATAAATAAATATCCCATATTCTAAAATCTGTATTTTCTAGTTATAAAATAATTTACGAATTGTATACTAATCTGGAAAAACATATTATTTATTGCCTTTAAACATCTGTAAACCATATTCCCAAAATACATAAACTTTACTATTAATAATTTCTAAAATTACTAGCATAACATATTTCCCTTATATATATCCCTGTCAACCAACTGACATTCAGTATAATCATCATACTCACATTTTCTAAACTATAAACTACTTATCATTTTACCTAGGTTCCTAAGATAATACCCACTAGAATCCTTAACCCATGTTTGCAGTGTTTGGAAGCCCAAACCCTAAAATCATAACACCCTAGTTTAATCATCCCAAACACCAGTATATCAATATTTAATACAAAATCTAGGCTTAGAAAAACCTACTAACCAAATAAACCTTAAATAACCCACTTACCCTGATTTTGGGATGGTGCCCAAACTTCTCAAACCAAAATTCTGCTCTAGTTAAGTTGTAGAGAATCTCCCTAAGATCAACGTGGTAGCTTCTGATTGTCAAAACGGGGAGAAACGGAGCTGAAATCTTAGAGAGAAGGCAGAGTAGTCATTTTCTAGAGAGAGAAACAGAAAGGGATGAAATTTCTCACTGGAAATATGATTTTTGCATATTTATAGGTGGCTGGCCACGTGGCCTCATCGACAAGACACGTGGCCTCGTCGACAAACCGAAAAAGAAAGTTCATTGACGAAGGTGAAGAGCACGTCGACGAACCAATAGGTCTGAATTATCCCCTTTCGGTATCTCTTCGTCGATGAGACATTAAGACTTGTCGAAAAGCCGTATAAGGGAGTTCGTTGACAAAGTCAGGGCATTCATCGGCGAACCTTGCTTTACCTTTTAAAATTTTTTTTTCTCTTTATTATTTAATTATTATAATTTTTGGGTCCCTACATACCCATTCTACCAAACCTACCCTTAGCCCCTCACCTCTCCTTTATTCTCCCTTGGTATCCTCACCAACACCCGCACCTTTACCCCCTTCCCCACCACCCCCTCCACCCATCTCTTCACGGCCCAAACGAGCTGTCACACATCCTTCTTACTTGGATGATTATATTTGCCCTTTTTTACCAAAGTCCTCCATGGCTTCACAAGTTTCAAGATCTTCCTTAGGTATGGTTCATTGTCTCTCCTCTTTTTTATCTTATCATCATTTTTCTAATCAACATTTGGCTTTTCTTTTTGTTATGTCCCAACATCCCGAATCCACCTCATATTCTCAAGTTGTGCTACACCCGCATTGGCGTGATGTCATGGTTTCTGAAATCCAAGCCTTAGAAGTCAATCGTACATGAGTTCTTCAACACCTTCCACCTGAAAAAAAAAAAAAAGAAAAAAAACCAATTGGATTTAAATGGGTGTTCAAAATAAAAATTTGGGCCGATGGATCCATAGAGCGACACAAAGCTCTTTTGGTGGCCAAGGGCTACACTCAGGTAGAAGGCTTGGATTATCATGACACTTTTGCTCATGTTTCTAAACTCGTTACTGTTAGGTGTGTTCTTGCAGTGGCCGCAGCTTAGAATTGGCATCTCCTTAAATTGGATGTCAACAACGCTTTTCTCCATAGTGACCTCGATGAAGAGGTTTATATGACCCCTCCACCGGGTTATTGCAAATAGGGGGAGACTCGTGTTTGTTGTTTTTAGAAATCCCTTTATGGCCTTAAGCAAGCCTCTAACAATTGGTTCTCTAAATTATCTTCTATTTTACTTGCTGAGGGGTTCACCCAATCTCAGGCTGATCACTCTCTCTTCACCCACTCTCGGGGTCAGTCTTTTACTCTCATACTTATTTATGTTGATGACATTCTCATTTCAGGCAATGATCTCTCCGATATTAGCACTTTCAAAGTCATGCTTGCTCGGAAATTCAAATTAAAGGATGTTGGCAAACTAAAATATTTCCTTGGCCTCGAAGTTGCTCGCTCTCCCACTGGCATATTTCTTAATCAACAAAAATATGCTCTTAACATCCTCACTAATAGCGGTCATCTTGGTGCTCGTCCTGCCAACTTTCTCATAGAACAAAATCACAAGCTCAATAATACTAATGGTGATCTTCTCTCCGATCCAAGCTCGTTTTGGCGACTTGTTCAATGTTTGATATATCTCACTATCACTCGTCCCCATATTGTACATGTTCTTCGATACATTAAGGCATCTTCAGGCCAAGGCTTATTTTTTCCTACTGCCAACACTCTTCAAGTCTTAACCTATTCTGATTTGGATTGGGCTAGTTGTCCCCTCACTCGTCGCTCCACCACTAGTTTTTTCATTCAGCTGGACACTAGTCCAATTTCCTAGCGCACTAAGAAACAAACTACAGTGTCTCGCTCCTCCGCCGAAGCTGAGTACCTGGCACTTGCTTCCACTACTTGTGAACTTACATGGCTCAAAACTCTTTTAAATGATCTTAGTGTACCGCATTCCCAGCTTATGCTCTTATATTGTGACAACCAAGCGGCTCTTCACATTACCCAAAATCCTGTTTTCCACAAATGTACAAAACATATAGAAATCGATTGTCATATTGTTTGTGAAAAGTTACAAGCTAACCTCTTCTTTACTAAGCATATTCATACCCACAGTTAGCTTGCTAATATCTTCACCAAAGCTTTGGGTCGTGAACATTTCCAAGACTCATCACGCAAGTTGAGCATTATGGATCTCCATGCACCAACTTGAGGGGGAGTATTAGAGAAATATCTACACTTTCCATTTTCCAATTACTGTGTAATTATTATAGAGCAGATATTTAGGAGTAATTTTGGATCGTGTTCCTTGACTCATGTATATAAATTATTGCCCCTATGGGTCATACCCTGTTTTGATTATGACAAATACTTCGGTATTTAATGTCTTTCAAGTTTGTGTGCAGGATATATTAGCAAATCAAATTGATAACACATGAAGTAAAGCCTCAAGATCCTGAAGATTATATTATGTTGTATTTCAATTCAGTTTTTATTCTGGTCTGTAATAGTAAATAAGATATGGTCTGTAATAATCAATGCATTACGTGCATGATTAGATAGATAAGTTCAAAAGGACAACCTAGATTGACCTTAGGTCTCTCATGCATGCACAAAAGAGTGCCCTATTAAAATTAAGTTAATCATCATATGAATAGGGATAGCATTATAAAGAGAAAATGACTGAAAATGCTCAAATTGGCATGTTTGGTCAACCAAACCTTGATACACTGGGAAGTTTGGTCGATCAAACCTCCTTAGGTCAACATATTGACCCTTCGGTTGACCGACTAGAAACATATAGGCAACGGCCTGGTCAACCGAACCCCCACGTGGGAAATTTCAATTGCCTAGTCGACCGAACCCTTAAGTTCAAAATATCTTGGTCAACCGAACTAAGCACGGTCGACCGAACCGCGAGGATCATAAAACTGCCTTCCACTTGGTCGACCATCTTTTTAGTTCAAAATACTTCTTGTTGACCGAACTGAGACACTCAGTTAATCAAACCTTGAGTACGGTCGGTTCGTGCTCTCGAGTTGGCAAATTTTATCGAGGTTAAAACACTGTTATATTTTATTAACCTCACTTAAACTTTTTCTAAAATGACCAATATGTCATGAACGGTTATAATTCTGGGGAATTCTATATATACCCCCTCATTTGTAAAGATTAGTGCAAGATTAGTAAAAACAATTAGCAAATTTTCTTTAATTTTCAAAAGTTATATTTCTCACATTCAAGCTTTATTCATTCATTCTTACTCATTCTCATTGCAAACCTTGCTAAGTAAGAGTGTTATTGTGAGTTTCTAGTTAAGCTTACACTCTTATTAGTTCTAGTTGATTGAGATATATTTTTATCTGAGAGTAAGCTTTAGTTTTTCTATGAGACTTCATCAATAAGTCTTCCGTAGGAAAACTTCGTAGAGCTTGTAAGGTTTTCAAATATCCCTTATGCTTATTTTTAAGAAAAATTACTTTTGGAATATTTGCTTGTATTGTGAGGATCTCTGTTGCTGAATATTGTGGTTGATATTATTATCTTGATACAAAGATTCTAACACTTACACTCTCACGTACTGATTGTCATATTTGCATAAATATTTGAGAGTAGACATTAAGACTACATTGAGCTTATCATATCTTATCATTTTGTAGTGTGTTGATTGTATTGGAACAAATCTACTTGATTGAGAAGCATATAATTTGTACGCAAACTTTATTGTGAAATCTGTTGTATTCCAGGCATGGCCCGAGGGAGCAGTAATCCAGTCAGAAGGATTGTTTGTAAAGGTTGAGGTCAGCCATGTGTTAATTTGACCTGATTGTAATCGTTGCCTCTCCATCCGTTAAGTGAGTTTTAGTATAATCTTCAGACTTACGAGTTAGAGGCGGGGACGTAGGCAGTTGGCCGAATCTCGATAACATATCATGTGTCATTCTCTTTCCTTGCACTATTTAATTTTTCGCAGTTATTTGTTTATATTTCAAATTCTGTGAATGCTTGGGAAATACTGAGATTGTGTTAATTGTTTAAATATTTGTTCAGTTATTTATCTGCGTTATTGAGGAATGCTTAGACGACCCTAGGTTGAGTTATACTGTCGTTGGATTAGATAATCTTAGGAAGAATTTTTAAATCTCCAATTCACCTCACTCTTGAGATTGCACTAAAGCTAACATAAATACACCCTTGTAATGTTGAATGTTGAATAATAGAAAAATGTCTTTTTTTCAAATTTAACACTCTCAAATATGAGCTTCCAAGAGTTGACTCAAGTGGACATTAACAAACTTTAAGGTTTTCAACTTTCTTAATAATAGGAGATGTTGGGTGCCATTTCACAAGAAAGTCAATTCTTAGGATATGTTTGGAAAAACATTGGATTTAGAGTTGTATCAGATTTATTTAAATCTATCTAAATTTAAAATCAATATCCGAAATTCATACTTCCACATATTACCTTATTTAATTTATCAAGAAATAATAGTAAAATTAGTCTCGTTCGCTCTCGATTTAACATTATTTAAAGGAGTTTAAATAACTCATCAGGATTAAAATTTCCGATGATAAAAAAATTGATATTATCTTTTGTCTTTTTGTTTTTCATATTCAAAGATGGGATTTCTTGATGAACCCTACTTCCACTAAGGTGAAAAAGGGTGAGGTGACCCAGGTAAGATAACGATACCACGTGGATAGGAGCAACACTATCTTGAATGGACCCCACTGGTCGCGTTGGCTTCCGCCAGCTAGACCCAGCCCCACAGCGGACTCATCCCTCCATCTCATCTCCTAGAAAACAAAGGAGGGTAAAAAGTAAAAAAGTAAAAAGTTAGTAAGGACAAGTGTCTGATAATTGCCACGTGTGACATGCCCATGTCGCCTACGACTTTTTCTAATTTTTCCTTTTTATTATATTCCCAAATTTTATTTTCATTCATTTAATCCTTATCCTATATTTAGGGTTTCGGATTCAAATGGTGAAAATTTATCTAATTTTAAATTAAATATAATATAAAATTATATTATCTATCTTTTAATCCTATTAGAATTTATATTTAAAATTCATATTTTTAAACACAATTTTAAATATTTTCAACTCAAAATAAGAAAAGATCGCATCTTTTTTTTTTTTTTTTGCAATTCTCTAATTTTACAGTATTTTTAATGAGTTATTAAATAAATTGTCATAAAAAATTTTGAATGTAAAGTTATTAAAAAAAAACTTTCTAAATTAACGTTGCTAAATTATAATTAAATTAAACAAAAAAATCTCGCCATCTAACTAACTTTTTTTACATAAAAATGAGTATAAAAAATAAACTTTATCAAATGGTTTCTGCCCCTGAATTAAACTAATTATTTAGTACATATTTATACATATATTAACGTCACTAAATTATAATCAAATTAAATTAAAAATCTTGCCACCAAAAATGAGTATAAAAAATGAATCATATCAAATGGTTTCTATCCCTAAATTAAGCTAATTCTTTAATATATATATATATATATATATATATATATATATATATATATATATATATATGCTGATTTTCTTATGCCATGAAATATATTCATATCTCTTCCAACCTTTACACTCAGCATGAGGACTGTGTTCTTCCACGGTTGTCCCTTTGACCATTTTGCAAGAATAAGAAATATAAGCCCCCAAGCTGTGCTCAGTTGACGAGGGCAGATTTTGGGGTTGCCTTTCACGAGGTCAGGGATTTCTCCCACTCCGGGTTCGATTCCTGCGACGAGCGCCTGAGTTTACCTCCTACGTGATGGTGTGGGGCCGCTGTCACGTGGGCGTGGGATTAGTCACGACCGATGCGACGGACCATAAAACGGACGTCGTTGACGATTGTGGACACCCAGACGAATCCAAAAAAAAAAAAAAGAATAAGAAATATAAAAATGTAAGACCATTAGCACGATGCATTTTGATAGTCAACATTTTTTAATTAGCAATTAAAGCCTCTACTTAGATAAAGACATATTTAATCAATGCTATGACTATTCCTACTACTACTAAATTTTTCTTCTCCTTTTGTTTTTGGGAAAGTTACGTTGACATAAGTTCTATTTTTCTCTCTCACCACTCTATCTTTTTATTCATATCAATTAATTATTATATTACCAATTAAAATAGAAAGAAAGAAAGAAACAACGTGAGATCATATAAAATTTGATACTATTCTATCTCATAGCACAAGAAAAATAAAAGAATAAAAGTATCTTATAAAAATAATCATTCTTAATTTATTTCATGGTGGTTGAAAAAAAAAATACCAACTTTTGTGTGCTTATATTAGGGGTGAGCATAATTTGGGTTTAATCGAATTAACCGACCGAGTTCAGTCAATTCAATTACAGATTTTGATAATTTTGGGTATTCCTGTTTTGATTCAGGTATGGGGAATTTTAATTCGGTTAACTGAATTACCTAAATTACTAATTAATTAAATATAAATTAGTAATATTAAATATAGATGATATATTATATATTATATAATTGTTCGATTTTCTTAATTTATTTATTAAATCAATGTCATTCTCCTGATTCAGCTCTTACAATTAAAAGAAAGGATAAACATTAATTTTTTAATTAATTTTAATATTTGTAATCATATTTTGTTTTTATAATTAATTTTAAATTATTCTGGTCAAATTCGATTAATTGAATTATCCGAAAAGTTGGTTTGATCGGGTACAGTTCAGTTAAAATACCTAATTCGGTCGGTTCGATTAGAGATTATTGTTAACCAAAAATTTCGATTAATTCGGTTAATTAACCGAATTTGTCTTAACCGACCGTTTGTACACTCCTAGCCTATGTAATCATGTTATTAATCTGCCTACAATGTTGCGATACATTATAAAAAAAAATGAATTTAGTACAAATACAATAAGAGGATGGAAATCAACTTCAATGTTTATAGGTAAATTGCCATTTTTTATCTATAATTTATACACTTAAATGTCATGTTATGTTGTCTAAGATTGTCATAACAAAATTTTTTGACTTTTGAGAAAAATTAAACATATGCATCCTCTTTTATTCTACTTTATTTATTTTTTCTATGACACACATGCATCCTAAACACATAGAAAAAAGAGAGTCCATAAATCCCAACCCAGCAAAGAAGAGTTTATTTTACTACTAATGATATATAAAATTATATCACTTAGAGATTAATATGATGAACAATTGGATAAGGTCAATATCAAGTTCATGTACAATTCATGTTCCGACTCGTAATAATGTCTTTTTACGTCACGTGGCTTAAATACACACACACACACACATATATATATATATATATATATATATATATATATATATATACACATATATATATTTCTATTTATTCAAGCATATGATTTTAAAATTATATTTTTTTTGACAACTTAGAGATTCTAGATATCACCGCGTCATTTTGAATATTATGGTGCGGAATTAAATTTTGGGACCTATTGATGCACCCCTATAATTAAGGAAAATTATAAACTAAAAGAGCAATGTGCAAAGAACAAAGTGACGAAGATTTTGGGAGATGGATTCAATGGACATTCTCTCCTGGGCTCTGATGCTTTGCGGGGTAACAGATGTCATGCCCGGACACCATGTAATTTCATGCGGATGGCAAGTGATCCAAAGTATCCTTGACTTGACTGTATGAGTTACCGACAGCCGACGCAGTGAATCCCCACACCCCCCCCCCACAAACGGGTCCATAATTTAATTAATTATGCATTTTAATTTTAAAATGTTAATAGTTGGGGGCAGGGGTGTACAAAATTTACTGAAAAATGAAAAATCGATCCGATGGGTGACAAAATAGATCAAAACTTGACGGGTGATCCACGACCCACCCATTTAAACTCAGTTTGGGTTTAATACAAGTTGACTTGTTTATAAATGGGTCGACTCAGACCCGACCTGTCTTGCCCTAAACGCGGAAATGGGACCCGGGGGTGAATATAGTAACCTAACATGTCTCTGTATCTGATAAAACATTCAAAGATACCGTACAATGGATGAGGGTTCGACCTCGTGGGGTTCTCAGGCAACCTAAACATATCCAATCACAAACATATACGCAGCGGAAAAAAGGTTATTCTATATCAACATATACAGTACCATACCAAAGTTTATACAAGAACAGAACATGACTCTATCAAAACATACAAACGGGTGCCCAAATACATCTCAAAATGGCAACCCACCAAAAAATACAATCCTAACACTTACCCAAGCGCTAACCGCAGTACATCGGCTACTACACTCCCTACACCAGGACACTAGTTCCGGTTACTCGAAGAACTTGTAAAAATGTATGTACATTAGGGGTGAGACACCTCTCAGTAAGGAAGAACACGGGTTATATCAATGTGTGACATTTGAGTATTATCATGATACAACATACACGCAGTTGAATGCAATCCAGTATTAGTTCACACAGTGCATACATGCACACATCCACATACACATGATTATCAATCCTAGTGTTGTCACACTCTTCAGCCCAAAGCCGGCCCGAGACATACGGCGTTGGCCCATAGCCAACTCGCGAACACGGCGCCACTTGCACATGGCTAGTCTCCGACTCCCATGGCATCGTACCGGCGCTAATCTAGTGGATCCACACCCTTCGGCCTGATCTGCCGGTATAGGCTCACGCCCTCGGATATAGAGCTGGACACTCTTGCCTACGTGGCAAGGGGTAAACATGCCCTCGGATATAGAGCCGAACACTCTCAGTACTTGGACAATTCAGAACCCCGTTCCTACTAGCCATTTAACATATCACACATACATGCATGCTCATATAACCAAACAAACCACACCCATTTGGTAATCTAAATCATGGTTTTCCAAACAAATACAGTTTAAACAAGTCAAGACATGGTCATCCCAATATCATAGTATAAATCAACATATACCCACGGTTTTCAACAAAACCAGGGATGCAGCCCGTCGCCCCCTTTTCGCAAAACTGTAACAATGAAAAACCTATAATTTTCCCCATTAGATCCCCCCAAATGAGTAGCCAAAACACACACAGGACCGTGGACCACAGTTCCACCGAGTCCGATTTCAAAAATAACCAATATAAACATAGTTCCCCTTATCTTTTCCCCAAAAATAAAATCCCAAACTCCAAGGCCCCTAAACAGCGAACCGAGTTCCAAAACCTACAAATCACAGTACAAAATATACTTACAAGACTGTTACCTACAAAACTACCTGATCATAATTGAAAATTGAGCCTTATCTCGATTTTTCGCCGAAACCTGAAAATCCTCGAAACAAGATTCCGATCCAGAGAAATTGTAGAGAATCCTTCCACGATCCTCGTGGTAACTTCAGATTCCCGATTCCATCAACGATCGGCAAAGAAATCTAGAGAGAGAGAATAGGGAGAGTTCTAGAGAGAGAGAGAGATAGAATTGGAGTTACTTAGTGAAGAAGTAATGAAATTTCCTATTTATAGTCCTTTGATCCGACCCAATTCGTCGATGAAATGGTGCCTTTGTTGATGAATCTTCCACTGACTTCGTCGACGAATCGGTGGCCTCGTCGACGAATCTGGCATCTCCGGTTTTTTCGAGACTCCTCGGCTTCTCCTCGTCGACGAGTCTCTGAATTTCGTTGACGAGAATAACAAAAGCTTCGTCGACGAAATATGGCTTCGTTGACAAAATCTACCAAATTCCCAATTTTGCCCCTCTCTTATTTATTTAACCCATTTATCACGGTTCGGGTTCTTACAATCTCCCCTCCTTACAAAAATTTTGTCCTCGAAATTTGCCATCTCTCATTCACAAACTCATTCATACAATCGGATACGTAGACACAACTCTAGAGAAAACTGGCGACCACTACAGCGTAGCCCCATCATACACATACACATATATACCCTCACTTATGGCGAAGGAATATTGTGGTTACATATATAATAGTCTCAGAAGTTCACAATACACACACACTCCCAACGACTAACCACCCATCCCAACTCACAGTAGGATCATGTAAAAGTGCTCAAAATAACTGTGGATACTTCCGGCGTATTTCCATTTCCAGTTCCCAAGAAGCTTCCTCAACCTCGTGGTTTCGCCACAATACCTTCACTAACAGTATCTTTTTGGTACGAAGCATCTGAACTTTACGGTTTAAAACCTGAATAGGTATCTCCTCATATGCTAAAGTATCCCCAATTAACAACTCATCATAACTAATAATATGTGAAGGATCCAACACGTACCTCCTCAACATGGATACGTGAAACACATCGTGGACCCTTGAAAGTGCTTGAGGTAATGCAATTCTGTAGGCTACCGGACCCACTCGCTTAAGTACCTCAAATGGTCCAATATACCTCGAGCTCAACTTGCCATTCCTCTCAAATCTCATCACCCCTTTCATCGGAGCGATATGTAGAAATACCTTACCCCCTACCTCGAACTCTAAATCATGGCGACGAACATTTGCATAACTCTTCTGCCGACTCTGAGATGATCTAATCCTCTCCCGGATCAAACCCACCTTCTTAGACCCCTGCTGCATGAGTTCAAGTCCTAACACCTGACGTTCACCAACCTCATTCCAACACAAAGGAGATCGACACCTCCGACCATACAAAGCCTCGAACGGTGCCATCCCGATACTAGACTGGAAGTTGTTATTATAAGCGAACTCTACAAGTGGCATAAACTGTATCCAGCTACCATCGAAGTCTAACACACAAGCTCGCAACGTATCTTCCAATATCTGTATCGTCCTCTCCGACTGTCCATTAGTCTGGGGGTGGAACGCTGTACTGAAAGTAAGCTTCGTCCCTAGTGCCTCCTGTAAGCTCATCCAGAATCGAGAAGTAAACCTCGGATCCCGATCCGATACTATGGACACCAGTACTCCGTGCATTCTCACAATCTCATGCATATACAAATCTGTTAGCCTACTCAAAGGATAGCCAACTTTCATCGGTATGAAATGAGCAGATTTCGTCAATCTATCCACGATCTCCTAAATAACATTCTTCCTGTGAAGTACTGGCGGCAATTCGGTCACAAAATCCATGGAAATATGCTCTCATTTCCACACCGGAATAGGCAAATGCTGCAACGGCCCTACCGGCCTCTGATGTTCAGCTTTCACCTACTGACACGTCAAACACTGCTCCACGAACTGAGCAATCTGCCTCTTCATACCAAACCGCTAGAAGGTCTCGCGCAAGTTCCGATACATCTTTGTACTACCAGGATGTACCGTTTACATAAAATAATGTGCCTCCTCTAGAATCATCTTTCTGATCTCATCATCATTCGGAACACATAGTCTAGTCCCAAACCTTAACACACCTCTCTCAGAGATGTTAAACTTCATAGCCAGTCCCTATTGTACCTTTTCCATAACCTCTGCCAACTCTGCATCACTAGCTTGCGCGGCTTTTATACGCTCAAATAAGGTCGATTGGACCACCAAACTAGCAAGATAAGCCTGATGATCACCAACCACCAACTCCATGCCAAGGCTTTCCATATCTCGCCTAACATGATACTGAGTCAAAATCGCAGATACAACCGTAGGCCTTGACTTTCGACTCAACGCATCAGCTACCACATTAGCTTTCCCCGAGTGGTAACTGATCGTGCAATCGTAATCCTTAATCAACTCTAGCCACCGCCTCTGCCTCATGTCCAACTCCTTTTGTGTAAAGAAATACCTGAGACTCTTATGGTTAGTGAAGATCTCACACTGCACCTCGTACAGATAGTGTCGCCAGATCTTCAATACATACACAACAGCAGCCAACTCCAGATCGTGCGTAGGGTAGTTCTTTTCATATTCCTTCAGTTGCAGAGAGGCATAAGCTACTACCTTACCCTGCTGCATGAGTACACATCCCAGGCCTTTCAGAGATGCGTCGCTATAAATCACAAACCCACCATCCCCCGAAGGAATGGTCAACACTAGAGTAGTAACCAGTCGATGCTTCAACTCCTGAAAGCACTATTCGCAATCACTGGTCCACTTAAACTGAACTCCCTTCCTAGTCATTCATGTCAGAGGTCTTGACAGTTTAGAGAAATCCTCTATGAACCGACGATAGTAACCCGCCAATCCTAGAAAACTCCGAACCTCATGCACATTCTTCGGCCTTACCCAGTCGACCATAGCTTCAATCTTGCTAGGATCAACTGATATAACATCCCCAGTAACCACATAGCCTAAGAACGCAATCTGACTTAACCAGCATTCACATTTCTTCAGCTTAGCATACAACTTCTTCTCCCGCAGGATCTGTAACACTAACCTCAAATGTTCCACGTGCTTTTCTGTACTCCTTGAGTATACCAGAATGTCGTCAATGAATACCACTAGAATCGATCTAGGTACTCATGGAAAACTCTATTAATCAGATCCATGAACACCGCCGGAGCATTCGTCAACCCAAAAGGCATGACTAAGAACTCATAGTGGCCATATCTGGTTCAAAAAGCTGTCTTCACTACATCCTCTGATTTGACCCTCACCTGATGATATCCTGACCGCAAGTCGATTTTCGAAAAGACCCGCATCCCCTGCAGCTGGTCAAAAAGATCATCTATAAGAGGTAAAGGATAGTGATTTTTCACAGTTACCTTGTTAATCTCACGGTAATCAATGCACATCTGCATCGACCCATCCTTCTTCTTCACAAACTATACTGGAGCTCCCCAGGGCGAAACACTAGGTCGAATGAATCCCCTATCCAGTAATTCCTGCAACTGCTCCTTTAACTCCTGAAGTTTTGTTAGAGCCATCCGGTATGGAGCTTTAGAGATCGGTGCTTTACCAGGCAGCAACTCTATAGCAAACTCCACCTCACGATCCAAAGGTAAATCGGGTAAATCATTTAGAAATATGTCCAGAAACTCGCTGACTACCCGAATATCTTCGAGCCTCAACTCATTCTGCGACGGTTCCTGCACACAAGCTAGGTACCCCTAACATCCGTCCAAGAGTAGCCTCCTTGCCTGTAGTGTTGATAGAATCTGTGGCGCTGCACGCACACACGATCCCACGAATTCGTACTCTTACTCCCCAGGAGGTCTGAAAACTACCACCTTCCTACGACAGTCGATCACAACATAACTGGAGAACAACCAATCCATCCCCATAATGACATCGAACCCCGACATGTTATATACAATAAGATTTACCGGTAGCAACTTTCCCTGAATTTCCACTAGGTAGTCTACCAACATCTTCCTCCAGAAAGATACACTCCCAGATGGTGTAGTAATAGATAACACCTCATTTATGTCTTGGGTCTCAACCCCACACCGTCCCACAAAATTCACAAAAACAAAGGAATGGGTTGCACCCGAATCAAACAAAACAGAAGCTTTATTCGAAAGAAATAATAAGGTACCTATCACCACGTTACCTGCATGCTCAGCGTCCATTAGAGTAAGAGAGTATACTCTGGCCAGGGCTGTATTCGTCTGAACAGTTCCCCGAGGTATCTGATTGCTCCCTCGGTTCCCACTGAATGCAGGCACATCTCGCTTTAGTGCACGACAATCATGAGCCATGTGACTAGGTCGACCACAGTTATAACAGTTACCATCAAAAGACCGACATTCACCCTCGTGCCGTCTGAAGCACCTGGTACAACGACCACCAGTCTGGCTCCCCTGAGAATCCTGGCGCTCGGTATTCTAGCAATAACCCAAGCCCTTGCTCCTCTTCTTCCACGATCCTTGACGAGATCCTGTCTGAGAACCAGAAGGTACTATCCTTTTCCTCGATTCCTGATCCGCCTCATCGTCTCGGATACCAGTCTCAATTACTGTGGCTTTATCCACCAACACCGAGAACTCGAGGATTTGAAGCATACCCACCAGTATGTAGATATCCTTCCTCAAACCCTTCTCGAACCTCCGAGTCTTCTCATACTTGCTCGAGATCATACATAGTGCAAAGCAGGACAACTCTATGTATCGAGCCGCATACCCCTGCACCATCAAACTCCCTTGAGTCAGCGCAGAAAACTCATCTGCCTTCGCATCACGTACAGAAGTTAGGAAGTATCTGTTAAAGAATGCCTCATTGAAACGACTCCACGTCATTTCCTCTAAATCGGCTCCCTGCTTCTCCAGCAGACTCACCGCAGTCCACCATCAACCTGCCTTCCCAGATAGCTAGAAGGTGGCATAAAGGACTCACTGCCTATCCATGCAGTGCAGGACCTCCAAGATTCTCTCAGTCTTCTCCACCCAATCCTCTGCTATCATCGAGTCTGGTCCCCCAGAGTACGTTGGAGGATGCATGTGTGTGAATCTCTCAATGGTACACCCTGTAGTAGTAGGCGAGCGCTTGTGTCTCCTCACACTCTGCTCAATCTCCCGAAATAATTTGCTCGTCAAACCTCGAGGCACAGAAGGAGACTCATCACTCGCAGTCTCCTCGAAGCCACTCCCCAGGTCATTTTCCTTGGGATCCTTTTGCAGCATAATAGGAATCTATCAATATCCCTACGACACATACAGTTAACACAATGATCTACACTAATCGTGTTAACTACTCCCTGGCAGGTCTAGGTCTATCCTATCACACCGACATGAAAGTCATCAATGATTTGCCTTGCTTTTACTGGAATCGTCATCCTAGGAAAAACACAGAATACTGTCGACAAATCCCGGTTTAGCAACCGAACAACCCTCAACTAACTCTACCCATATCCACATCCTATACTCTAGTATGTACTCACAACTAAGCCTAACCAAGTCTACAAGATCTGGTAACCTAGTTAGCTCTAATACCAAGCTGTCACGCCCCGAACCCGAAAATGGGACTCGGGGGTGAATATAGTAACCTAATATGTCCCTGTATCTGATAAAACATCCAAAGATACAGTACAATGGATGAGGTTCGACCCCGTGGGGTTCCCAGGCACCCTAAACACATCCAATCACAAACATATACGCAGCGAAAAAAGGTCATCCTATATCAACATATACAGTACCATACCAGAGTGTATTCAAGAACAGAACATGGCTCTATCAAAAAACAAACAGGTGCCCAAATACATCTCCAAATGGCAACCCACCAAAAAATATAGTCCTAGCACTTACCCAAGCGCTAACGGCAGTACACCGGCCACTATACTCCCTACACCAGGACGCTAGTTCCGATTACTCGAAGAACCTGTAAAAATGTACGTACAGTAGGGGTGAGACACCTCTCAGTAAGGAAGAACACAGGTTATATCAGTGTGTGACATTTGAGTGTTATCATGATACAACATACACGCAGTTGAATGCAATCCAGTACTAGTTCACACAGTGTATACATGCACACATCCACATACACATGATCAGCAATCCTAGTGTTGTCACACCCTTCAGCCTGAAGCCGGCCCGAGACATATGGCGTTGGCCCGTAGCCAACCCGCAAACATGGTGCCACCGGCACATGGCTAGTCCCTGACTCCCATGGCATCGTACCGGTGCTAATCCAGTGGATCCACACCCTTCGGCCTGATCTGCCGGTATAGGCTCATGCCCTTGGATATAGAACTGGACACTCTTGCCTACGTGGTAGGGGATAAACACGCCCTTGGATATAGAGCCGGACACTCTCAGTACCTGGACAATTCAGAACCTCGTTCCTACTAGCCATTTAACATATCACACACACATGCATGCTTATATAACCAAACAAATCACACCCATTTGGTAATCTAAATCATGGTTTTCCAAACAAATACAGTTTAAACAAGTCAAGGCACGGTCATCCCAATATCACAGTATAAATCAACATATACCCACGGTTTTCAACAAAACTAAGGATGCAGCCCGTCGCTCCCTTTTTCACAAAACTGTAACAATGAAAAACCTATAGTTTTTTCCATTAGATCCCCCCAAATGAGTAGCCAAAATACACGCAGGACCGTAGACCACAGTTCCACTGAGTCTGATTTCAAAAATAACCAATATAAACATAGTTCCCCTTACCTTTTCCCCAAAAATAAAATCCCAAACTCCAAGGCCCATAAACAGTGAACCGAGTTCCAAAACTTACAAATCACAGTACAGAATATACTCACAATATTGTTACCTGCAAAACTACAGGATCAGAATTGAAAACCGAGTCTTACCTCGATTTTTCACTGAAACCTAAAAATCCTTGAAACGAGATTCCAATCCATAGAAATTGTAGAGAATCCTTCCAGGATCCTTGTGGTAACTTTAGATTCCCGATTCCATCAACGATCGGCGAAGAAATCTAAAGAGAGAGAGAGAGTAGGGAGAGTTTTAGAGAGAGAGATAGAATTGAAGTTACTTAGTGAAGAAGTAATGAAATTTCCTATTTATAGCCCTTTGACCTGGCCCAATTCGTCGATGAAATGGTGCCTTAGTCGACGAATCTTCCATTGACTTCGTCGAAGAATCGGTGGCCTCGTCGACAAATCTGGCATCGCCAATTTTTCTGAGACTCCTCGGCTTCTCCTTATCGACGAGTCTCTGAATCGTTGACGAGAAGAACAAAGGCTTCGTCGACGAAATATGGCTTCGTCGACGAAATCTGCCAATTTTCCAATTTTGCCCATCTCTCATTTATTTAACCTATTTATCATAGTTCGGGTTGGGTCACTCGCTGGTAGACCCATTCATGACCCATTTAAAAACAAAATGGAGTATTCTTTTTTTGTTAAAACATCAATGTGGGTGTAGCAAAACTTGAGAGTATGAGGTGGGTTCGGGATGTTGGGACATAATAGAAAGAAAAGCCAAATGTTGTTTAGAAAAACGATGATAAAATAAAAGGGAGGATAGACAATGAATCGTACCTGAGGAAGATCTTTAAACTTGTGAAGCTAAGGAGGACTTTGGTAAAAGAGGGTAGATATAATCATCCAAGTAAGACAGATGTGTGACAGTGCGTTTGGGTCGTGACGAGATGGGTGGAGGGGGTGGTGGGGAAGGGGGTGAGGGTGAGGATGTCAATGAGGATACCAAGGGAGAAGGAGGGAGAGACGGGTAGGTGTGGTTGGTTGGGTAGGTAAAGTGTAGGAAGAGTGTATATCAAGAATAGGGAGGGAAAGAACTGGAGAAGATGTAGGAGTTGGAGGTATAAGATGATAGGGAAAAACATTTTCTTCAAAAGTGACATCATAGGAGATGAAATTTTTTTTGTTTTCAAAATCTTATACACGATAAGCTTTATGATGAGCAGGATAACCTAAGAAAACACATCAAAGAGCACGAGGAAAGAAATTATCGCGATGTTGGCGAGCGGTTTGGGCATAGCACAAGCACCCAAACACTCGCAAGTGTGTATACGATGGTGGTTTCTGAAAAAGAAGTTCATAAAGGGACTTATGATTGAGGTTGGGTGAAGATGTGCGGTTAATTAAATAAGTAGTTGTGAGAATGCATTCACCCCAAAAAGAGATGAGAAGATTAGCTTGAAAACGTAAACACTGAGCCACATTAAGAAGATGGCAATGTTTACGCTTGGCAACACCAATCTATTGAGGTGTATCCACACATGTGTGCTCGTAAAAAATGCCTTGATCATGGAAAAAAGTTTGAAGTGGAGTGGATAGAAATTCTCTACCATTATTAGAGCGCACGTGCTTAATGGTGCAATTGAAATGATTTTTAATCATGACGCAATAATTTTTAAGGTAAGTAAAAGTATTAGATTTCATGTGCATAAGATAGACCTAGGTAGCACGCGAATAGTCATCCACGATTGTTAAAAAATAATGTGCACTAGAAAGTGAAACTGTAGGATAACCACCCTATATATCACAAAAAAATTCATTAAACAAAATGTGCTCTTATTTGTATTCAAAGAAAAAGGTAGACGAGTGTGCTTTGCTTTAGCACAAACATCACAAGGCAAATGAGAACAAGAAATATTTAAAGTTTTCGAAATACATGAAATAGAAGGGTGAACAAGACGTTGACGCCAAAAAGTAGTGTTAGAAACAAGCTGAGAGTGGAAAACTGAGGCGAAGGGAGGTTTATAGTGGTAAAGTCCATCCCGTACTTCACCCGTTCCAATCAGCCTCCTCATTGATAGGTCCTGAAAAACACAAGGTAGGAAAAAATGTAGCAACACAATTGAGATTAGTGGAAAGTTTGTTGATGGACAATAAATTAAATTTAAATGAAGGCACATAAAGAACATTAGAAAGGGAGAAATTAGGAGAAAAAAGCATAGTGTTGGTATGAGTTATAGGAACAATGTCACCATTTGGAAGCTTATTAGGGCATGACTGATTAAGAAGTTGAATATTATCAAGAGAAGACAAATTGGAAGTCATATGATCGGAGGCACCTGAATCTGTAACGATCTCAAAATTATATCATTTTTTTTCTTATATCAATATATATATATATATATATATATATATATTACTTAAATATCCCTGCTATAGACTTTTAGGCCTCAGATAGGCGTTGAAGTATTTCTATAGATAGTGGGCACACCTATGTAGCAGAAAAACATAAATCACATAACCACAAATATACATACAACACCAGAATCTAGAAATTTTCCATATTATATTTACATATACTAGTATCACTTCCCCAAAACTCAAACCTCCATGTACCAACTTACCCTAAGTACAGAGCAACCAAGGGACTCTCTAACCACGAGCCTGATCTGCTCGCCTAACTAGCTCACTTGAAAAATGTTAAAATGATGGGATGAGTCGACGTTCAATAAGTGGAAATATGCTATTACTAGTGTGTGGCGACCAAGTTGCATATCAATAATAATAACATTTGAAACTGTAAAGCTGGAAAATTAGTATATATAAATTTTACGTTAATCGTAGCTTAAAATATAACTGTATCATCTGAACTTTCTATCTTTCGTACTGCTAATATCATACTATATACATTAAATGTTGTAAAACTGTATACATATATATAACTATGCTTTTCCCTAGAATATATGTATGTCATAATTTGACCCCTCATGGTAGGGTTGTGTGGCCCGTAGGAGGGAATTAACGCTGGTTGGCCCTCCAGGTAAGTCACTATACTCTACACTAGGCCAAACTACATCCACTCCTAAGCACGGAACTGGAACTGCTACCTCGTCAAACCAGCCCCCTTAACCCAACTAGGAGCGCTATCCTCTCCGAGCATGGTTTGACAGTACCCACACACTATCTGAGATATATGGTTGTACTCTATTCTGTATATAGCAACGGTACCGTGCTCTGTAGACTGTATCTGTCTGTAATATCTCATCAGGGATCTGATACTATATAAATATATATACTATAATTATCTTTGCTGTTTTTATCATTTTTCGAAAATAACCATAACATTATAATTCTATACTGTAAATACTGTAATATCTGAACAACATGTCTGTAGCATCTTGATGCTATAATTATATATTTAGTTTGTATAAACTGTATGTATAAACTGAGTGTTATGGCATTAGGAAAACATGACATTTTGTAAATACTGTATATACTGATCTGAGTAAACATCTGTGTACATGTATATATATGTCTGTGTAAATATCTGAATATATACTGATATGAATAAAACTGTAGATGTACATATGCTCGTATATACTATATAACATGATATTCTGAGAAAAACTGCATAAGATTCTATATAAGATAATATCTACTCAGGCCACACATTCTTTAATACTCTTATTCTATAAAATTGCATAATAACTGGTATACATGCATATAAAATATCTAACAATATAAGTAAAATCTCCTAACATAGTATATTTCTCTTACCTAGTTTCTGAAAAAAAACCTTACTGAACTCTGACCTTACACCCGTAGGGTTCTCCACTTAACACCCTAAAAATGACATCCCATGGAACAAAACATCAGTATTTTCTTGCATACAACATTTCTTATAACTGTAGGGAAAGCATATTCTGAATAAAACACCTTACCCTGAATTTGGGATGAATTTCAAACCACTTCCACCGATGATCTGCTCCGCAGACTTGCAGAGAACTTCGCCAGGAGCGTCGTGGTGACTTCAAATCGTCGATCCGGCAAGAAACGGGGCCGGGATCGAAGAGAGAAGGAGAGAGGGTCGTTTAGAGAGAGAGAGAGAGAGTCTTTTGCGCCAAAATTTTGCTGTAAAATTTGGGTTTTGGCAATTTATAGCCCCGGATTCGTCGACGAGACACGTCATCTCGTCGACGAGTCCTTAAGGAATTTTGTTGACGAACTTCCTCCCTCGTCGACAAATTTTAGATTGCCCCAAAACCTCTTTCGGTATTTTTTCGTCAACGAAACCTGTCCTCATCGACGAGCTCCTCTTATATCCTCGTCGATGAATTCCCTGTGTTCGTCGACGAGATGCTGAAAATTCCTCGGGTTATTACATCCAAAGTGCAACGTCATCAACGAACGTGAACTACTTCCTTCTGTTTATGTTTCCATTTCCCTCCCTCTTTATTATTTAAATACCATTGTTTTTCTCGTCATTACAGAATCAACAATCCATTCAGTATTAGAAAAGGAAGCGTAATGAAAATAAGCAAGGTTACCAGCAAAATTGGCAGAGTTGGTGTTCGAGGGCGATAAAAGATCGAAAAGTTGATGGTATTGTTCGCTGGTGAGACCAAGGACAACAATCTCAGAAGAAGTTGAAGAACCTGTGACAGTATTTGAAGCCTTTGAAGAACCAGATGTGATGTTGGACATAATGCCACATCAGTTCAGATGAATCAAAGCATCGAATTGGCTCAGATCCGATCTCTGCGACGGCCAAAAAAAAAAAAAAATATAAACCTTCGATTTGATAATCTTGATGTAAGAATTGAAAGGCAAATTCAGTGATTGCTTAATCTAAGAATGCTAGAGAAAAAATACGATGCCAGAGAATGAAGACGACTGAGATCTGAGGTTCGAGACCTACTGGAGAAGACAAAGATGACGAACACTGTGAAGACTAAAATCAGAAGGAGAGAAAGACGACATTGAAAAAAATGTCGGCGAAAAATCAAGAACCTATTGAGATGACGCCGGAAATGGAACGGTGCACTGAGATGAGGCCGGAGACGGAAGGTCTGGCCAGAAACTACCCAAAAATCATTGGAGACTGAGATGAACTGAGACGTCTAGAGGAGATGATCGGAGTGACGACGCTGGCAACTGTTGCGCGAGAGAGCCGAAAGAGAACCACGTGCATGCGAGTTTGAAACACGTCGAAGACAACACCGGAGATAGACTGAAACTGAGGTGAAGGTGGATCGCCAGAAAAAAGATAGTTGAGAAGCGACGATGACAGATGTCGGAGACAAACACTGGAGACCAAGGGGTCTGTGAGAGATGCAGTGATCAGAGAACTGACATGGTTGAGCACCGATGACGAACTAAGAGAGACAAGCGATCGGTGAAGACCGCAACGGAAAACTAAAAATTGAGAGACTACGCTACTTAGCTGTGAACCAAGAGATGAGCTGAGAAAGATGAACGTCGGAGAAGATGAGAAAACGCTCTGCGGCGCTGATACTCCCTGTGCGGTGCAGCAGAACCCAAAAAGAAAAAAAAAAAAAAACTTTACCAGCCAAAAATTGAGCAACGATGCCGGAGGGAAATTCGAGCGTGGTGACAGCCGTTGGGAAGCAGAGAGATTGGTGATGGGAATTGATTATGCGCTGAAACTGCGAAATTGGACGTTTAACCCGGGCTTTACCGTTTATATTTTTAATTAAATGTCCAAATTTATTTAATATTTTAATAAAATGCCAAAATTATCATTCTTGAACTTTATTGCACTATTTATGAGATTTTGGTAATTTTTTGTCGCAGGAAAATTCTCAGGAATCAAAACTGATACCTGTTCGTATTTTGTGCATAACTTTTCCGTCCGAGCTCCGATCGTGACGGTTCAAATTTCTAGAGAAAGAGGAAAGGATCATCTACAATTTTCGTGTTTTGAGTTTTGTGAGGTACGGGCTCCAGAAGAGCAGAATTTGAGACGAAAAGAGAACAAATAAAATGAGAAAAAAAATATATATGAATGGGTTGATGTGACCCAGCCATGCATGGCCGGGTCGGGTTAGCTACCAGCGGGTTTTCTCTTTTCCCTATCCTATTTATACTTGCTTTCCTTCCCCTGTTCGGTGTGCCACCCTCTGCACTCCCTCTCCTTCCCTCACTCTCTCTTATCTTCCACAGCCTCCCTTGGTTTCCCCCGCTTCAACTTCTACCCGCAGCCCCTGCTAGCCAACCGAACACCAGCAGACTCCAGCCTAGAGACCTGCTCCAGCCAGCAAAAGCAGCCCCTTCGGCCTCCTCTCCAGCAGATACACAGCAGAGCACAGCAGCTCTGCAACTCCACGGACCACCACCAGCTCCGGCCTCCATCTCCACCAACACCCGAGGCTTCACTCCTCTGCAGCATCGTCGTGAACCTCCTGGAGCTGCTGCACAGCCCCCAGGCCAGAGCTCCTCCTTCCAGCTTCCTTGTTCCACCACAGCATGCTGTTGCCCTCTCCAGCAGATCCTCACGGCTCTTCCACAGCAGCCGTGAACACACAGCCGCCCATCCTCTGTTTTCTCTATCTCTCTCTCCCTTTGCTTTTCTTTTATTTATTCTCTTATTATTAAGTTGGTTATGATTAATGTTTTTATTTATTGAAGTTAATTGGAAAAAAATTGATCTTGAATGATATTGTATTTCAATTATTTATTTGAATTCTCAAGTAATTTTAGCAGTGAATTTTTATTTGTTTTAATTTAATTATTTTTATTCGTAATTTTTGTTAAAGGTTCGGTTTTTATTGTTACGTATGTGTTTGATTGAGTTTTTATTGGTGCGTGTTTTAATTTTGTGTTCAAAGTTATTGTCTTTAGTCAGCGTGAGTTTTGATACTTGCTTGATTAGACGTAGGATTTCCATTTTTTTTCTATTGCAAGTATGAGTAGCTAAGTTCGGTAACTCGGGGTGTGGGTCAATGTCGTTTGCGTTCCATGGTTTATTAGTTATCCTATGATATCATTGTTAAACTTTTATTTAGTTAAAACCGAAAATTGAAGGGATCGTTGCTAAATCGCTAGCTCTTACTTCTTGTTTTGTTGTTGACGTTAGGCACATCAAAATCTTGATTTAATCTAGGATTTTCATCAACTAATTTATACGACATTTGGTTGATGCGTAATAAGAGTTTTTATTTTCTTCCGTTTGGATGTGGCCAATTTACTCGATCTTTAGTGACAAAATTTCATCTTATTAATGCCTTGATTGGATTAACAAGAAGAGGAGTAAGGCTTAGGGAATTAGTAAATGATGGAAGCAAGCAGACATTGACCCGTAACCCGAGTATTTGGTAAATTGTTTCAGTTAATCTGTTTAGTTTTGGTTGCGTTATTAGATTTACATTTTTGAAAAATTGATAAAATTTTAGTTTCATTTTGATAGTTTACTCAACCTTCTCTTACTTGTTTACTGTTTTCAAAATCATAAAAGATCAAAAAGATTTTCAAACCCCATTTTTTAGCAATAGGATTTCACTAAACTTGCATAAATACTTTGATACTCAGTGGTCCCTGTGGAATACGATCTTGGACTCATCCTTGATACAACTTGACACTTCTGCACTTAGAAGCATAACTCAGAACGAGTCAGGAATAGAGGCCAGCGGAGGAATATGGTTTAGGGTCGTTGATGATGAAGACGATGGCGAGCAAGAGAAGTAGGGTTACAGGAGATTAAGGTTGCGGCAGCGGCGCGATTAGGCTCTGATACCATGTTAAATTTGGAGAAAGACACTATTCTATTCTATTATTCAACATTACAAGGGTGTATATATATATATGAGTCAAGGAACAAGACCCCAAATTACTCCTAAATATCTGCTTTATAACAATTGTACAATAATTGAAAAATGGAAAGTGTAAATATTTTTCTAATATTTTTAATGTCATTTTATATGAAATTTATAAAAGTTTATAAAATAAACAAATTCTATTTTTTTAATCTATCCTCTTGTTGATAGATTGATCCAATTTGTTTTGATTTTCCTTGTTTCTACAGCTACAATCGAGCATGTTTTTTCAATTATGAGTCATGTTAAAACTAAACTTTAAGAAAAGATGAAAATGAGTATCTTGCGAATAGTTTGGTTATATACATTGAGAAAGAAATTGTTCACTGGTTTAATACTAATTCCATAATTAATGACTTTTATCCTTTGAAAGAACGATAAAACAACTATAAAATTATTATTTTATTGTTTATCTTTGACACACACACATATATATATATATATATATATATATATATATATATATATTATATATGCCGTACTCATAGTGATGTAACTAATTTTTTTTGTTTTAGCATTGATGAGATTTATTTACTTATGATTCTTTCGTAGACACCCTAATTTTAACCTGGCCGACCCAAGAAAACCCGATGTAATAAGTTGACTTCGAATCCCTAAAATTGGAGAACCCAATTTGAAAAACCCAGTATATTTAATTGAGTCCCGTTGTTTTAAACTGAGTCCCTTTATTTTTAATTGAGTCCTAGTGTGTTTAATCAAGTCTTGATGTTCTTAATCGAGCCCCGTTGTTTTTAAGTTGAGTCCCAGTGTTTTAAATTGAGTCCCAATATCTTTAAATCAAGTCCCGGTAGTTTTAATTTGAGTCTCAATGTGTTAAATTGAGTCCCAATATTTTTAAATCGAGTCTCGATAGTTTAAATTGAGTCTTTTAATCTAATTGAGTCCTACAATTTTTAATTGAGTATAAATCTTTAAACTGAGTCTTTCAAATTTTTGAAGGGAATTTTTTTAAATTAAGATCGAGAGTTCCCGAATGAAGTCATTTAAGTTTAAATTGGGTCTTTCAAATTGAGTATTTTTATTTGAGTTGTTTTTATTTTCAAGTCCAGGTCGGCTGTTGCCGGGAATCGAGTTTTAATTTTCAAACCCGGGTCTTTCCTTTTATTGGACAACAAAAATAAATAAATGAGAAATTTAAAAATAAAAGGAAAGTGTGTGCAACTCTCCTGACGGAACCACGCGTGTAAAGGGGACAGGGAATATTTTCCATTGAGATTGCTCTCCTTTCCCGCGGGCTTTTTGGCGCCATTTCGCACTGTCTGGATTCTATAAAGTGAGCACTCGCGCACAGGTGGGGGACACGGTTCATTCACCACCTTCCTCTCTACATCTCTTTCGTCTCCCCTTGGTTCTCTCCCCTGCAACCTGCTTTACCGACTCACCCACAAATTTCTCTCACTCCTAGCATTCTCTCTATCTAAGATCTCTCTCATGTTCAGTCTCTCTATTCACAACCACCATTATCGCCACCTCTACTCTCAAAGCTTGATGGGGTGAAACGTCAGGTGTTGAATCCTCAACACCCAGGGGCAATCTGTAAGGAGCATAGAAAGAGGGGCCATTGGTATATGAAGCTATGGATTTATGGGGAAGTCGCAATGGGAGATCCGGCGATAGTAGTCTGCAGAGAGAGGGAGACCGCCGTTAGCCCACCCCGAGAAAATCTCTAATTGGATGTTGGGAAAAAGGATGCTCAGATCAAGAAGACTATCCCAAAAATTGATTTTCTTGGGCATTGCTTGCTTCCCAAGCCATAATCGAAGGGGCAGAGAATTCCAACTTTGATCGAAATATCCTGATCAATTCATTCCTCAGGCAGACAACGAAGCGTAGCCTCAGGTCAAGAAGAAGGTCCTGGAATCAAAGGCAACCGGAGGGCACCTGCGATGACTTTCTTAATGGAGATCACGGGTCCACGGCGGATCACCCCATCTGGTACATCAACACAACCGGTCTCTGTTCTTCTCCTGCATTAACGCCACCGACTCCTCCAAGAAGTCACCTGTTCGGAGGCAATGCATTAGACTCTTGGCCTTCCAGTATTCCTTTGGTCACCCTCTCCACAGCTCTCCCATCTCTGTCTTTCCCAGAAACGGTCTCTCTCTCTTCACTCTCGGTTCACAGACACCACTCCAGATCCATCGATCTAACCAGCTCCGAGGCCGCAGCTTTTGTCCCTGTCGCCCTCGCCAAAGCATTGTCGTCTACTCCCTCTCCCTCAACTCTCAGGCTCGCTCATCTCTCTCTATCTCTCACCACCTCCATGGTCTCTCCTACACTACCAGCTCTCTTGCAGACTCTCCCATCCCCAATCTCCCCTCTCGGATTCCTCATGGCCAGCAGACCACCCTCTGCTGCTATCTCTCTTAGCCACCAACCGCAACCCATAGAACCACCACGTTCCTCCAGCTCTGTCACTACGGTAGAATGACCTTCATTCCCGTCAACCCAACATCCTTCCCACTCCCGACGCCGTCGACCAATACTTCACCCTCAACCGATGGTGTCGGAACAGCCCCGTGAGCCCACCGGCCATCATCTTTCCTCCAGCAAATTAACCATCCACGACCAACGACGTCACCTGCATCACGAGGGCGTCGCGACGGTCTCGACGAAAAAAGTTCCTCTGCCAACAGCCAAGCACAACCACAGCAGTACCAGAGCCCGTGAGCACTGTTCACGACCAACCCAAAGCCGCCTTAAACATTCAACGTTGAGCCTCTATAGGTATTTTCATTTTTCTATTTCTCTCTTTCAGTTCTAGGTTCAGCCATGGGGTAACCTCACCGTGAGATCTTCATTGAATTGATTTTCAGTGATGCTGGGATAAGATCTTGATTCACCATGGCAAGTGACTGTGAATTGATTTTGAGTATGTCATTTATTTTTGTTATATTTTGATTTCCGGTTTGTGTTGTGCATGCATTTACAGTACCATTGAGATTTTGTTTAATTGTTATTTTTATTTTTTTTGCTCACTATTCGAGATGGTGTTGCTTCTGCATGGCACTGTGCATATGATGGATGATTCTCTTCACATTTTTAAAAACAATAGCAACAGTTGTTTTTAATGGTGGTCCGTGTTGCATTTTTTTTATCTTCAAAAGGTATTGCTGGAGAGTCTCAGTTACTCTATACGTGTGCTTGAATCCTACACACTTACCACCTGTTTGATAAAATGCTCAAACCAAACTTGCCTAATTTTGCCTCTTGGGTTTCCATGGTGTTTGGCATGTTGGGTATTTGTGCTTGTTCGGGTTCATTAGAATTGCTGCATTGGGTTTTTAATATGTTGGTTTTGATTGGTTTGGGGATGAGTAATATAGTTCACAATGTTTTGTTATAATGCCTTCGAAAAATATGTCGATAATGTGGGAATTTGTCCGATGCATGCAAATTATTTGATGAAATGCTAGAAAGAGATTTCAAGTTGTGGAGTTGAGTTTGGCACCACCTACACACTCATGCACACTAGTCTTTACACACATGCATACATTAACACTTATAGCCATGCACACTTTCACATATCCACATGCATATATACATACATTCATGCATGCACACACATACTCATTGGCATTCATACTCATTACATGCATTATGCATCATTCATGCACTCTAACATACACCTGAACACACACAATCCATACGGTAGGTAATGCGTGTTGACTTGCATTGGTCTCGACCAAGACCTTAAACTGGTTTTTCTCCCGAACCGGTTAGTGCTCAACCGGCTCCTTCCTCAAACCGATTCACGTCAGTTTTTCTCCATTTCACTTGTTTATTATATTTATATCCAAAAAATTCACAGAAAATTCAAAAAAATTCAAAAAAATTTAGAAAATTTCTAAAAAATAAATTTTTTTGACTTACCTTCATAGTTTTTGTCTTAATTTTATTTGCGTTATTTTGAAGTTTGGGAAAAATATTCAAAAATCACAAAAAATGTTTTTCGCAGTTAGAAAAAATCAAAAAAATATTTTTTAGGCACAGAAAATTATTTCCATCCTGAATAAATTCTAAAAACCTTTTGGAATATTACTTTTCACTTAGAAACTTCTATAAAGATTTCAAAATCCCGGTAGTGTATTTTCATAAGTTATTTTTTCGATTTTCCATTCCGATGATTGCAACAAAGGACATAGACTTTTCGGAGTATTGGATTGCCTCAGTTATGAGGGAATACTTATAATGTGCATTTTCTTCGATTTTTGAAAGCGAGTAATTTTCTAAGGCTTATTAAATTTGTTTTGAGATAATTTTTGGATAATTTGGTACTGGTCGCAATAACGGACACGTATGGGGTGCTAATACCTTCTTCTCGCGTAACCGTACTCCCAAGCTCGACTCTGGTAACGCAGACCGATTCTACTCATAACGGGGTAGCAATCAAGTGTTCTAAGCGCATTCGAAAAGGTTAGTGGGAATTCCATCACACATTGTTTTTTTTACGAAAATACCTTTTTCAAAATTCATACAATTTTTCCCCATTCGCAGCCACACTCATTTGCTAGAGTGGTCTCTGGCAAGTCCGGGACGTCGCGACATCTTTTTTACACTAATATATTAGATATTGAAAGAAGTAATATTTATAAATATAATAAATTATTTTTAATAATTTTTTATTATATATAATTTGACCCATAGCAAAATTCTTTGATTCGCCTGAGGCTCACGCTCCAAAAAAGTAAACTACCAAAAATTAACCTAACTTTTACATATTAGACGTTAATACATAATGAAACTAATTATGAAACAAAGGTTGTTTTGATTTATTGAAAGCGAAAACAATGATCTAAAGAAATTATGACATTTGCAATTTTAATTTAGGAATAAACCTTAGAAAAAGGAACAAATTAGAGTCCATCACATGTGGGTCGAGTGGACCTCAGCACAAACGACCCATCCTCATCCGACAACCTCCAATAGGTGGAGGGTAAAGCGACAGAAAGCGATTGGACGCCCTGACATTTCACCCTTACCAAAATAATTTGTTGGACTGTCATAGGCCCACCCACATTTTGTGATTCCAAATTATTTCATCGTGGTCCATTGCGCTGTGACTCATATTGAGAGTTATTTAGTTTAAAGTTATTGTAATTAATTTTTAAACTTTTTATGTGTGAATTTCTTAATTTATTTAAATAAAGTTAAATATGAAGTTTTGATGATACAAAATGTTTGAGCTAGAACGCAATGTAATTTTATTATCATATAAACATATCTTAGGATTTTCATATGATAACGGTGTCGAAAAGAATATAGAGATTCTCTATAATGATACTGTCAATCAATTGAAAGGGATATATACACATTGCAGTCGAGGGCTATATATACACATTGTAGTCGAGTGTTAAAATTTTAAGACAATTTTCATTTGATAGTGAAAATTATACAAGGACTTTGTGGTTGAAAACACATTATCGAATCATTTAAATTCGTGTTATTATTCCCTCTTTTGATTTTTTTTTCTATTTTAATATTTTCTGTGTGTGCATTACAACCCTATGGAGTAATTTTGTGACATAAATAAATTTAATTAAAATTTAATATAATTTTATGTTACATTTTGCGCAATTTTACATAAATTTAAATTCAAAATCCTTTCCAAATACAACATTATTCTATGTTTGGAGAGGTTGCACATTGACAAACCATGTAAACTCCTGTTCTTCTTCTCCCTTTTTATTTTCTCTATTTCATATTTTTTGTGTGTACGCGCATATAACCCTAGGGAATATTTTTTTTTTCAATATAAATAAATTTAATATAATTTTATATTATATTTTTTGCAAATTCACATAAATTTAAAGTCAAAATCCTTCTGAAATATAAAGTTATTTAATGTTTGGGGAGGTCTTTAATTTGAATTTTTATTGTATTTAGATAAGATGTAATATTAAATTGTATTGAAATTTATCTAAATTTATCCAAATTCAAATTCAAGATCTTAAACCCATACTGTCAAATGCAACATAATTTGTTCCCTTTCAATTTACTAAGTTTTGAAAAGAAATCTTGACCCTTGATAAAAATGATTTTGGAGAGGGCGATGGGAGAGAGGTATCATTGAGGCCATAGCAAACCACCCCCCCCCCCCCCCCCCAAAAAAAAGAATAGGCGTAGTAGTTGTAGATGGCATAATGGCCATGGCCGACAGAACGAAAATGCAGTTATGAAGACACTAATTTACATTGTGTTTGGACTTCATCATTTGAGATAGCTCATATTCTATATATATATATTGTCTTTAAGACAAGAATTTAGTAGTTCTATTTTGAAAGTGTTCAACTCTAATGGTTTTGGATATTCACTAGGAACATTTATTAAGTTCCAATAAATATTAAATTATAGGTAAGAAATTCTCTAATATAAAATGTCGACATCCCAATTTTAACCAGACCTTCCTAAGAAAACCCAGCATAATAAAGGTTGACGTTGAGTCTTAGATAGACCCCTTTTTCAAAATTAAGACCCCAACTCTCCCTCTCCAAAAATTGATTCTTTTTTAGTAGTTCACGTCCCTTTAATTTCAGTTTTAAAACCTAACTTGTATAATTTTAGCATAGTTTTCCTTAGTCGCATAATTAATTTCTTCTCATAAGGTTTCATGAAATAAGTCCACGTAATTTTAAAATTGAGTCCTTTTGACTTCGGTCAGTCGAACTTCTCAAAAATCTTTTCAAAGCAGGGTCTTGCGAAATAGGAACTGCCAAATCTTTAAAATCAAGTTATTAGTTTGTGTTTTTGATTAAGTTGCAAAATTAATCTCATCAGTTGAAGTCCCATGATTTGAAACTAGGCTGGGTATTGTATCTTAAGTCATAAAATCCCATAAATCTGAGTCCTTGATTTTAATCTTGAATTTGATTTCTTCGAATCAAATTCAGAAGTTTTCGAAAGTTAGTCTTTGGTTTCGATTAGGATGCAAATCAAGTTTCTTTCTTAAAATTATTTTCTTAAGTTCTTCACGATTTGAAATTGAGCTTTTATATCCTAAATTTTAAAATTGGGTCTTTAATTTTGAAATTGGTTATTTTATTGAAGTCTCAAAGTCATTCATTATTATCAGTAGTTTCTTGTGAAAAAGGGTCAACTCTAAGATTGGGGTCAAAATTAAAAATAAGGTCACATTTCATTACGTAAAGGGGGGGGGGGGGGTACATACACAGGCAGGCAGAAAAGATACAATAAAAGTTACATATGGAAAAAGGTGAAAACAGCAAAATAAAAGAAAACGTACAAACAAGAATTGTAGGACAAACAATTCGAGGGGACATACAGGTTATAGTCACAAAAAGAAAATATAAAAAATAAATATAAAAAAAGAAAATAAAATTACCTGCCCTCCTCTCCTTGTTCGCCACCTAAAAGCACCCCAAAAGCCCACAAGTCCTGGGTTGCCACCTGGATTCACCTACGTATAGAAAGGAAAATGACACAATTAGTTAACAAAAATTCAAAAATAATGAAATAAATCACATGCAGGTTGGGAATTATTCATTGACACAGTTCGTTACAGGGGAATATTACGGAGGAAATTGGCATCAAAGGCCACCCGAGACTCCCTATACTGTAGCAAATGCTCTACGGAGAGAGCACAGAAGCACCCTGCAGAAATTAAAAGAAAGAGAGAGTGATTGAGAAAAGTGAGGAAACTCTGCAAAAAATTGTAGTGAGCATAGAATTTAGAGGGTTAGACGATTGAAACTCTGCTAGTGTGAAGGATAGACCAGAAGTTGAGCAACACTCAGAGTATATCACTCACTTGATCAGACACTAGACTTAGAAGCAGCTAGATATACATAGAGAGCTAGAAAAGAAGAAGGGAGGAGTAAGAGGAAGGAGGTGAGATTTCTAACCCTCCTCCTATTTTGTTGAATTCATATAATGCTAGATGGTGTGTGATTATAGGTGCTCATTCCCCAAGCTTCATGTAACAACTCGGAGAAATTTTAAACAATTTAAAATAATAAAGAAGATGGAAGTGGAAGAAGGAATAAATTCGAAAGGTGGCAGTAAGCATTCGTTGACGAATAGACTGGTTTCGTCGATGAATGTTCTTCTAAACTCGTCGACGAGGGTACGTGTCTCATCGATGAGGAATTATCGAGAGGTGTTTTTTGCATAACTAAAATTCATCGATGAGTTGGCTGTCTTATCGATAAACTGTGCACTAGGACTCGTCGACGAATCGACGTGTCTCGTCAACGAGTCCTTGCGTATAAATAGTGAATATATTTCATTTATGCGAGAATTCTCTGCATATTTTCTCTCTCTCTCTCTCTTACTAAAATTCAGCACTACCACCTTCTTTCTTCGATTTTGGGCTGAATTTTCGCCGGTTCAACAATCTGAGGTCACCACGACACTCTTGGAAGAATTCTCTACAAATCTGCTGGAGTGGATCGTCGGTGGGACTAGTTAGGAATTCATCACAGACTTAAGGTAAGACTTTTTATGTAAAATTTGGCTTTACCCTAGTTGTAGGAAATATTATATGCGAAGAAATACTGAAGTTTAGTTTTGGGAAATGTGCTTTTCGGGGCGTTGAACGGGGAACCCTACGGGTGCAGAATTGGTTATTTTAGGAGGCTTTTCAGGAATTAGGTAAGGGGAAATATTTTATAATAGCTTTTTAGTAATTATTAAAATGACTAATTTTGGGTAAAAAATTTCTACATATACAGGTATAATTTTTTTGAACCAAACTGATATTAAGAATACTGTTTTAATTATATAAGTATTAAATTGGGAAAAATTGTGTGGTTGAAACCATTTTGATCATTAAATGATAGTTGAGCTTAGTGGAATGAGGAAATTGTTGAGATTGTGAATGTCATTTGACTGAAACTCTTGTCTGGTTGAATACATTGAATGGATTGTGAACATTGTTTGGTTGAAAATACTGGATGATTGAGTATACTGTGGTATTTGTGTGAACATGGTTGATTGGTCAGGTTTGTGATTGATATGTGGTGTGGTTCGTGTAAATGATGAGATAACGTTGGCAGTGGTATGAAGAGGTCGTTTTATCGTACCTGGTATAACCGTCATATAACGTTGGCAGTGATATGAGGAGGTCGTTATATGGACGTTTATACTGGGAGGTAAACATTGGCAGTGGTATGAGAAGGTTGTTTACCTATTTATCATGAACGGGGTGTTTGTTTTGTAATCTGTGTGGTTTGAGCAGTCATGTGTGGACATTTATACTATGCTTGATTAGTCCTGTGTGGACCAATCTTGTGTAGACGTTGATGCTGTGTGATTTGATTAGTCCTGTGTGGACACTGATGCTGCGTGATTTGATCCTATGTGGATTGATTATGATATGGGCGTATGCGTGAATTTCTGTGAAGCATACGAATGTTAATTAATTAAGTATTTCGGGTAAAGTAGATCACTCCACCCGAGGGCTTGCTGAGAAAGGCAAGTATGTTGGTAATTAATTGTGGGTACCAGAGTAGAGGGAAACCACTTGTATGAGCGGGTGATTTTCCCTATTCTCGGTAACTTTACCTGAATACATAACCGGAAGGCTTACTGAGAAAGGTGAGTGCCCTGGTGTTAGCACTAGAGGAGAGGGAACCGACTTGTATGGGTGGGTGGATTTCCCTATTCTCGGAAACTAACATTAAAATACTGATTGGTTATAAGTATATGATTGGATGATAAGGTTGTTGATCTTGTGTGGTTATGGGCATGTTATCTGGCTTCTTGTGAACTATGTGTACACGTGAGATGGATATTTTAAATTGTATTATAAACACTTTAGCCACACACTATTATAAATTATTTCTTTCTTATTGAGAGGTGTCTCACATGGTCATATGTTAAATCTTTTCAGGTGACGCAAGTGATCGAACTTAGATAGCTCCAGGGCGGGGTAATTTTGTGAGTTAAATATAGAAGATCAAATATGTATTTAGTTTATGTCTAATATGTATTAATTCTGGATTTAAGATATGAAGGATTAGGTTGTAATTATTATAGATCAATGTATGTAAATATAGCACTATGGTATTTTCTGTTGAAAATATTTATTATTTCCGTTGTGTGAATGATATCAAGGACGCATGTCGGTCTCTTAACACACTAGACCCCGCGTGGCGGTCTGGGGCGTTACAGTTAGTATTAGAGCATGGCGGTCTTGTGAACTTAGGAGGACTAATACCAGAGTATAGGTTGAGTTGAATGGGGGTAGGAATGGGTAGATTAGGGTGTTGATAGGAGTTTGAGTTGTTTCCTAGCTTGGAGGCAGAAATCCCTTGACGGACTTTTGTGATTTTCTGAATCAGTCGACGGTTTCAGAAAACCACGATAAATCTATCGACGGTGATGTTTCTAAGTTTTGGGACTTAAATTTGGAATTTGATTTTGAAGGTTGAAAAGTTTGTGGATAAGTTGACGTGGATGTTTAATTGAGGATATGGATATCAATTCGGTTTTATGTTATGTGATTATGATATATATAAAATGTGGAGATTTTTAAATTGCTTTGTTGTACATTTATATTCAGGGATGGATCCTAGAGGCAAGGGTGTGGATGAAGGAGTAGGAAGCAAAATGGGAGCTTCTAGTGGAGAAGAGGTTGACACATCTCGGCTGTTACGAGGAATAGCTCGCCAGGTCAGAGAAGAAATGAGGCGGGATTTTGGAGGAGCAGAAGGTCCTCTTTGCCACCTTTAAGCTATTCGGAGAAGCTGAACTGTGGTGACATGCAATGAAATTGTTAAAGGAACAGCAGGTGGTTCCAATAGCAATGACCTGGGGTCATTTCAAGCAGGTCTTCTACGACCGATATTTTCCTGCCACCGTTAGAAATGCAAAGGTAGAAGAATTTTTCAGCTTGACTCAGGGACACCTCATTGTTCAGCAGTATGCTGTTAGATTTCAGGAGTTGTCTCGTTTTGCACCTTCTGTGGTTCCATATGAATATCAGAAGGTGAGGTGGTTTGAGAGGGGCCTAAATTAGAGGATCCACGATCATATGGCGTGTTTGCAGATTCAGGAATTCACGAAATTGGTAGAGAAAGTTACGGTGGCAGAGTCGAGTCTGCAGAGGGGTACAGAGGCTTTTGAGCGAAGGAAAAGGCCTGCGTCTCCAAAATCCCATTCAAATGTTAGGCAAGGGTCATGGAGGGGAGATAGAGATGTTTTGGGCCAGGGGTCGGAGAGAAGGATCAGGGATGGCAGGGTGATTCGTCACGTCCCCATTGCCCTAAGTGTAATCAGTGACATTGGGGGGAATGCCGAGGTAGGAGTGTTATATGCTACAGGTGTGGCAAACAGGGCCTCATTGCTAGGGAATGTCGGGAACCGCCGAGTAATGCACCAACACCAAACCAAAATCAGAACCAAAGAAATAACCTGGCGCCTTGTGGCGGAGGAGGCCCGATGCGTGTCTATATGATGGGTACACATGAGGAGGGTAACACTAAAGGCTTAGGTAATGTGTTTTTGTGTAATATGTTCATTAATATTGTTTGACTTTGCATGATTGGATGTTGCATATGTTTGAATTGTTTGAAATTCGTGGATATGTGGTTAGTTAACCTTTTGATATGTAAGTGGGTGACTAACGAATTTCGGGGACGAAATTCTTTTAAGCGGGGGAGAATGTAACAACCTGAGAATTTTTAAACAATTTAAAATAATAAGGAAGATGGAAGGGGAAGAAGGAATAAATTCGAAAAGTGGCAGCAAGCATTCATCGACGAATGTTCTTCTTAGCTCGTCGACGAGGAATAATCGAGAGGTGTTTTTCGCATGACTGAAATTCGTTGATGAGTTGGTTGTCTCATCGACGAACTGTGCACTAGGACTTGTCGACGAATCGACGTGTCTCGTTGACAAGTCCCTGTGTATAAATAGTGGATTTATTTCATTTTTGCAAGGATTCTCTGCATATTTTCTCTCTCTCTCTTACTAAAATTCGGCACTACCACCTTCTTTCTTCGATTTCGGGCTGGATTTCTGCCGGTTCGACAATCTGAGGCCATCACAACACTCCTGAAAGAGTTCTCTACAAATCTGCTGGAGTGGATCGTCGGTGGGACTAGTTAGGAATTCATCCCAAACTTAAGGTAAGACTTTTTATGTAAAATTTGGCTTTACCTTAGTTGTAGGAAATATTATATGCGAAGAAATACTGAAGTTTAGTTCTGGGAAATGTGCTTTTCAGGACGTTGAACGAGGAACCCTGCGAGTGCAGGACTGGTTATTTTAGGAGGCTTTTCAGGAATTAGGTAAGGGGAAATATTTTATAATAGTTTTTTAGTAATTATTAAAATGACTAATTTTGGGTAAAAAATTTCTACATATACAGGTATAATTTTTTTGAGCCAAACTGATATTGAAAATACTGTTTAATTATATAAGTATTAAATTGGGAAAAGTTGTGTGGTTGAAACCATTTTGATCATTAAATGATTGTTGAGCTTAGTGGAATGAGGAAATTGTTGAGATTGTGAATGTCATTTGACTGAAATTCTTGTCTGGTTAAATACACTGAATGGATTGTGAACATTGTTTGGTTGAAAATACTAGATGATTGAGTATACTGTGGTATTTGTGTGGACATGGTTGATTGGTCAGGTTTGTGATTGATTTGTGGTGTGGTTTATGTAAATGACGAGATAACGTTGGCAGTGGTATGAGGAGGTCGTTATATGGATGTTTATATTGGGAGGTAAACATTGGCAGTGGTATGAGGAGGTTGTTTACCTATTTATCATGAACGGGGTGTTTGTTTTGTAATCTGTGTGGTTTGAGCAATCATGTGTGGACATTTATACTATGCTTGATTAGTCCTGTGTGGACATTAATGCTGTGTGATTTGATTAGTCCAGTGTGGACACTGATGCTACGTGATTTGATCCTATGTGGATTGATTATGATATGGGCGTATGTGTGAATTTCTGTGAAGCGATTATGTTGATTGTGTACGAATGTTAATTAATTAAATATTTCAGGTAAAGTAGATCACTCCACCTGAGGGCTTGCTGAGAAAGGTAAGTATGTTGGTAATTAATTGTGGGTACCAGAGTAGAGGGAAGCCACTTCTATGGGCAAGTGATCTTCCCTATTCTCGGTAACTTTAGCTGAATACACAACCCGAGGGCTTACTGAGAAAGGTGAGTGCCCTGATGTTAGTACTAGAGCAGAGGGAATCCACTTGTATGAGTGGGTGGATTTCCGTATTCTCAGAAACTAACATTAAAATACTGATTGGTTATGAGTATGTGATTGGACGATAAGGATGTTGATCCTATGCGATTATGGGCATGTTATCTGGCTTCTCATTAACTGTGTGTACACCTGAGATTGATATTTTAAATTGTATTATAAACACTTCAGCCACACACTATTATAAATTTTTTCTTCCTTACTGAGAGGTGTCTCACCCTGTCATATGTTAAATCTTTTTAGGTTACCCAGGTGATCGAGCTTAGATAGCTCCAGTGCGGGGTAGTTTTGTGAGTTAAATATAGTAGATCGGATATGTAATTAGTTTATGTTTAATATGTATTAATTCTAGATTTGTAATATGAAGGATTAGGTTGTAATTATTATGGATCAATGTATGTAAATATAGCACTCTGGTATTTTTTTTGAAAATATTTATTATTTCCGTTGTGTGAATGGTATTAGAGATGTGTGTCGGTCTCTTAATGCACCGGGCCCCGCGTGGCGGGTTTGGGGCATTACACTTCAGGTTCAAATTGGAACTTGGAGTTCATCCTGAATTTAACTGAAATTCAGATCCTCTAATCCGAATCCAGAGTAGACCCTGAACCCGAACTTGAAGCCCGTGACCTTTAACCAATGCTCAGGTTATACCAAACCTGTGCCTCAAATCCATACCCGAATTTGGGTTTTGACATAACCCAAAGACCTAACCATCTAACCCAAGCCCTTATTTGAGTTCACACCAATCCCAAAAGCCTATTAGTTTTAAAAAAACCCAAGCCTGGTTGTTTTCCCAAAAGCCCATTAGTTTTTAAAAAACCCAAGCCTGGTTGTTTTACCAAAAGCCCATTAATTTCTAAAAAACCCAAGCCCAGTTGTTTTCCCAAAAGCCCATTAGTTTTTAAAAAACCCAAGCTCGATTGTTTTCTAAAAAGCCCATTAGTTTTTTAAAAAACTAACCAAGCCCATTTTTAAACTTACCCAGGCCCATTGTTTTTTTGTTTTTTTTTAAAAACTAACCAAGCCCATTTTTAAAACTTACCTAGGCCCATTGTTTGTTTTTCTTTTTTGAAAAAAAAACTAACCAAGCCCATTTTTGAAACTTACCGAGGCCCGTTGTTTTTAAAACTAACCTTGAGCCCCTTTTGAAAATTAATCCAGGGCGCCCGTTTTTTTTTTTTTTAAATCAATTGACTCTAGGCCCGTTTCGAAGACACACCCAAGTCCTAAATTATTTAGTCCGCAAGCCCGCACGTGCCAAGGCACGCGTACCGAACTCACTTGGGTTCACCTAAGTTCACACAGCTCCCTCCCCTTCAGGTTGACTTTGGCGAGTCAAATTGTTACTCACTCATCAGGTTGGAACGAGCTAACTCGTCCTTAACCTGAGACCTATAACTGAAACCTAACATCCACATGATCATCACAACAATACCACAAAACCAGGATCACCGTGTTCGAATCACACATTCACATATCATAATAATCAGGCTTCAAATGAAAATAAATAAATAAATAAAATAGGAAGAAAGACTTATTTGTGGTTGTCCTCAAGAGTCAAGAGGGTTCTCATCCTCTAGATTTTAGTCTTTTGAAGATCAGAAAGCACTTAGGTTTTTAGATTTTGTCTTGCCATGACTAAAGAAACTTCAAATCTACTAAGATTAGGGAGGGGGAGGATTAAAATCTTTGGTTTTGTTTTGTGGTGAATAGAGACAATTGTGAGAACTGAGAGTATTTGAAATCTAAGGAGTGAGGCTCAGAGAAGAAGAGGTAGGTAATAGAAAGCTTGAGTGAGGAAAGCAGAGCATAGAGAAGGAAGCTGAGATGATGGGAGCTAGGGTTATGTGGGTTATAGAGAGAAATGGAGGAGAAAGAAGAAGAAATTGAGAACTAGAAACCCTAGGACCCTAGGGTTTCGATTTTCTCTTAGACAAACAGAGAGATTGCAGGGTTAGGGTTTGCTCGAGGGAAGAACAAAGAAGACCAGAAGAAAAGGAGAGATAGAGAGAGAGAGATAGAGAGAGAGAGAGAGAGAGAGAGAGAGAGATAGAGAGAGAGAGAGATTTTCTAGATGAGAGAATGAAAAATGAGACAAAACAAAATTTATAGTTTAAGTATTCCAGACCTCAAAACCATAGGATTAAGACATGTGGCATTGTCTCCCTCGTTCGATCAAGGCACGTGCAAGACCTCCTTGCGACCGTTTGATATGTGTTTCCCATCTATGCCTCAGATATGGCCATGTCAACAATTGGGTCGCATTTCCTTCATTACCGCTTGATCTGGATCCATCAGATGGCCAAGATTCATCCTCACTAGTGGTTCTGTCACACCCTAATGCCCCGGACCTGCCATGTGGGGCCTGGAGTTTTATGAGACCAATCATACGTCTCTGATACCATTCACACAGGAGAATTAATTAAATAACCTTAAACAAAATACCAGAGTTCTATATTTATATATGCAAACGCATAAAGTACAATCTCATTCTTCATATTACATAACCAGGAAAATTTAACACAAAACATGACATAAACCTGTTCTTTTTATCCATACACCGACTAAACCCTGTCCAGAGCTATATAAGCTCGATCACCTAGAAGACTTGAAAAGATTAAATAATTGTCGGGGTGAGACGCCTCTCAGTGAGGAAAAAATAAGTTATAGTAGTGTGTGGCTGAAGTGTTTAATATATAATTACAAAATATACATATAGTTGTATTTCACTACCAATAGCAACCAAGAAAACACATTCATAATCACATCATTGTTGACTTCTCTATCACCCAATTAGATACACATATACATAATTATTTTAATTGATAATTCCCGAGAATAGGGAAGTCTATCTGCTCATACAAGTAGATTCTCTTTACTTTAGTGCTAACACTAGGGCACTCACCTTCTTCAGTAAGCCCTCGAGTTATGTATTTAGGTAAAGTCTCTGAGAATGGGGAAGGTCACCCGCCCATACAAGTGGCTTCCCTTTACTTTGGTATCCAAAAATAATTACCAGAGCACTCACCTTCCTTAGCAAGCCCTCGAGTGGAGAATTTAACTTTACTATAAATACTTATATAATTAAAGTTACACATAACCAATGTCGCCATCTCACAGAGATCCACACATAACTCATGCATACCCACAAAAGGTCCACAACTACACAAGTATCACAGTCCACACAGGACCCACATCCACATAGGATAATTCTTATAGTTTTCGTTCACAACCACACAGGGTTCATGTCCACATAGAATACAACGTCCACATAGGACTATAATCCATATAAAATACATGTCCACATAGGATTGGTCCACACAAGAATATCAACCACACAGGTTACAGAATCCACACAGGACTAATCATCACACAGATTACAACACATACCACCCTGTTCATGGTAAATAGGTAAAACAAACTCCTCATACCATTGCCAATGTTTTACCCCCCCAATATATACGCCTATATAACGACCTCCTTATACCACTGCCAACATTATATGACAGATATATCAGGTACGATATAACGACCTCCTCATACCACTGCCAACGCTATATCACAATTTACATGAACCACAACACAAATCAATAACTAAACCAACCACTCAAGCACATCCACACATCTACCACAGTATACACAATCGGACAATATCTACAACCAACTAGAAATCACAGCCCAAATAGTATTCACAATCACATAATAAATCATAAATTTTGCAGTACTCACAACCATTTAATTATCAAAGTTGTTTTCGTGCCACACGATTTTTCCGAATACAATATATAATCAAAAACAATATTTTCAATGCCTACACCATTCATAATAATTTACCTAAATATATAGAATTTTATACCCAAAAAATAACCAGTTTAAAATTAATAAAAATCTGTTATAAAGTATTTTCCCTTACCTGCTCCTCGAATTCCTGCCTAAATTGAATGGAAATAAGACCATGTATTCCAAAAATCCCAACTTACTCAAATCTCAGAAAAACACTCATTTAATACTTCCTAGGTTCCATATATCTCAAAATAATAATAAAACCCTAAAATATCTCACTTACCCTGATTTTGGAGTGGTTCCCATGTACTCCCAACCAAAAATCTACTCCACCTATGTTGCAAAGAATCTTCCCAAGAGTTTCGTGGTAGCTTTCGATCGTCGAATCGAGGAGAAACGGGGCCAGAAACCTAGAGAGAAGGTGAAAGGGCCGTTTTTCTAGAGAGAGAGAGAGAGAGAGAGAGAGAGAGAGAGAGAGAGAGAGAGAGAGGTTATATGCTCCGAATACAATATATAATCAAAAACAATATTTTCAATGCCTACACCATTCATAATAATTTACCTAAATATATAGAATTTTATACCCAAAAAATAACCAGTTTAAAATTAATAAAAATCTGTTATAAAGTATTTTCCCTTACCTACTCCTCGAATTCCTGCCTAAATTGAATGGAAATAAGACCATGTATTCCAAAAATCCCAACTTACTCAAATCTCAGAAAAACACTCATTTAATACTTCTTAGGTTCCATATGTCTCAAAATAATAATAAAACCCTAAAATATCTCACTTACCCTGATTTTGGAGTGGTTCCCATGTACTCCCAACCAAAAATCTACTCCACCTATGTTGCAAAGAATCTTCCCAAGAGTTTCGTGGTAGCTTTCGATCGTCGAATCGAGGAGAAACGGGGCCAGAAACCTAGAGAGAAGGTGAAAGGGCCATTTTTCTAGAGAGAGAGAGAGAGAGAGAGAGAGAGAGAGGCTATATGCAGAATTTTCTTGTTGAAAATGAAAGGAACGCTATTTATAGGCAGGGACTTGTCGACGAGACACGTGGATTCGCTGACGATCCCATGAAGAACACTCGTTGACAAGACCATGAGTTTGTTGACAAGTTTCAGAATACCTCAAACCCTCTCAGTAACTCCTCATCGAAGAGACATGTGCCTTCGTCGACGAGCCAAGGTAGAATGTTCGTCAACGAGATAGTTGGTTCGTCGACGAGTTCTTGTTGACACCCTTAAAATATTTATTTTTTCTTCCCTTTTTCTCTTCTTTTATTATTTTTATTAATTAAAATTTTCAGGTTGTTACACTAACACCGTCCAATCTTCGCAGCACATCAATGGCCCGTATTGTACGTGGCAGGGGTCATTATAAAGGTCTGCATACCCCTCCGCTCGCTGAACGATGCATGGCGCTCTCCTTCCTAGATCATTAATGCTCCCCGCGACTCGTTGCGAATCGTCAGATCATCTTCCCTTTGGATGTCTTGGATTTTGCCACATTGACATGTTGTGAGCTCCACCGTTACCTCCCGTCTGTTCTGAATGTTGCTAGACGGTCCATATCGTTTGTAGCAGAAGTCATTATGAAGTCCTGCACACCCATTTGTGTGTCGCCACGTGGCTGCTTTGTTCCCCAGTCATTAATGCTTGAGACGATCACATACTAGCCGTTGGATCTGCACCACCATGAATGTCTACGATGATGCCACGTTGTAGATCTCATCTGCATGCCCCACACCACTCCAACACTGCCACGTGGCCCTGATCCTGACCCGAACCTTAAACCGGTCTCCCGCAGACTGGTCAAAGTTTGACCGGTTCGCTCGCTTGAACTGGATTACTCCTGTTCTTCCTTCCTTTTTATTTTTAATATTCAAAAATTCCTTTAAAATACATAAAATTTAATAAAAAATCATAAAAATATTGAAAAAAATCATAAAAAATACATAAAATTCAAAAAAAAGTCTATAAATGTTTTTGACTTGATTTTCATTATTTTTGCTTAATTACCTTTTTATTATTTCAGAATTTTTAGGAAAAAATATAAGGAAAATTATTATACAAAAATTTCAGAAAAATATTTTTGAGTTGAGAAACTCATTTTTTTCATCCCTAAGTAAATGTCAAATATCTCGGAATACTACTTCTCACTTAGAAAATTTCATAAAGATTTCAAAAATTCTAGGAGTATATTTTGTACTATATTTTATCAATTTTTAAATTTTGATGATTTCAAAGGGAGGCATGAACTCTTCGGAGTATGATATGTCCCGGTTATGAGTGAATACTTATATAATACCTCCATTTTTTGATTTTTTTTGGAAAGAAGTAGTCTTAAAGGCTCATTACATCTAATTTGTGGGATAATTCAATTACTCTGGTACCGTTCGCAAGAACGGGCATGTAGGGGGTGCCAATACCTTCCCCTCGCGTAACCAAACTCCTGAGCCCAATTCTGGTAGTGCAGATCGATTCTACCCTTAATTGAGTAGTAATCATGTTTTTAAAGCACATTCCAAAAGGTTTGTGGTGACTCCATCACATCTTATTTTTCCACGAAAATACTTTTTCAAAATTCACCTCATTTTTCCCAGGTCGCAGCTGCACCCGTGTGTGTTTGGTAGGTTTGGGAGGTCACGACAGCTTGGTGACTCCACTGGGGAGCACTTGAGAGTTGAGCCAATGATTAATCATCGATTATCCCAATTTCAAATATAACGAACCTTTTGAACACCCCTTTTCCTTTTTTGTACAAATTGATAAATTTGACGGCACATAGGGGAGTAATTGTGTATATAAATAACCGTAAGTGTTTGACTTACCTTTTGTGTTTGAATAAGAAGGTGATTGGTTCTAGTTACTTGTGAATATTGCCATGATTGGTTGGTAAGCATGCGATTAGTTGTATATACTTTCTAACATGTGATGTGTTGTGAAGCGTGTATTCGATTATGAATAATGTGTTTGAATAAATGGATGCATGTGGGGTAGAGGGATCTGGTCAAAATTAAAATCACTCACCTTCACGACTCTATACCCGAGCTTTCCTTTTAAGGATTAGATAGGAGTGTAATAGCGTTTTCCCCCATGTGGTAGGGCTTATGGGGACTTGTGAACCACTCTGCTCAGTGCGAGTTTTGTTCGAACCTCTGTGAGGGAGAATGGAGTTTCAATATGAGAACCTATTGTTGATAAGGATTAGAACCTAACCGCACATTGTTTATCTGAAATCCTTTGCTTAGGATAAAGCCACAGAAAACCCTATATATGGACTCACCCTAGGATTGGGATAGAAGCTCCACCCCTCTCCGCATGATATCATGTTTGTACATATTGCTTCAGATTGTGTGATATTATTACTAATACATTGCATCCATGTAGGCATTCTATATACTTTGCAAAGGTTTCGAGAAAAATCCAAATCACCCATAGAGGGCCTTGTAGTCTACCGAGAGATAAAGTTGGCAGTCCAAACATACTTCGAGAGTCAACAAAAGTAGTAGGGTGATAGTATGGGAAAATAATCTACGTTTGAGGTATTAGACTGGGTCAGCTTGAATACTTGGTCCAATTCGATGAAGGAGCTAAAGAGCATCTGGAAAGGGTAGATGCCTCAACGTCGTTTGAAGTTTTCTCAAGCGTACGAGCATGCTGGCTTCTTGCTCCACATATCAGTAAATCCCTATGTGATTGAGGTTCTGGCAGAATTCTGGAATTTGGTGTACTGTTGCTTTACCATGGATGGGGTGGATCTGGCCCGCACCATCGAAGAATACACTTCCTTGCTGCATCTCGCCAAGTTACCAACGCCATACAAAGTATATCTGCATGACTCTAGAGTATCCCTTGCAAAAGTGCTGCATGATGTCACTGGGGTTAAAATCCCAAGGACAGAAGATACAAAAATCCCTTGGCACTATTTAAAGGAGTTACTGGAAAAGGAAGACGAGGAAGAAGCTTAGCTGCATATGCTAGCCCTAGCCATTTTTGGCCTTGTGATATTTTCGAAAGAGCTGGGGACCATTGACCTGGCGACCATTTCTTTCAAGGCACAGGTAAAAGCAAGAATCAATATAGTCCACAGAATTCTGGAAGAAACCTTCCAATCTCTCCGTAAGTGTCAGAACAGGCGACGTGTTAGATTAACATGGTGTGTGCAATTACTGTATGTTTGGATAATGAGCCACTTGCCATACATTTAGAGGTCCTTTCGCCCTACATTCTCGACAGTTAGAATCCCATTAGTCGAGTTCAAGATAGTTCAGTGGAAAAAAACATGCTAGCAAGCCTGAGTGGAAGAAGAGGTCGTGTCATCTAATTAGTAGAGGAATCGTCTGGCAAACACCCTGGATGGATCGACCCGATGTGATATATAGGTGCGGAAACTTCCCATGGGTACCGTTGCTAGGCCCATTGGCCCGGGGGGGGGGGGATAGCTTATGCACCCCTCATGTTCAGAAGATAGGCGCGGGCCTTTTAGTTCATACCCATGATGCACGGGTTGGCAGGTGCGTGGTTCAGATATGATGCAGGTGATAGTCAATAGCAAGTCCGAGAGTATATGGCTTCCTAAAAGCATGTGCACTTGGTAGAATCTAATAGCCCAGATTCAAGGACCTAAAGAGATTTTGAGCTATGATGGACCCACAGGGTGAACCCGCAAGTCAGGCCAGTACCAAAAGTCCTTGCAACCAGAACTAAAGATCCAGTAGTGAATGGACAGCCGATAGAGAGGGAAGCCATGAGCACAGTAATAGAAGAACAACGGATCGGGCAAAAAGAGGGAGAGTTAGTTACTTTCTACCGTAAAGAAGTCAAACGGCAAAAGACTCAACTCATGATGTCAGAAAAGGAAGTAGTGGCCCTGAGGAAGGAGAGACAAACACTTCGAGCCGTATTCGATCGAAAATCCAAGATGCTGAAAGGCACCAAGGTTGACATTGAAGAGAAAACTTGCCGCATATGAGATTTAGATAGCCAGTGGGATGAACAGAAAAGAACATTTAGCTAGACATTGGGTAAGGCGGAACCATTCATAGAAAAAGCCAGATATTGGGAAGCCCAATATCGAGCACTAAAACGAAGGGTAGACGGCACGGCACCCAGGAGGTCAGAGAGCCCAAGGAGGCTCAAGCTGCATCGACCAAGGCAGGCAGGGGAATCAGAATCCCATATCCATTTGATCTATTCTGAAATCTTTTGTACCCCCTCCAAAATGTTGCAATGAAATGATAATGATTTTCTCGGAACCTTGGTTAAGACACATTGGCTGCATGCATGATTGTCTTGTTTGTATACATTCATACAATAACTACATTCTTGCATAAGCATTCATTGCACATCATTCTGAAGAGAAAATTTCTTGTACAAGGGGAAGGGGAAAAGAGAAGTGACTGCAAGTCGGCAAAATTGAAGCACCTACCCATCCGTACAATACCTTGAGAAAAGCAAGAATCATGGTAGAACAAGTAGAGAACAAGAATTTGGATATATGGCTTAACAACTTCCTTCTCTTAACAACTTTCGTTAAAATTTGGATATTGTGTGATCATATATTTGAAATTTGTTAGTTGTAAACCGAAACCTAAGATAGGCGGACAAATGCAGTAGTATTAAGTTGGAACACAACATAACAAGACAATTAATCTTTGATTTAATGAAGTTCCACCTAGTTAAGACTCTTCCAACCCTAGGATGCCCCATAACATATTATAGCCCAAGATATCTGCAAGGATGTTGAACTGCTTTCACCAATTGAGCATTGTTGAACAACTGTATATCACGAAACCATTCATTGGGTGGCCTTAGGTCCACATAAGTTAGCATAGCATTTGACCTTATTGGCCTCGAGCTATTAGATTTCACTTTTTGGAAAAAAAAATTAGATTTTTATTTTTTTCATTTATTAAAATCCAAGAAATAAATTTTTGATCTTACAATTTTAAGAATAACTTGAAAATGTTGATGTTCGTTCAATTTAAACATGCGCAACAGAAGCACACAATCAAACACGAATCAATTGACAACCACTAATGCAATCACTTAATGATGAAATATACTCAAGAAGCAATCAAATAATAATAAGAAGAATAAAAAAGACAACTAGAACGCACAAAATTTACGTGGTTTAACAATCGCCTATGTCAACGAGAGCAGCATTTCGGTTTTCACTATGATCAATGTCAAAACCACAATCTTTGAAACTTAATCTATTCTAGGGTTACATAATAAACATTATATAACTATCTAATGCATACAAAAGTGTTCTAACATATCTAAACTACATTTGTAGCAATCCCTCGGAGGAAAATCCTCTAGATAAGCCCAGTCTATAAGCCCATGATTTGAAAATACGTAATCTATGTCAACAAAAACCATCGATGATTTGGAACAAAAGAAAAACACTTTTCAACTACTGCTTGAAACCGTCCACGGTTAGGCCCAAAACTGTCGACAATTTGCCCTCTATGACTGCACCTTCCTTCTGTCTCTTTGTCCCTCAAGTCATGTAACTTTCTCTGATACATGTGATTTACTTTAAATATGAGTCACATCTTCAAGAAAAAATAATTTTAAAATAAAATTAAAGATTGAGAACTTAATGTGTTAAAAACCCAAATTTATATTGTTAGACTAACAGTTAGAATAATGATACTAAATATTTAATTGATAATAAGAGTGATCGAGACAGTGCCCATTGTGAGAAGATGACATAGCTAGCTTGTTAAAGAAAATAAAAGATATATACTTTTAATTTTTTTAAAAATATTTTTTAATATATATTTGTCAAATCTAAAACCAGAAATTCATAATTTTGGGAGTATTTTCCACTCCCCAACGACAATGGCTTCAACGTATAAAAAAAAAAAAAATTAAACAAATCAGAAGTTTTCCTTTTGAATGGTGTTGCCGGCTGCGGAAGCTTCAGCAGCTTCTTCTTTTTCTTCCTTACTGGAGAGATTGCAGGCTCGGCGAGAAGAAATCAAAGTCCGCACATTCCTCCGCAGGCGTTTCTTCTTGCTTCTTTTTCTCATGTTATTCAGCAAGCGTCCGACGTCCCGAACGTCAACTAGAACCTTCCCACAGCCTGAACAGCATCTGCACGAAATTCGAATTAATTTTGGGGTTAAACGAAATTGAAGGATCTGCTTCAATCCCTGCGATGTAACTTAAATATTCAAGACTACACGAACGAATAAGCAGATTGCAGACACAAAATATTACGAATAAACAAAAATTAAAGGGAAAACACCGATCGAAGTAGGTCGGGCACGGACATGAAAGTGGATTCCGGCTGCAAGTCCGACCATCGGAGACAGTGGGAGCACCAGAAATTCATTGTTGGCTATCTCTGATGAACGAATCGCACCAGAAGTATCTGCAAGAGGTAGCAAGGAGGAGGCACGAGTTGAAATAAGAGGATATTTATAGGCGAGAAGTCCTTGGGGAGGACGAAAGGGAACCGACTTCTGTGCGACTTGAACATGGCGTCTTGGATGAAGTAGGGTTCATCTGCTTGGGAGAGATGGGCCATTTATTTGGGCCGGGCCTTAAACTTGTTAGGCCCGGCTCTGCACACATAATTTTAGAATTTAGTAAAAATATAATTAGCAATGTATAAAAATATATTTAACCTTTTGTTTGGGAGATTGAATTTTGAGTTTTGGATTAATATGAATTTTAAATTTTGAATTTGAATTTAGGTGGATTTTAGACAAAATTCAATACAATTTTGGTGGATATTTTATCCAAATTTATTCAAATTCAAATTCAAGACTTTTATCAAAGATAGGGTTTATAAATCTATACTAACAATGTACAACTTAATTTCTAGAATTTAAGCCCCAAATCATGATTTATTTTCTAGAATTTTATACTTCAAAAAATTTAGAACTTCTCTTTCGTCTAATATTATCAATACTATCTTTTAAACTATTGGAAAACTACCAATATATTTGCCCTTTATTTATTTATTTATTTATGTTGAGCCTATATGTTTACCCTTTAAATAATATGCACACAATGACAACTTTTGAACAATCAAGGATGATCTTGAGATACCCTTTTGAGCATTCAATCTAAACACGATGCTTGCTACTTTTGGAGCTTAATTACCTATAAGTGCCTAAATTCGTTCAACAAATAGAGGGCAGTTAGCCTCTAGTTAGGTTGTTTTCGAGCGTGTTCTAAACTTTCATGCTAATCTCTCATTCGATAGAAAAAATATAAAAAATAAAAAATAAACCTTTAGAGAGGATCAACATGGTTTTGCGGTCTAGCTCCTTGACTAATAAAATAACACTATATAGTTGGTCTCTCAGGACTACATGTGGGCCCTACCAAGTGGAGCCCGCATGGAACTTACTATTTGAAGTGTTTTCGTTAAATGATAAGGTATCAATGAAGGACCAAATGTGGTCCTTCTGGAGACTCATTTTTTTTTTTTTTTTTTTCTCTTCCATGCTCGGCCCCTCTTTTTTTTTTTTTTTTGCTACAAATCTCTCTCACACACATCAAATGCCTTCCCCCTACCCTTAACCTTCTTTTCACACATATCCAAAAACATAAAAACTTCTCAAAATTTAAAGGTATAATGTCACCATGAAATTTAAAATTAGTGAGGGGTTTAAGAGACTATTAGGTAGAATGAACTATGAAGAGCTTCTTACAAATGTGAGTGTAGGCCATAAGAATGGATGTTGACCCAATTGTGCCTTCTTGCTTTATAGCATGCTTAGTCTTGAACTTGGATGATCTTGATTTTTTTTTTTTTGATATTTTTCTTAATTAAAATTACATGACATTAAGATGTTAATTGAATTTATTTAAACTAATATAATAGAATATTTTTTACAAGTTTTATTAAGGATCACACAAAAATCAATAAAACTCTTTAAAGCAACATTGAGATCGGGAGTTTTTATGCAATACACACAATGCTACAACATCAAGTCATTGGAGTTACCATATATTGAGCAAGGAGTAGTCATGGTTGCCCTAGTTTGACCTTTTTGGCCTCCAACCATCTAGCTTTAGTTTTTCTTTCTCCGATAGGTTCCTAAAACTTTTTTGAGCTTGTATAAATAGTAGAAAAGTATTGCATGGCTAGAGAGATCATATGGGCAAAACATGAGGTTGAGCTAGAAAAGAAAAGAAGAGGAAGGAAAGAGCCAACTAAAATGTCATGTAATAATGAGAAGGAGAATAGAAGGAAGAGATGGAAGTTCTAAGAAAGCAGAAAGTATAGAGACACTTATATAAATATTGTGAATTCCACTAAGATAAGGATCACGAGACCAAGGATAGCCATCACCAAAAGAATGCTATCTAGGCACTTATCTAATGGGTTCCATTCAAGACATTTGTGAGGATACTTGATTGGTAAGACAAAAATAAGTCTAATGCCACAAAAACCACATAGAAAGGGATGAAAGCCATGCACGATTAGATGAGGACAATAACAGTAAGATTGATCCCTTTTAATGCTTTAAAGCCAACTGAAAACCAACTAAATATTTAATCCAGGGAGGGAAGGATGTGAACTTTGCTTAATCCTTAAAAATTCATTCCAAAACCCCACTAAATTTCTAATATCTCAAGAGCTCAATTGTATTTAAAATCAGATAGTGTACACATATTTGCCACTAACTCCACAAGAAGATCAAAGAGAGAAATGACATCTTCATTATCAACACTAAAAGACTAAGAAAGGCAAGAATCACCCTCCAACATAAGGTTTCTTCTCTCCCAAAACAATATGTCATTCATTTAATTTGTAAAGCAAAAACTCAATAAAGACAATGAATCAAGGTTGAGCCCAACAAATTATTTGGAAAAAAAAAAACAAAGAAAATAAACATAACTGTTGTGTAAAAGCCCTCAAACAATTTACAACGAAATAACAATTTGTGTGAAGGATCAAACATAAACAATGTAGTAATCTAAATGGTGAATACAAAAATAATTCCACAACCACAGCAGTATAAAGAAATCAATAACAAGAACAATGACACTAGGAATTACGTGGTTCGGTAAAGCCTACATCCACGGGAGCAAACGACAAGAATTCACTATCTTTTTGTCCAAGTTACATGAACAATGCATGAATCCTCTCAAGAACACTCTCAATCAACCATTGGCACCCTTAGCACACAAAAAGCACAAAAGCACACAAAAAGCACAAAAGCACACAATATACAATGTATTTTGTGTATATATAAGCCTCTTTGAAAGTTTCCCCCAAAAACCCAACCAAAATAACGTCCAAATTATTCAAATTTCAAAATCTGCGCAGACTGCTCTGAGCCAAACCGTTGACGGTTTCCCTCTGCTATGCTACACCTTGATTTCTTTCATGCTTTTTCTTATTATGTGAGACATAATTCAGAATGGAGATACTGAGAGCTTGCATTCTGAAATTCAGCCAAACCGTCGACGGTTTTCCTGAAACTTTCGACAATTTTCCTGAAACTTTCAATGGTTTCCCTCTACTCTGCTACACCTTGATTTATTTCATGTTTTTCCTTAGTATGTGAGACATAATTCACAACGAAATCCACCTTGGTGAACACACTCCCCTTAGGAGAAATCTAAAAAACATGAACCCGTTGCTCCACCTTGAACTTGGGAACTTTAGGTTGGGACCGTCTCCCGTCTAGCACTTGGAGACAAACACCAAGTCCAAGAAACACCTCTTGAACTTACTGATGACAACTTCAGCTTCTATCATCAATCCTGATACAATTGTAGATGCAACACCTGAAGGCTCCACCATAGGCTTCCAACAAGGCCTTCCCACAACAGTAAACCCAAAAGTTGTTGCAAGCCTTCTATCACCAAAGCCCACTGCATAGTCTTTAACAAATCTCACAACTAATGATCCACTCTATTGCCTGCCGAAACACCCCATTTCACAATCATGGGGAACCTTTGACATATCTTAGACATCACAACCTGTCCTTTGGTACCGAGCAGTATACATTTCACAACGATTCTCCAAAACCCCCCCTAAGACAGAAAATGAAGTCTCCCTGCGGTTCCGTCCACAAAGCCACCCTAAAATAACACCAATATCCTTGCAACCCTGAATATGCAAATTGCAAATCAAAACCCTTCTTGGTAGTACCCAACACATTCATGTCAAAACCTTTCAATAGAGTTCGTAACTGATCAACCTCAGTCAAAGCCTTCCTAGCTAATAACATGTTATCCACACACAACAGAAACATCACTCCACTGCATCCTATCACCCTCTTCCACACTGGAAACCTCACGAACTCACACACCTAGTACATATGCAATACCTCCATTTCCTCCACCATAGTACTCATCCACCTATTTTTCCCTTTGTCAGGCATTGCAACTTGAAAAATAGTAGAAATCTTGTTGCTAGAAGTAATGAATACATGAAACATCATAATGCCAAATTTATACCTGAGTCGTGGTCTGATAGTGCACATGGGCCCATTATTATTCTGCTGGTTTCCTGAGCTGAAAATTCCTGCAATATGAACAATATCATCTCTACTCAGAGTCAATAGCTCCACCTGTATCATATGCCCATTCATACTGTGATACTGTTGACCCAAGATAGAATTCCCTGCATTTTTTCCTTGAGTATCTAACTCCACTTGAATTACATGTCTGCTGCTGCCGCAATTTTCTGGCATTTGTTTTTCTTCTTTTACCTGAGTATGCTGCCCCATGGCTTTATCATCAAAATTCATGTCCTCAATCACCACTTTGTTTGCCAAAGGATCACCCATCTTGCACCCATATTTTTTATACCCCAGAAAGATGTACTGTTCGGACATAATACCAAGCCTAGATCATCCATCATTAGAATAGTGCACCAATGGACATCCACTCACAATTGAGTAGTGTACTGTGAAACCTGCCCACAATTCACCTTCAACTCTCCCATCTAGCGATACTTTTGGCGATTAGTCACACAAAAAAAGCCCCATACTCACTTACTTCACCAAGAAGTACCTTGTAAGCCCTAAATATAATCTGCCATGTTCACAAAACTTCTTGAACAAAACCAGCATACTCAGTCCCATTGTTTGACCTAAGGATTTCTCTCTTGGTCCGGTACTCCACCTCAACCACAAGTTTAACCTGGTAAACACATCAACATCCAGCTTGTGCAATATGAGATAAACCAAGACCTTTCATGATACACCCATGAAAAATATATGTTTGCCCCATGATGCTATCCTCACCAGTCCCCAAACATCTGAATATATGTAGTCATCTATATGCCTTAACCGCATATACCACAAAATATTTGATCCAGATTCCATAGCTGCAACTCCACCTATAACCGTAACACCTATAGTGTAACGCCTCGAACCCTTAAATCCGGGTTCAGCACGTTATACCTGATAAAATCCTTGATAATCCATAATCAACATATACACACATAATCTCCATATAACATAATACCCGAGTTTACTAATTCTAACTACCAACCATAATAAATTAATCATCCACCTGTATTCAAATATATACATGTCTCCAAAACATTATCCACAAATACCAGTATGTTTCGCAACCATCCATATCTTATAAAACTTAAAACATAAATCATAAAACATAAAATATACATATCAAAATTAATATAAAAATATACCATTTTCTCTTTCTATTTACCAAAAATGCTATGAAATCTTGAGCTCTTTAAGCTCGATCTCGAGGAAATCTTGAAAAAGATAATTTCATATTCGGGTGAGATACATTTCAGTAAGGGAAGAAACAATATATTAAAGAAGTGTGTGGCCAACATGAGTTTATATATGACATATTATTTAACATTTGAAAATCGTTAACATGATTTCCGAAATCATTCCCTGAACCTAATCAAACACATGCAAATGTTTAACCCACGAAATTACCCAAGGATAGGGGTGATTACCCTCCCATACAAGTAGCATCCCTCTGCTCTAATATTTAGGCAACCCAAAGGTCGCAACTAAAGTATACCAGAGCACTCATCTTACTCAGTAAGCCCTCAAGTGATAAATTGATCTCATACTCAGACAGTTCATTCAAAAGTTTATCGGCAAAGACCCTAAGGATAGGGAAATCTACCCACCCATACAAGTAGGTTCACTCTGCTCTAGTACGTTATGTGGCTATTTCCACATCTGTAGCTATTAGTGCACTCGCCTCACTCAGCAAGCCCTCAGGCGAAAGGTACACCTCGCCCAATCGTAACATGTTTTACGTACATACATACTTCTAATATCATAATACATCATTATTTCTATCATTATTCAATCACACACATCTATTCATATTCATGACTTAACATTGCATTGCATTTCACTTTAAGTGACTTTTTCCCATTTTACATTGTTCATATTTCATATTTCATTCATTTCCCTTTTCATTTCATTTCATTTCATACCCAGCATCTTTCAGCTGTTTTACCCAGTATCTTTCAGCTGTTTTACCCAGCATTTTTCAGCTGTCATACATTTACCCAACATCTTTCAGCTGTTTTACTCAGTATGTTTCAACTGTCATACATTGACCTAGCATCTTTCAGCTGTTTTGCGCAGCATATTTCAGCTGTTTACATGGTTGTATTAACACACACAAGCAGCACAGTTCATATCATATTTCATTCACAATGCATTACTTACTTAACTTGCATCTCATACATTTAACATATATTTGCACAGAATCTCATGTCACACAATTTAGCAGTGAAATTCATACATATTCCTGTAAAATAGGTCAACCCACATTTAACATTCATAAACTAGAAAATACCTTTAATTTCTTACATAATTATTCTGAAAAATATTTCTCACTTTCATCAGCATCTTGTTTCCATCCTATAATATTATACCAATGTTTTTCCAATTGATGTAGTATGTTAGTAAAAGTATTCAAGCGATAAAGGACTTTTTCCACCTTTTTTATCTCCAAACAATAGAGTTTTATCATCAAGAGAATTTCATAGAAGAGAGATTTAACTTTATATGACCTTTCTAATCTCTCTTAAATATTTCAACCATCTTCTCAAATTCAACACTAAATCAAATATTGTTTGTAAGACACAAATGACATGTAGAAACCACTCTCATATCCATTTCTTCCCAATCATATTTGGACAACTTTTTTTGACTTCTACCAAGAAAGATTTATGTTGCACAAATTGAATCAACACTTTGTGGGCCTTCAACTTCTATAGTTCGGGGAAAAAAAAATTTCCATTAATTTTCTCTACCTTAAACTAGCCTTCTCCATCTTTTTCCTCTTTTGCAATTTTTTCGAACTTCACATCAATTAAAACAACAAATCTAACATGCCATTGAAATTCTTGGTGTAACGATAATTTTTCCATTTTTAATATCCTTGAATAGCAAGCAAAGAGTGACTAAAATAGTACATTCTTGAAAGAGATTCCGTAGCTACTATACTTTTCTTTCCAAAAGTCTTAATTGCATGTTAAATTTAATGGTAAATGTAATAAGATGTGTTGACTTTTGATAATGACAAATATAAGGTATTTAATATTTGCCGAGTTTGTGTGCAGGATCAAATTAGAAAAATCATATGGCGGCACACAATGATTTGAAGAAAAAGAAGACCCAAAGTGTCCAATTTCTTTGTAATTCATATTTAATTCATTGGGTCTATATTATCGGTCTGTAATAATATGCATATCATGTGTTAGAATTTGTATATTCCCAAGAGGGGGGGTGGGGTGAATTGAAATTTTAAACTTTTCTCCTAGGTTAAATCAGAAATCAATATGATTTAACTACCTAGGGTCTTTCTATATAATCCCAAATGCGCAAGTAGATATAATGTATGGAAATTTAAATCATGCGCATCATTCACACCATAACATACATGTGTGGTAAATATAGAGTGCAGAATTACAAACAAACACACAATATGTTATCGGGGTTCGACCAACTGTGCCTATGTCCCGTTTCTAGCTCACAAGCCCGAGGATTCCACTAAAGGCTCACTTAAAGGGTGGAACGGCACTGATTAGAATCAAATTAATTTGCGGGACTGACCTCAACCTACACCTTAACAGGATGGTGCACCTAGCTTTCCTAACTGGGTCTAAGCCAATCCGAGACTATTTCAAAGGGCTAGTCTCCCTCTTTAGGCCTGTTCCTGGAAGTACAACATATTTTAAATAAAATACAATAGTACATTGATTATGCTTTCATGTAAAGCAGATATGTACTTAAATGCGCTTAGTTACATACACCACAAGTGATTTAATATGTAAGCTCAGTGTGGTCTTAGATGTCTACTCTCAAATAGGTTTACAATCGTTGTAATTAGTACGTGAGAGTGCCAACAAACAGTCTTTGTATCTCAAGATATTCAATCAACAGATTCACACAAAGATGTCACCTAAGTCTCAGGTATATCCATCAGTAGGATATCTCAATCACGAATATAATGTATATGCTTGGTTTACAAAAGATATTTAACCTTTGTATTCAGCAAATGATATGTAAATGAATAAATATTGCAACAAAGATCAATATCACAAACACAAAATTCTTTTCAAAAATATGTCAATATAAATCATACAAGATATTTGAGTATGTTTTTGAAAATGTTTTTGGAACCCCAAAAGCAAATACAAGCTTCCTAAGATATTACAATACAAATACAATACTCAGAAGCTAAATGCAAGTCTTCTTAGGATAGGCTTATTGGCTAAGTCTCCTAAGAAACACTTAAGTTTGGCTCTCAAGAAAATCGTTTCAATCAAACAAACAAGGAGAGAAAACCTTTCTAAACAATCACTCAATCTACTTACGAAAGACTTTTGGCAGTAAGAGAAGGTAAGTATGAGTGGTTGGGGTGAGAAAATGAGTAGTATGGAATTTGGGATTTATTAGAATTGGTGTATTCTCGAGAAGAGGGTGAATTGGAATTTTAAACTTTTCTCCTAGTTAGGTTAAATCAGAAATCAATATGATTTAGCTACCTAAGGTCTTTCTATACAATCCCAAATGCGCAAGTAGATATAATGTACGAAAATTTAAATCATATGCATCATTCATACCATAACATACATGTGTGGTAAATATAGAGTGTGGAAATATAAACAAACATAGGATATTTTATCGGAGTTCGGCCAAATGTGTCTACATCCCCGCCTGTAGTTCGCAAGCCCGAGGATTCCACTAAAGGCTCACTTAAAGGGTGGAGCGGCACCGATTACAACCAGGTCAATTAGCATAGGGCTGACCTCAACCTTTACAATCAGGTTAATTAAAAGGGCACGCCTTACCAGGATGGCGCACCTAGCTTTCTAACCGGATCTAAGCCAATCCAGAACTATTTTAAAGGGCTTGTCTCCCTCTTCAGGCCACGCCTGGAAATACAACAGTATTTGCTCAATCAATAAGATTGGTACAGTGATTGTGCTTTTGTGTAAAGCAGATATGTACTCAAATGCACTCAGTCACATACACCATAAGATGATTTAATATGTAAGCTAAGTGTGGTCTAATATTTCAACTCTCAAATGTATTTGCTATCAGTGTAATGAGTGCGTGAGAGTATCAACAAGCAATCTTTGTATCTTAAGATATTCAATTAATAAGTTCGCACAAAGAAATCAAGCAAGTCTCAAGTATATCACTCAACAGAATATCTCAATCACGTAGATGTCAAATAATGAATATGCTTGGTTTGCAAAAGATATATAATCTTTGTATTCAGCAAAATGATATGTAAGTCAGTGAGAATTGCAACAAAGATTAATATTACAAATACAAATATCTTCTCAAAAATATATCGAAATAAATCACACAAGATATTTGAGAATGTTTTTGAAAATGTTTTTGTAACCCAAAAACAAACACAAGCTTCAAAAGACATTGCAACACAAATGCAATACTTAGAAGCTTAAAATAAGTCTTCTTAGGATAGACTTATTAGCTAAGCCCCCTAAGAATACTTAGGTTTTAGCTCGTTAAAATTGATTCAATCAAACATGAAGGGGAGAGCAAACCTATGAAAATGAACACTTAATCAACTTACATAGGATTTAAGAACTTGAAGAGAGTAAGTATGAGTGATTGGGAGTATAAAAATAAATAGTGGGATTTTTGAGAATGAGAGAAAATTTGTTAATCAAGTTGGCTAATCTCCTTCTAATTTTCCCAAATGAAAGGGTATATATGGACATCCCAAGAATTTTTACTGTTAGGGACAAGATTAGTATTATTAGAAAAGTTTAATGATGTATTAACCATTTTAACCCTGTTTTAAAATATTAACCATGGTAAAAAATTCATAACAACCCGAGACCCGATCGACTAGAAACATTTTGGTCGACCGAAGTTTATATGACTCAGTCAATCGGGCCAACTTTGAACTTCAGGGTCGATCAACCAAAAGAGTCGATTTTCCCAACTTGCGCGGTTTGGTCGACTAGGGATATTTGAACTGGGTGATTCAATTGACCAGACTGTTGGGACTTCTCCCGAGGACCCTTAGTTGACCAGAGCGTTGGAGTTCATTTTGTCCTTGGTCGACCAGGTAGTCAAACTGTTGACTCCTGGGAAGTTCGGTCGACTAGGGTCAAATGAACTATAAGGGTTCGGTCGATCGAGCTGTGGTCAACCGATTAACCTAGACCGGATTCGGTTGACTGGTTCAGAATGAACTGCATGGTCCGGTCGACTGAAAGTGCACAAAGTGTGCATTTCGGTCCTATTTGATTCATAAACACCCTATTCAAGTGCCTAACATATATGAGTGCAAAGGTGAGTGTCCTAGGGTCTCTTTGAGGTCATTTTTGAAGACACCGAAAAAATTCGGTGTCGATCGACTCCCTAAGGTCTTTCTAAGGTTATTTTCATTTTGAGTTATTCTTGGTTTGAGCTTACGTATTAGACCATGCATGTAATGTGTGTGAGCTTATTATAAACCAAAGACCCTAATTGCTATTACAAACCCTTTGTTTAAATGAAATACATTATAACACATAAAAATTGGGTCTTTAATAGAAATTTGGTCTTCAAACTTCACTCTCTCTATGTGCATTATGATCCTATCAATTTGAGTTCCTGCACGTAATCTCAAACACCCATTAGATATAATGAGTATTTGTCATTATCAAAATCGGGCGTGACCTATAAGGTCAATAGGATTTTGAAGAAATTTCTCCTAATTAAGATTGCTAATCATCTACTAATCTTTGCAAATGATGGGTTATTTATAAATGTTGAAAGAATTATACCCGTTAGGACATGTAGGGTATTATTAATATTATTTAAAATCATTTTAACCATAATTAACACTGTTTAAAAATATTTAATCACTGTAAAAATGCAAGGCAACCCGAGAGCACGGTTGACCAGAATACTTTCAGTTGACCTAAGCTCACATGGTTCGATCGATCGGGCCAGAAATGAACTGCCTAGGTTAGTCGATCGGACGAGTATGTTCGAGGCGATTTTTTCAAATCAGCGAGATTCGGTCAACCAGGGTGAAAATGAACCAACTAGTCGGTCGACCAGAATGACATATTTGAGGCGATTTTTCAAAATCAAGGTGGTTTGGTTGACTATGGCTAGAATGAGCTAAGTTGGTCGGTTGACCAAACCATTGGGACAACTCCCGAGGACGCTCCGTCGACCAGGTTGGTGCAATACAAATTTCGCTCGGTCGACTAGAAAGTCAAACTATTGACTTCAAGGATATTCGGTCGACTGGGGTCAAATGAGCTTTAGAAGCTCGGGCGACTAGATTGCGATCAACATGTTGACCCAGATGTGATTCGGTCGACCAGGGGCAAAATGACCTATATAGGTCGGTTGATCGAAAGTGCATAACTTGTGCAGTTCGGTCCTATTTTATTCCACCATCACCCTATTCAAAAGCCTAACACATACAAGTGCAATGGTGAGTGTCTTAAGGTCCTTTTTAGGTCTTTTTGAAGACACTGAAAAAATTCAGTGTGTATTCCCTAAGGTCTTTCTAAGGTCATTTTTATTTTACGGTTGGTTTGAGCTTACCTATTAGATCATGCATGTGATATGTGTGAGTTTATTACAAACCAATCCCTATTTACTATTACAGACCCTTTGCATAGAAATGAAATACAATACAATCGTAAATTGGGTCTTCAGCTTCAGTTCCTCTTTGTGCTATCACTATGATATGCCAATTAGAATACCTGTACATCAACTTGGCGGACATTAAATACCTAAGTATTTGTCATAATCAAAATAAGAATATGACCTATAAGGTCAACAATCTCCCCCTTTTTGATGATGACAAATACTTTCCTACTTCTCTCCCTTTTGGTAACAGCAAAAGGGCTTAGATAAGAATTTAAGTATATATAGGAAAATAAGAGGAGAATATCATTCATATACAAGATATGGTTTGGGAGATTTTTAAGAAAATTCGGCAGCACGCCATTTGAAAATAGAACATTTCCAAAAAACATGTTTGAATAGAAATGACCTGATTGAGTAATATATTGACAATATATCTACAACTGCTTAATCAGTCCAATATTCTCAAAAACCTAAAATAAAAGTATAACTTTTAGTCATTCAAGAAATATAATAGTCATACAATGTAAAATGAATGACAAAGATAACTTCAGCAATTTAAGCACACAAATTGTATAACTGGTCATTAAAATATTCAAGTGACATGAAAAGCGTAGTTAAACCAAAAATATACACAAACCATTAGAAATGAAATATATCATAAGACCGGTGGAAGATTTGAGTTAAAGGGCACACTGCAAATCATACCAAAATAGTAGGTTTGAGCATAAGAATGATCTAACAAGTTTGCACGCATTTTCATGTAAGATCCATGAACCAGTTATGCAACATTCTTTGTAAATTTAAAAAAATCTTCATGACTTAAAATTTTAAAGCAAAGATAGCACAAGTCATGAAAGCATTTAAGCACATAAGCAAGACATAAAATATATTCTACATAAGTTTAATTCTTGGTTTTATAAATATATATATAGATATATATAGATATACATATGTATATAATAAATATATATCCCCCTTTGATATTTGCAAAAAGGTACTGGGGGTGCTTGCAGAAACAAAAACTTTAATTTAAAAACTCATGTAAGCAAGCAACAAATTTTCTGGTTTGTCAATAAAGCACATACTAAAAATAACCAAAAAACCAAAACCATAATGATCCTAAAAGTTCAACAATCACATGCAAGATTATATGACAAGTACAAATAGTTGTGGCAATATAAACATGCTCCAGATTATGTTTTTCAATAAAATCTTTTCATTCAAGTACATGCCACAATGAATTCATTCAAGATCTAAGTTAAACATATAGGTAAGCAAAAAAGAGTAGTAATTTAATTCTAGATGCTCCCCCTATCAATTTGAGTATGTGCTTAGATTCTTTAACTACTTGTACTAACCAAAGATTAATTTCATTATGCTTAGTAGTATAAGCCATCAATCCAAATCTTTTAAATCAACTAAACTGAGTATTTGTCAATTACATGTTATCATTTGATTAGTATAGTTGTCCCTATAGACCATGGATGCATAAGAAGATATATATTAAGACATGCAATAATGTCCATGACCCAAGAACATTTCATATCAAAACATAAGCCTTTAAGCACTAGATATAATGTTTTAGGTATTCTCAAGAGCCTCGATATTCAATAAATAAAAGTGATGCATATGGATTATTTATGTGCTTCCTATAGGGATGGATCTGAGCCTTTCTAAACAATTGATGATTATGCTAGGATGAAGATTAATTATCTACTTGAGTTTTCACTTATCATTTCAAAAATATTTTAAAGTTAATTTCATCATAATCATCTTTAACAAAAGGTTTTGGTTTGGGAAAAATCCTATTGAAATTTCGGCAGTATGCCGCCTGTAAATCGGATATTTTCCAAATTTTCATGCACTAAAACCTGATAGATTCAAGCAATCAATTCAAAATAGTAATTTGAGCATGCGAGAACCTATAATCCACTACCAGTATGCAATTCTCATCAATTGCATCCACCATGCAAGAGGCTTTCAACACAGGCATGTAATCTAGTAGTATAATCAACAGATGATACAAAAGGTAAACTATCTATTATAAGATATACTCATTTAACGCATAATGAATAGTAGGAACTCAGTGCTTTTCATATGAAGGCATATGGGCATAAAAGACAAAAATTCATGAGAACATTTAATGTATATATATTCATGAAGAGAAATGCTCCCCTGAGCTATGCACTTATTCAATTTATGCCTTTTTGATTTTCTAGTTCTTTAGCCAAGTTTTTAAAGATTTTTGATGATATATGCTTGGCTTTGGATGAATAGGCTTAGAGGACCAAAAAGTCACAATAGATATTTTTTTAAGTGAGCTAAGCCAGTATTGCCTCTATTGGTATGAATTTTGATATGTGTAAAAAGCACAAGTTAGAATGACTTTCAATTTAAAAGTACACATGCATAGGTCTACTTGAACGTTGTGCATTCATCTAGATTGAGACCTAGGAAATCAAGTTAGTCATTCAACTCATCTCTAAGTATATAAAGCTTTAAAGGATATGACTTAATAATTTGAGAGCTTTTGAAGTGAAAATGAGTAAATACTCTTGACAATCAAATTATCATTTAGTTCAGAAGAGTATTTAGAATGAGTGGATATTTTCAAAAATGTTTTCGTGCTTAGTAATCATGTCCATGCTTGGGCAAAGAGCATCTAGGATATGTGAATGTTGTGAACAATGCTCTTCGGAGAATGGAAAGTATCCTATATATATAATTACAATCTATAGCAAGGATACAAGTAGATAGGTGAAACCTTACCGAATATGATCATGGTTTGGTAAGGATTTCCTATGAAGGGGATAGGTGAATCAAGATTAGAGGATTTAAATATTAAGCTCAAAGGGAATAATTTGATTTAACAATAAAATACAAATTCCCAAGTGGATGCCTCTAGTTTTGATTGTGTGAGGGATGTCTTATTCATTAGAACAAGATAGATATGGAATTTATTATCATTGTTTATACCTAGAGTGATGACCAGGTCTTGACTAATAAGATTAGGGTAAAAAGATATAATGCAAGACGAGGTCCCTAAAGCTCAATTCTGTGCAATGGACAAAAGTATGCTTAGACTTGTGATTTTCATGTTAGCATGGGTTAAGCATTTTGAATTAAATACCAGGCATACACCATGTCCATATGGAAGTGGATAAAGATTCTTAGTATAACAAAATAGGTGAGTGCGTATACTAAGATTTTCATTATAAATAACAACCACTTCCCAAACCTATAGTCATCATAACCTCCTAAACCTAAGCTTAGGAACTAAGGAAACATTAAATAATTAAATAATATTAAGTTAAATTCAATTTTCCTTAGGACCTACGAGGTTTGCTTTCATAATAACCCACATCATTTCTTTGTCCATACTTCTAGCATTTCTAAGTCGGATACGACCTTTCATTTTACAAGATAAGCGAAATTTATATACATGTGACAAATTATGCTTACTTGTTTTATTTTTATTTGACGACGTATGACTGTGGAACTTATAATATGAATCCTTTTTGAAAAAATTATTTCTTTTGGCTCTTAAGGGTTCATTATGATTATTCTTTTTATATTCTACTTTGGGTGCAACTATAGAATAATCATCTATTTCCTTTTCTAAGAAGATAATTTTCAATATCTTCTTAATCTTTCTCTTCTCAAGGATAGCATGATAATCTTTTAATTCTTTTAATTGTATAGCTATCCCCTTATTCTCAATTTTCAAAAATGATTTCTACTTAGATATCTTAATTAGAAATTTATTCATTTTCAATAAAGTCTTTTCTAGTTTTTCAAATGACATCATACTTTTATTATTCAATTCAGCACATGATTCATCATAAGAATTAACACAATAGTTTTCATATGAATCATTGCATGCATGTTCAACAAGACTATCACAAATATTCTTATATGATTCATCGTACGATATGTTGAAATGCTTTTCACAGGAATCATCATATACATCATTAACAATATTATCAATAGATGATTCAGCATGAGACACAACACAACATTCATCATAAGAATCATCAATCGAGTCAGGGTGAGAATCATATACCTCATCACTGATTACTAGCTCATGATTTACCTTATTTTCCTTGGTCTCTCCATATCTCTTATCTAGTTCAACCCAGATCTCCTGTGCACTACTACATGCCACAATTTTATGAAGAATATTACTATCTAAAGCACAGTACAATAAATCCATGTCATGTGAATTTGCATGCATTAAATTTATATTATTTTTTACTGGCATACAAATTCCCTTATCAATCACCTGTCAGACCCTCCAATTAATAGATTTTACAAATATGCTTATTCGAATTTTCCAATGGGTGTAATTTACACCACAAAACAAAGGAGGACTAGAAGGTGACTGTCCCTCGCCGAATGGGGATACACCAAATCGAGCCATTGCGATTTTTTTTTTTGCAAAAACGTTTAAGTCTAGTGCAACGAGGCTCTAACACCAATTGTTAGAATTGGTGTATTCCCAAGAGGGGGGAGGGGTGAATTGGAATTTTAAACTTTTCTCTTAGGTTAAATCAGAAATCAATATGATTTAGCTACCTATGGTCTTTCTATACAATCCCAAATGCGCAAGTAGATATAATGTATGAAAATTTAAATCATGCGCATCATTCACACCATAACATACACGTGTGGTAAATATGGAGTGCGGAAATATAAACAAACACACGGTATGTTATCGGGGTTTGGCCAATCGTGCTTACGTCCTCACCTCTAGCTCGTAAGCCTGAGGAGTCCACTAAAGGCTCACTTAAAGGGTGGAGGCACTGATTACAACCAGGTCAATTAGCATAGGGTTGACCTCAACCTTTACAACCAGGTCAATTAGCGGGGCTGACCTCAACCTACACCTTAACAGGATGGTGCACCTAACTTTCCTAACTAGGTCTAAGCCAATTCAGGACTATTTCAAAGGGCTAGTCTCCCTTTTCAGGCTCGTGCTTGGAAATACAACAGATTTGAAATACAATACAATGGTACAGTGATTATACTTTCATGTAAAATAGATATATACCCAAATGTGCTCAGTTACATACACCACAAGTGATTTAATATGTAAGCTCAGTGTGGTCTTAGATGTCTACTCTCAAATAGATTTACAATCATTGTAATTAGTGCGTAAGAGTACCAACAAATAGTCTTTGTATCTCAATATATTCAATCAACATATTCACACAAAGATGTCAAGTAAGTCTTAAGTATATCAATCAGTATGATATCTCAATCACGAATACAGTGTATATGCTTGGTTTTCAAAAGATATTTAACCTTTATATTCAGCAAATGATATATAAGTGAATAAATATTTCAACAAAGATCAATATCACAAACAAAAAAATCTTTTAAAAAATATGTCAATATAAATCATACACGATGTTTGAGTATGTTTTTGAAAACTTTTTCGCAACCCCAAAAGCAAATACAAGCTTCCTAAGATATTGTAATACAAATGCAATACTCAGAAGCAAAATGGAAGTCTTCTTAGGAAAGGCTTATTGACTAAGTCCCCTAAGAAACACTTAGGTTTAGCTCTCAAGAAAATTGTTTTAATCAAACAAACAAGGATAGCAAACCTTTCTAAATAATCACTCAATCTACTTACAAAAGACTTCTAGCAGTAAGAGAAGGTAAGTATGAGTGGTTGGGATGAGAAAATGAGTAGTGTGGATTTTGAGATTTTCAAGGAATTTTTCCTAATCAAGATTGCTAATCATCTACTAATCTTTGCAAATGATGGGCTATTTATAGATGTCGGAAGAATTATAGCCGTTAAGACATGTAGGGTATTGTTAATATTGTTTAAAATCATTTAAACCCTAATTAACCCTATTTAAAAATATTTAACCATGGTAAAAATGCAGGGCAATCCGAGAGCACCGGTCGACTAGAATACTTTCGATCGACCCAAGCTCATATGGTTCGATCGACTGGGCCAGAAATGAATTGCCTAGGTCGGTTGACCGGATGAGTTTGCTTGAGGAGATTTTTTTTAAATTAGCGAGATTCAGTCGATTAGGGTGAAAATGAACTAACTGGTCGGTTGACCAGAATGGCATCTTTAAGGCAATTTTTTAAAATCAGCATGGTTCGGTCAACCAGGGCTAGAATGAACTAAGTTGGTCGGTTGACCAGACTGTTGGGACAACTCCCAAGGACCCTCAGTTAACCAGGTTGGTGTAATACAAATTTTGCTCGGTCGGCCAGGAAGTCAAACTATTGACCTCAAGGGTATTCGATCGACCGGGGTCAAATGAGCTTTAGAAGCTCAGTCAATCGGACTGCAGTCAACATGTTAACCCAGACCTGATTCTGTCGATTAGGGCCAAAATGACTTGTATAGGTCGGTCAACCAAAAGTGTATAGTTTGTGCAGTTCGGTCCTGTTTTATTCCATAATCACCCTATTCAAGTGCCTAACACATACAAGTATAATGGTGAGTGTCCTAAGGTCATTTCTAGGTATTTTTTATGACACCAAAAAAATTCGGTGTCGGTGGATCGAAGGGTATTCCCTAAGGTCTTTCTAAGGTCATTTTTAGTTTAGAGTTGGTTTGAACTTACCTATTAGATCATGCATGTGATGTGTGTGAGATTATTACAAACTAATCCCTATTTACTATTATAGACCCTTTGCATAGAAATGAAATACAATACAATCGTAAATTGGGTCTTCAACTTTAGTTCCTCTTTGTGCTATCACTATGATCTGCCAATTAGAATACCTGCACATCAACTCGGCAGACATTAAATATCTGAGTATTTGTCATAATCAAAATAGGGATATGACCTATAAAGTCAACATCATGCATGTAGGAACTTATAATCTCAAGACCATCGATGGACCCTAGGGAAGTTCGTTTGACTGACACCAGATTTTTAGGACAAATTAAAATGCTCAAAGACCTTAGATTGACCATAGGTCCCAATATATTGCATAAAAAAGTACCCATATATCTTAGAAGTGATAATCATATGAATAGGGATGACGTCAAATGAAATTAGGACTGAATTGCACAAAGTTGGCGTGTTCGGTCGATCGAACCCCAACACACAGAGCACTTCAGTCGACTGAACCTCTCTATAGTAAAAAAAATGACCAGTTGGTCGACCACTTCTAAAATGAACTGCAATGCCCTGGTCGACTGAGCTGGCACGTGGGAAAACTGACTCACTCGAAAAATGAGCAGCTCGAAAGCTATCCCAAGTATAGGAGTTACGTCGTGTAATATTAAGCCCAAGGGCTAGATCGTCTCCTCAGGGAATGCGTTTTAATCTCAGATTTTACGTTCTTCCAATCGAAATTAAAAATGTACTGAACTCAGTTTAGATTCGGGATTTCAAGATTGTTCAATTTCACTTTTGACAAATTAAATACCACGCAATTTAAATCCTAAAACGCAATTTAAACTAATATTCACTAAATTAAAAAGCAAGAATGGAAACCCTATCCTACTTAAGGAAACATTAAAGCACGTGTCAATTAAAGAAGGAAATTTGGAGTATAAATTTAAAACACGCAAAGGAAACTTAACTAGATATGAATACACACGAAAAAAAATGAACCTTTAACAAGAAGAACCTCGAATTAAAACTAAATTATTAATGAATTAAACGAAAACAAGACACGATAAAAACACACACTTTAATAAAAACCGACCCTAAACTAAATCAAGTTTCGAAAAATAAAAATTAAATCTTGAAAAGATGACTATTCTAATTTAGTTAAAAACAAAACACTTCCTTTTTTTTTTCTTTTCGTATTTTATTTTTTTTATTTTTTTATTTTTTTAAGAAACAAAATCAAAATTTAAAGTAAGCAAAGATAAATAAAACAGGACTAATTTAAATGTTTTAGTTCTAATACTAACTTTAATTTAGAACAATAAGAGTAAATAAAAAAAATTTAAACTTCAATAAAAAAAAACTAAAATCCCTTAACACATACTCAAATCCCAAATTCCAAATAAACTAAAACAAATAAAAGACACATCATTCCTTGCAACTAGAAAAGCAGAGAAAAGAAAATGAAAGAGAGAGATAAATAGCTCTCGGCCATGGCTGTGGAGGTTTAGCAACTACTGTGCAACAGAGGGATATTGCAGAGGCTCTTGTGCTCGGGTGGTTGCTGTTTGGTGAGGCAGTGCTGTGGCCGGATGCTCACGGGTTGCTGTGGAGGAACAGGGGGCTGCTGTGCTTGTGTTTTTGCAGCTGCAGAGACACACGGCTGCTGTGCTGTGGTGCGTGGCAGCAAGGGTTGCTGTTTGGTGTTGCTGCTACACTGGCCAGCCAAGAAGCTGCTGGAGGAGAAGAGGATGCTGGCTGGAGTCCTGCTGTGGCTGTGGTGCTGTTATGTGGAAGGCCGAGAGTGCTGCAACAGCAAGTTGTTGCTGTGTATATCTTGAGGACAGCAGCAGAGATTGTATGGTGGCTGAGGGTACAAGGAGACAAGGGAAGATAAAACAGAGAGCAAGAGAGAGAGAGAGGGAACTACAAAATAATAGATTAGAGGGGAGAGGGTGAGAGATTAAATAAAACAGAGAGAAGAAAGAGAGGGAAACAGAGAATGGCAATGCACAATTGAAAGGAAAAAAAACCAAACCAAAGGAGAAGAAGAGAAGAGGAGAAGAAGAAGAACAAGAAGAGAGGAGCAGAGGCAGCATGAGTGAGAGGAGGCTGCACTGGAGGAAGGATTTAAAAAGATAAAAAAGAAGAAGCCCTACCCAATTAGCCTACCCAACCCGACTATGCATGGCCGGGTCACATCAACTATCCATTTTTTTAATTTTTTTTCATTTTATTTGTTCTCTATTCGTTGCAAATTCTACTCTTCTGGAGACCGTATCTCACAAAAATCAAAACACAAAAGTTGTAGATGATCCTTTTCTCTTTCTCTAGAAATTTGAATCGTCTCGATCGGTGCTCGGACGGAAAAGTTATGCATAAAATATGAATAGGTGTCGGTTTTGATTCCCGGGAATTTTCCTGCGACAAAAAATTATCAAAACTTCATAAATAGTGCAATAAAGTTCAAGAATGATGATTTTGGCACTTTATTAGAATATTGGACAATTTTGGACATTTAATTAAAGATATAAATCATAAAACTCGGGTTAAACGTTCAATTACGCAGTTTCGGCGCATAATCAGAAACCTCAATGCCTTGGTCGACTGAACTTGAAGAAGAAAAATGATCTTGTTGATTGAACATTCCAATTTGGTCAATCGAACTTGGTCCAATCGACCGAACCTCAGAGATTCAAAAATTGCCTCATGTCTGGTTGACCAACACCTCACTTCAAAAACACCCTGGTCGATCGAAATGAATAACCCGATCAACCGAACCTTAAAAATGGTCGACTGAACCTCTCAGGTTGTACAATTTTTACCGAGGTTATTTGGGTTTAAAATAGGGTTAATTTTATTAAACTCTTTTAAAACAATTTTAATAATTCCCTTGGTGTCCCCAATGGTCATAATTCTTCCCATGTCTATAAATATGAGTTCATTTGCACAAGTTAAGCCAAGATTAAGGATTTGATTAAGGAAATATCCTCTGAATTTTTGAGAGCCTTTTTCTTCACATACAAGCCAAAATTCTTATCTTATGCTCATTCATTTGAAAAATCTTATTGAGTAAGAGCATATTAAGATCACCTACATTCCCTTTAGAAGCTATACTCTCGTGGTTTTAATTGAGTGTTAATTTTGTTAATGAGAGTATGCTATAAATTTTCCTCATAGATTTAGCTCATAAATTTATTGTGTGGGGAAAATCTTGCTAGCTTGTGTGTCTTTGTATATTGATTGCAAGACTCTTGAGCTTGTTTTGTGTTCTTGTAGAAATCATTTTTAACAAACTTGGTTTTCTAATATCTTTTGTGTTTAAAGTTTTTGAAAATCTTTTTGAAATATTTGGTCATTCTCTTGGAAATCTTTGAAACCCTATTTGTGATTGATATATATATATATATATATATATATATATATATATATATATATATTGTTTTAAAGATCGATTGATAATACACTCTTACACTTTTCTGCTTAGTGAGATTAACTTGAGTATTATTACACACATTTTTGCACTGAGCTTATAGTTCCTATCTAGTTAAGGTGCATTGATTATTACTTGTACGTATTGGTACATAATCTGCTTGTTAAGAAGCACATTTCCTTGTACACAAAAATTATATTAAATATCTATTGTATTCTTGACGTGTGGTTGGAAGAGGGAGACGTGCCATGTGAAAAGTTTCGGATTGGCTTTGACCCGGTTAGAAAAGGTAGGCACACCATCCTATTAAGGTATTATAAATGGTGTCGCTCCACCCGTGAAGTAAGCAACTAGTGATAATCCCCGGGCTTGTGAGCTGAGGCAGGGATGTAGGTACAGTTGGCCGAACCCCAATAACATATCGTGTGTGCCGTGTTATATATTTCTGCAATTTATATTCTTACACATGTATGTTATTGTGTGAATGTTATGCATGATTTAATTTTCGCATCTTACATTTATCTGCGCATTTGGGTTTATAAATATATAGACAGACCTTAGGTTGAGTATTACTGTTGCTGATTTGGACATACTTAGGAATAAATTTTAAATACCCAATTCACCCCCCTCTTGAGAATACATCAATTCCAACAAGATGCATGAATTGTTGAGGATCACATTTGACTAAGTATGGGCAACAGTGCTCAGAATTGATGAACTTAGGCATGAATAGTAATCAAGCAATGTAGTCTGTGGATATATATAACTCAAATGCTAACTTGCAAAGTTTGCATCATCGTTCGTTGTTCCAAACTTCTTATGACTATGTACTTTCGCAAGAATTATAAGGAGAAACATGGTAGATGCATCCACATTGTAATGTGATGTTCTATGTCACAATATGTTCATGACTAACGATATCCAAAATCTCCCATCATATGTTAGAAATCACTGTAGACACCCTATTTTTGCCCTAGCCAAATAGAACAAGGGGTCTCCTCTTATTATTTTATTATTATTATTATTATTATTTTATTAATATTATTTTCCTATATTATTAGTACTTTACTTATATTTTTATTATCATTATTATTATTATTTTTCATTTTTTATTACGAGTACTTTTATTATCTTTATTTTATTTTTACTTTACTATACTTATTTTTATTCTTCATTTATTTTGTTGTTTTTGATATATCATTATTATTATTATTATTTATTACTTTTAATAATAGTATTATTATTTTATTAATATTAATATTATTATTATTTTATCTTTATTATTTTTATTTTTACTATAATTATTTATTACTATTTACTATTTAGTAGTATTATTATTACCTTATTGATATTTGTATTATTACGATTATTATTATTAATATTGTTTCCCTCTTCATTATTACCAAAAGCATAAAAAAAAAATAAAATCAAATCAAATCAAAAAGGGAACGTTTGTTTTAGGGTTGCCAATTTTTTTTATATATGGGGGCACGGTGCCAGCAAAAAAAAAGAGGGCCTGACCTCTCCTCTCCATCTCTAATTTCCTTCAAGGGGAGCGCACAGTACAGCCGGAGAAACAAAATAAAAAAACTCTCTCAAAGCTCTCCCTCTCTTATCCCTCTGTTCTTCAGCCTCACCGCTGCACCCAGCAGCTCTCCGGCAACCACCTGACCTAACAACCACCAGGCCTGACCACCCTCTGCAGCCATCAATCCCCTCCACTCCGCCGAACACATCCTCAGCTTCAAACCAGCAACCTGTGAGCAGCACCTTCGGCCAGCCACTCCACAGCATACCCGAAAGCTTCATTCCAGTTCCAGCAGGCCTCTCGGCAAACACCAGCCTAGCAAACCGAGCCCCCTCCAACCAGTTGCGACACAACTCCGGCCACCACCATACCGCTGGAATCTCATCTCCACCTCTCTTTCTCGCACAGGCCGCCGCACAGCATCCATTGCCACACCCTCACCACCTCCCGGCCTCTCTCTCTCTTCCCCCTCATCTCTCAGCATCTCCGTCCCTCTCTCCCATTCCTTCACAACAGCCAGGGGCGCATAAGAAACAAAGACCCTATTTTTGCTACAGACGGCCCGCGCACCATTCCTCCATCAACTCCGGTGGCCATCAGCAACTCTCAGCCGCATCAGACACCCGAGACCAGGACAGAACACCACGGCTGCTACAGAACTCCCCGAAGTCTGCAGCTTTCCTCTGCTCCCGCCTGTTCCAGCAACGCAACTCCTGCAGACCACCGAAGCCTGCTGCTTCTTCTCTGCTCACAGGTCCTGCTACTGCCGCATGAACCGCCACCTCTCCGGCCACTCATAGTCGCCGCCGCTTCCCCGCGAGCCTCCAGCAACCATCACCGTCTCCGGCATCCTTCCCCGTTCCGTCAACCCACGGTGAGTCTTCTAACCTTCCCTCACAATCACTACTCTTCCAGGCCACGCATAGTCCATTACTCCGATAGCAACCCAGTGGCATCCGGCATCCTTCCCTGCTCCAATTCCCGTTAACCCACGGTGAGTCCCTGCAGTAAAAACTCACCCCAAACACACACGAATACACACATCAAACACCCTCTAACACATAAAACACACACCTTTACACCTAATGAAACACACAACTGCAAACACTCGCACACAGCACCCTTGCTGGGAATTTCCCTTACCCACCAACACACACACGCACTCACACCTCCAGAAAAGACACACATACCAGTAAGCATGCAGACAAGCACACACGTACTGACCTTCTTTTTTTATTTTACATTTATTAAGTTTTATTTTAAAGCAATAATTGTTTAAGTATACCCCTGCTTATATTTGGGTGTAGTCATTATAGGATACTAACTGATCTTTTATGGTTGCAGGATTTTTTTTTTTTTTTTTAGGATTATTTCAATTTTTATACATTATTTGTACATATTAGATATTTTATATTTTGTTGGTTTGGGTTTTGATACTTGATCTTCATGATTAGGTTCTTAGTTGTTATTTTTGTATATTATCCCGTTGTATGTCATTTATTTTAGTATGTATTGTGTATTTAGGGTTTAAATTATTACATGTTGTATTTAGGATTTTAATGGTATATTTAGGGTTTTGTTCATCATACGTTTTATTTAGGGTTCGATTGGTCTCTCACATTGTTATTGTATATTAATAGTAAGGTTCAATTATTTCCGTAATTTTTATTGCATATATCGTATATTTATTTTAGGGTTCAAATTGTTTCCATATTATTATTATTATTTTTTTTAGGGATTAAGTGTTTCCATATTGTTATCACATTTCAACTTTAGGGTTTCATATGTTTCCAAATTATTAGTAAATATGTTTTAGGATTTTTGATTTATTTCCATATTATTGCACGTTTGATTATTTTTATATTATTGTATATATTATTGCGGGTCTGATTGACATTGTATATTTATTTTAGGATTTTTCTAATCCCATAATTTCGTCTTATTTTTTTCCATATTTGTTTATATTACCTTTAACTTTTAGGGTTTGATTTATTGTCATGTTCTTAAATGTTTCCTTTATTGTTAACATTAGGGTCTTATTAGTGTGATGTTAAAGTTTTGATTATTTATAGTTAGGGTTTTTGCATATATTTGTTAAGATATATTATCATATTGTATAGTTATTAAAATTATGATATATATGTATTATTAGTCTAGTGGTATTATTATGGTATAATATTAATATTTACGTGTTATGATGTATATATATTAAAGTGGTATTATAATATTGTATTGGTATTTATGTGTTATTAATATTATGAGATATATATGTGTTATTATTATAGTAGTATTATTGTTACAGGTAATGTATTATCATTATAATATGTTGGGGATATTATTTTCACATATTTATGAAATTTTCAACTATATCCTATGTTTATATTTTGTATTGAGATATCTATTATTTCTAATATTTTGGTATTATTTTAGTAAGTATTTTTGTGTGGGTATATCCCTATGATTTTATTGCGAGGGTATGAGCCTTCGGGCATTACGTACCCTAAGCTCTGAGGGAATATATGTATATATTTATTTATTTATTTATTTTTCATAAGTATTTATAAATTCACAAAAAGGAGTAATTTAAAGATTTATTAGATTAACTTAGGGATAGTTTCAAATTAATTAGGTACCGTTCGTAAGAACGGGCGCGTAGGGGGTGCCCGTACCTTCCCCTCGCGTAACCGAACTCCCAAGCCTAACTCTGGTAACATAGACCCACTCTGCCCCTGACGGGGTAGTAACCATGTGTTCTAACCACACTAAAAGGTTAGTGGCGACTCCAACCTTTTCCATGATTTTCCTTGAAATTAATAAAATGATTTTTAATTTCGCCGCCCGGGGCACACGCGCTCCCGGGACGCCGCGACAGCTTGGCGACTCCGCTAGGGACACTTAGAGAGTCGAGCCATTAATTAATTAGAAATTATCCTAAGTTCAAATTTAATAAATCTTTTAATTACTCCTTATTTTGTGAATATTGTAATTTATAAATAACTTTGATTAATTGTAGATATTTTACTTCCATAATTTGTAAATAACCTTAATTAATTAAAAATATTTTGTTTCCTAATTTTTTTGAATATTCATTGTAGATATTTTGTTTCCAAATATTCTGAAAAAGCATATTAATTGTAAGATATTTTGAATAAGTATATTAATTATAGATATTTTGTATACTAATCGTAAATATTTTGTTTCCTTTTTTCTTTTTTTTCCAAATTTTTTGAATGAACATATTAATTGCATATGTTGTGTTTCCTTATCTTTTGAATGAATATATATTGTAGATATATTGTTTCCATATTGTTCATAACATGTGAATGAATGTGGGGATAGCGGGATTAGGTTAAAAATTGAATTCACACACTTTCACGCTCTATACCCGAGCTTTCCTTACTAGGACTAGATAGGAGTGTAATAGCATCAGTCCCTTCGTGGCAGAGCTTGATGGGACCCGCAAACCACTCCACTCAGTGCGGGTTTTATCCGGACCCCTATGGGGGAGGATGAAATTCCAAACTGGGAACCTTTTGTCAATAGGGTTAGAGCCTACCCACACATACTTTTCTATAGTCCTTCCTAACTAGGATAGAGCCATGAAGAACCCTGTATATACATACCTACCCTGGGTTGAGACATTCTTATCCCCATACTGTCTATTGTATATATGTTGTGAGATACCTTGTATTATACCATGCATGCTGCATCCATTTTAGACTTACATACTACTTAGCCAATATTCTAAAAAAGCCCAATAATGAGACCATGGCCCATCATTTCAAAAAAAAAAAAAAAACACGAAGCACTTGGCCCAAACATTTTAAAAATATGGGTCGGCCCAACCCTTTTCAAATAACTCGGGCCCGATTCTTTAAAAAGAAATCTTGGGCCTGACCTTTTCCTAAGCAAAAACTCGGCCCATGCCTAAGTTTCAAAAAGGGGCAAACCCAGATTTCAACCCCATTGCCTAAAAATTTGGGCCAACATTTTTTCAAGTAATCCAAGCCCAATTCCTTTTCAACTAGGGCCTTAACCCATCATGAAATAGCTCGAAGCCCATATTTTAAAATACTTGAGGCCCAAGTGCACACTAAAGTCCACAAGTCCACATTGAATGAATCCAATGGGTTGACTAGCCTGGGTCAACCCCAACCTCAGAACATAATTTGACCCTTTATAGAATCTGAGGTACATGGACCATCATCAAGGAAATGAATGGGTAAGGGAGAAATTGAATTGAAATCGTGGCCCATCAATGGTCATGTTAATCTTGACCCGTCTCATTAGTGGGATTTTTCTAGAATTCTAGCTAAGTAGTAATTTAGGACATCATATTCATGCATTTCATTTCATACATAGTCATGCACGATAGGCTGCATGCATGTTTATATCTTTGTTTGTATATATAAGTACATTAATTACATCCATACATAAACACCTATTACATACCCTGATCATGCATCAAAACACATTCACTCATGTAGTACATAATTATGCATTCATGATTCTAAAAGGAAGTTTGTTGGTTTTCAGTTCCTAATCAAAGAGGTGGTTTGAGTAATATAAAGCAATAATTGAGACCACCACGCATCAGTACAATACCAGGCGAAGAGCGAGAGAAATGAGTGAACAATTGGAAAATGGAGTCTTGGGTCTAGAACAAGGACAAGAAGAGATAAATGACAAGATAAGTAAGGTTCTGGAGTTACTAATGAACAAGGGAAAGGCAGTGCATGTTGATCCCGAAGTAGATGTGGACCCCGCTCATCCCCCAGGTTTCACCCCAGATCATGGGCAAACATCAATTCCACCGCCTGGTGTCATGGGGGGTCCACCGCCAAATATGCCTCCTTTCATCCCTTCTATGCCAGCACAGGGGTTCCCAGTGGTAGGAACTCCTCCGTTAGTACCGTCTGATATGGGAATAAGCAAATCTGAGGCTGAGCGTCGCTGCGACGTATTAGAAGAGTATTTAAAAGCAACTGAAGGTTCTAATACTTTCGATTCAGTTAATCCAAATGACCTTTGCTTGGTGCCGAAAGTCACCCTGCCGCCGAAGTTTAAAATGCCAGACTTTGAAAAGTTTGACGGGACCCGGTGCCCTCGAACACATTTAGTAATGTACTGCCAAGCAATGGCCACTTACTCGGATGATGAAAAACTAATGATGCATTGCTTTCAAAGCAGTTTGACCGGGTCCGCCATTCGTTGGTACATTCAGCAAGATAAGGCTCGGGTCCGCACTTGGAAGGAATTGGCCAACGCCTTTGTTACTCACTACCGCCATGTGACGGAAATGGCGCCTGATCGCATGACTCTACAAGAGATGGAGAAGAAATCCACCGAAACATTCAGAGAATATGCTTATAGGTGGAGGGATATGTCGATCCAAGTGGACCCTCCGGTGAGTGACCGAGAGGCCATCTCCTTGTTCGTGAGCACATTAAAAGACCCCTACCGTATGCACCTTCGGGGAGCAACTCCCCATGATTTTATGGACATTGTGGCTGCGGGAGGAAGAATTGAAGGTGATATCAAGGCAGGCCTAGTCAAGGATAGCGGCATAGAAACTGGTTTAGGCAAAAGGTGGACTAATAGGAAGAAGGAGAAAGAGGCACAAATGATACAGGGGCAGTTTAATTGGAAGAATCAGTACACCAGAGGTGGGAACCAATGGCCCAAGAGAAACTTTGGTTTTGAGCCCATGGTAAATCAAACGATGCATACAGGCACAAGGCCCCCCAGATTGTTCACTCTGGTCCACCGAATCAGCAAGCACAAGATAAGAATGTGACTAGAAACTTCCGAAGGGTGGACCCCATTCCCATGACATATGCCGAATTATTTCCTCAGCTGCGGGAAAGGGGGATGGTGTCTGCAATCCTTGGGACGCCCGTTGCAAACCCTCCACCACAGTGGTATGATCTTGGGGTTCGTTGTGAGTACCATGCTAACTCTCCCGGCCATACCATTGACCGTTGTTGGGTTTTCAAGCATAAGGTGCAATCGTTAAGAGACGCAGGATGGTTAGCTTTTGATGACAAGCAACCAGGAGTCCAGGGGAATCCTTTGCCCAAACACGAGGAAGGAAGTGGTTAACATATCTAGGAGGTTCCCAAATCAATAGTTTCAGTCATTATCCGCCGAGGCTAAAGTGATGGAGTACCGAACTTTTGACTATCTAATCCTTTTCAGTTGATGTTCTTTTGTTTTCCATTGTTATTTGCTTTTCATAGTCCGTGGACGCCTGTGTCTCGGAATATTTTCTATATTCAATAAAATGAATTATGCATTTAGTTATCTTACTTGCATCAAGAGTCCAGTTGCCAAATTTTGTTTACTTATGTTTCATGCCGGAATAGGGAAAGTAATATTGCCAGTGTTCATGAGCTAGAAAGAGATGTTAAAGGATGAAACAATCATTGAATTCAGACGTTATGAAGAAGTTTTTTGTTACTTTCAGAAGTGGCTACGCTGTTTTGATAATTTCCTATCAATTAATCTCACATGCTTTGATCAAATGATGGATGGCCCTCTTTGGCCGACCAGTTATCCCTAAAAAGAACCCAAACAATGATTTACCATTTGTTAACCAAATTGAGCCTGAATGTTAAACCATCTTTTTCTTAAAAGTCAGATCACCAAAAATCCAACCTGGGTTTGGGGTCCCTTAATGTTTGGCAAATCGTTTGAGACAATAGTCATTACCAAAATGATGGCAGGCCATTTTTCTGCTATCCAAAAGAAAGTAAAAGAAGAAATCTCTTGACAACCCTTTTGAGCCTGAAAAATTCATTCCCTGATTAACCCGTCGAAGGATCACACCCCACACTGGGGCAGTTCTTAAAAGATTGGTCCCAATTGAAGTTCAAATGAAAATGAAGACAAGATTCCTTTATAAAAGGAAAAGTGAAAGTTGCGGTAAAAGAAGGAAAAGAAGATTAACAAGAAAAAAAGAAAAAATAAAAACAGAAGGAAGAAGAAAGAAAATAAGGGACTTACTACATATGTGATCTTTGACCAAATTACCCTTGATGAAATTGATGATTTTGAGCCTTATGTATTTCCTTTCTTCTTTAACCCATATCCTTAGCCTACATTACGGTCCAAATGAAAGTCCTGACCAGATTGGTATACGTTGTTGTCTCTAATGATTTGTCAGACTCAATGTTGGGTCTGAACTACGTAATGACCTGATCCTGAAAAGGTACGTAGGCAGCTTTCTTTAAATAACAAGTTCGGTCAACATCTTGTAAAATGCCTCAACTCGAACTAGGGGCATAAAACATTACTTGGGGTGGTATTTTTGAGCCTTAGTTTCCCTTTTATTTTGAAATCCTACATCCTTAAGCCTACGTTTCATCCCGAGTCTTAAAGACCATCTTGAGATCAAAGCATGAGTTGATGAAACAGGGGCAGTTGACAAGAAGGACAGTAATCCAGGCTGGGAAATCAACGTTATACGACTTTTGAATACTGGTATGAATCTTTCCCTATGATAGCATTGAAACATGGTAAAACATTTATTTTGTACAGACGGCCTTTTGATTTAGCAAATTGATGTCATAGTTGCATAATCATTCCTCGTTCCTTAAAAAAAAAAAAAAAAAAAAGAGGAACCCTTCTTATTCTTTAGAGCATTAAAAGAGGATGGATAGTCAAAGAGTTTCAGAATCACTAGAAATTTCTATAAAGAAGATCCTTGTGGAGAAAGAGCAGCAAATGTTATGTCAAGTTCAAAAGGAATCCAACAATACAGTCAAGATCGGTGGCAGATGAATTTAACTAGGGCAAATTCTGAGTTGAGTCTCAGTAGGTCTCATTCAAGCACTTTCTTATCGGATTGGAATAGGAAATCAGAGTCAAGATCAGTTGTAGGTCCATTCAACTAGGGCAGATTTTGCGATTTTTGAGCTGAGTCGATCACTTTCATGACTGGATGAATAAAGAAGATTAAGCCAAGATCAGTTACAGATCCATTCAAATATGGCGAGTTTCATGTGGAGACCAAAGATGAGGTCATTGACCACAAGTGCATTGAGAGAAAAGATTCATGCATTGTCATGCATTACCCCAAATTTTATGCATTGTCATACATTTCATGCATTACCTAGATTTCATATATTGCCATGCATTCCATGCATTACCATACATCTTATGCATTGCCATGCATTAACCTATATTTCACACATTACCACACATCTCATGCATTGTCATGCATTTCATGTATTACCATGCATCTCATGCATTATCATGCATTTCACGCATTATCATACATTTCATGCATTACCATACATCTCATATATTGCCATGTATTTCATGCATCACTTAAATTTCATGCGTTGCCATGCAATTCATGCATTGCCTGCATTTCATGCATTGTTATTCATCGCATGCATTACCTACATTTCATGTATTACCATACATCTTATGCATCGCCTTGCATTACATGCATTGTCATGCATTTCATGTATTACCATGCATCTTATGCATTATCATGCATTTCACGCATTACCATACATTTCATGCATCGCCATTGTGCGTTTCATACATTACACAAAAAATAAAAATGCATACATATAATCACAAGTTAGTAACATGCATATTAATAGCAACATATCACTGCATTATAAGTTAGCAACATGCATACATATAGTAGCATATCATTGCATTCTAGCATCACAAGCAGCAATAGAGCACCCTTCACACTTGTCTTGAGCTTTCAAATGATTATTTGACATCCTTGATGGAGAGATTTTAGTTGTATTGGGGTAACTGACCCTAAGCACACATTGATTTACTTGGAAAACTAGGGCAAGTTGACCCCAGACACACGTTGATTTATTTTAAACTAAGATATGAGATTCATTCATTGACATTCGGATTTTTACCCTAAGTGCATTTTCCAAATAGAGTAACAACTTTCCCGACTTTGCATTCACACCTTGTTACTGGTTGAGATGGCTGGATCATCGTATCCCTACAGCTCGAATTCTTACATTCGAAGCAAGCCATTATTGTGTCCCATGGCTGGATCATCGTGTCCCTACGGCTCGGATTCTTACATTCGAAGCAAGCCATCATTGTGTCCTATGGCTGGATCATCGTGTCCCTACGGCTCGGATTCTTACATTCGAAGCAAGCCATCATTGTGTCCCATGGCTGGATCATCGTGTCCCTACGACTCGGATTCTTACATTCGAAGCAAGCCATTATTGTGTCCCATGGCTGGATCATCGTGTCCCTACGGCTCGGATTCTTATATTCGAAGCAAGCCATCATTGTACTTTGGCGCTCGGGTTCTCAAACCCAGTGCAAGTCATTCTCATGTGCTTTGGCGCTCGCGTTCTCAAACCCAGTGCAAGTCATTCTCATGTACTTTGGCGCTCGGGTTCTCAAACCCAGTGCAAGTCATTCTCATGTGCTTTAGCGCTCAGGTTCTCAAACCCAGTGCAAGTCATTCTCATGTACTTTGGCGCTGGGGTTCTCAAACTCAGTGCAAGTCATACTCATGTACTTTGGCGCTCGGGTTCTCAAACCCAGTGCAAGTCATTCTCATGTACTTTGGCGCTTGGGTTCTCAAACTTAGTGCAAGTCATCCTCATGTACTTTGGTGCTCGGGTTCTCAAACCCAGTGCAAGTCATTCTCATGTGCTTTGGCGCTCGGGTTCTCAAACCCAGTGCAAGTCATTTTCATGTACTTTGAGCTCGGGTTCTCAAACTCAGTGCAAGTCATCCTCATGTACTTTGGCGCTCGGGTTCTCAAACCCAGTGCAAGTCATTCTCATGTACTTTGGCGCTCGGGTTCTCAAACCCAGTGCAAGTCATTCTCATGTGCTTTGGCACTCGGGTTCTCAAACCCCGTGCAAGTCATTCTCATGTACTTTGGTGCTCGGGTTCTCAAACCCAGTGCAAGTCATTCTCATGTACTTTGGCGCTCGGGTTCTCAAACCCAGTGCAAGACATTCTCATGTGCTTTGGCGCTCGGGTTCTCAAAACCAGTGCAAGTCATTCCCATGTGCTTTGGCGCTCGGGTTCTCAAACCCAGTGCAAGTCATTCTCATGTGCTTTGGCGCTCGGGTTCTCAAACCCAGTGCAAGTCATTCTCATGTGCTTTGGCGCTCGGGTTCCCAAACCCAGTGCAAGTCATTCTCATGTGCTTTGGCGCTCGGGTTCTCAAACCCAATGCAAGTCATTCTCATGTGCTTAGGCGCTCGGGTTCTCAAACCCAGTGCAAGTCATTCTCATGTATTTCGGCGCTCAGGTTCTCAAACCCAGTGCAAGTCATTCTCATGTGCTTTGGCGCTCGGGTTCTCAAACTCAGTGCAAGTCATTCTCACATACTTTGGCGTTTGGATTCTTACATTCAGTGCAAATTATCCCTGATTGGCAAAAGCAAACAATACCTGATTGAAAAGCCCAGACAGTTGAATGACTTGGCTAAAATAGGTGTCTTTTATCTTTGTAGGCTTGTTGCTACAAAAACGTAGGAGAGTTCCTACCGTTACATTGAAGCAACTAAGCCTACAAAGAGGGGCAGCTGTAGACACCCTATTTTTGCCCTAGCCAAATAGAACAAGGAGTCTCCTCTTATTATTTTCTTATTATTATTATTATTATTATTATTTTATTAATATTATTTTCCTATATTATTAATACTTTACTTATATTTTTATTATCATTATTATTATTATTTTTTATTTTTTATTACGAGTACTTTTATTATCTTTATTTTATTTTTACTTTACTATACTTATTTTTATTTTTCATTTATTTTGTTGTTTTTGATATATCATTATTATTATTATTATTTATTACTTTTAATAATAGTATTATTATTTTATTAATATTAATATTATTATTATTATTTTATCTTTATTATTTTTATTTTTACTATAATTATTTATTACTATTTACTATTTAGTAGTATTATTATTACCTTATTGATATTTGTATTATTATGATTATTATTATTAATATTGTTTCCCTCTTCATTATTACCAAAAGCATAAAAAAAAATAAAATAAAATCAAATCAAAAAGGGAACGTTTGTTTTAGGGTTGCCAATTTTTTTTATATATGGGGGCACGGTGCCAGCAAAAAAAAAGAGGGCCTGACCTCTCCTCTCCATCTCTAATTTCCTTCAAGGGGGAGCGCACAGTACAGCCGGAGAAACAAAATAAAAAAACTCTCTCAAAGCTCTCCCTCTCTTATCCCTCTGTTCTTCAGCCTCACCGCTGCACCCAGCAGCTCTCCGGCAACCACCTGACCTAGCAACCACCAGGCCTGACCACCCTCTACAGCCATCAATCCCCTCCACTCCGCCGAACACATCCTCAGCTTCAAACCAGCAACCTGTGAGCAGCACCTTCGGCCAGCCACTCCACAGCAGACCCGAAAGCTTCATTCCAGTTCCAACAGGCCTCTCGGCAAACACCAGCCCAGCAAACCGAGCCCCCTCCAACCAGTTGCGACACAACTCCGGCCACCACCATACCGCCGGAATCTCATCTCCACCTCTCTTTCTCACACAGGCCGCCGCACAGCATCCATTGCCACACCCTCACCACCTCCCGGCCTCTCTCTCTCTTCCCCCTCATCTCTCAGCATCTCCGTCCCTCTCTCCCATTCCTTCACAACAGCCAGGGGCACATAAGAAACAAAGACCCTATTTTTGCTACAGACGGCCCGCGCACCATTCCTCCATGAACTCCGGTGGCCATCAGCAACTCTCAGCCGCATTAGACACCCGAGACCAGGACAGAACACCACGGCTGCTACAGAACTCCCCGAAGTCTGCAGCTTTCCTCTGCTCCTGCCTGTTCCAGCAACGCAACTCTTGCAGACCACCGAAGCCTGCTGCTTTTTCTCTGCTCACAGGTTCTGCTACTGCCGCATGAACCGCCACCTCTCCGGCCACTCATAGTCGCCGCCGCTTCCCCGCGAGCCTCCAGCAACCATCGCCGTCTCCGGCATCCTTCCCCGTTCCGTCAACCCACGGTGAGTCTTCTAACCTTCCCTCACAATCACTACTCTTCCAGGCCACGCATAGTCCATTACTCCGATAGCAACCCAGTGGCATCCGGCATCCTTCCCTGCTCCAATTCCCGTTAACCCACGGTGAGTCCCTGCAGTAAAAACTCACCCCAAACACACACGAATACACACATCAAACACCCTCTAACACATAAAACACACACCTTTACACCTAATGAAACACACAACTGCAAACACTCGCACACAGCACCCTTGCTGGGAATTTCCCTTACCCACCAACACACACACGCACTCACACCTCCAGAAAAGACACACATACCAGTAAGCATGCAGACAAGCACACACGTACTGACCTTCTTTTTTTATTTTACATTTATTAAGTTTTATTTTAAAGCAATAATTGTTTAAGTATACCCCTGCTTATATTTGGGTGTAGTCATTATAGGATACTAACTGATCTTTTATGGTTGCAGGATTTTTTTTTTTTTTTTAGGATTATTTCAATTTTATACATTATTTGTACATATTAGATATTTTATATTTTGTTGGTTTGGGTTTTGATACTTGATCTTCATGATTAGGTTCTTAGTTGTTATTTTTGTATATTATCCCGTTGTATGTCATTTATTTTAGTATGTATTGTGTATTTAGGGTTTAAATTATTACATGTTGTATTTAGGATTTTAATGGTATATTTAGGGTTTTGTTCATCATACGTTTTATTTAGGGTTTGATTGGTCTCTCACATTGTTATTGTATATTAATAGTAAGGTTCAATTATTTCCGTAATTTTTATTGCATATATCGTATATTTATTTTAGGGTTCAAATTGTTTCCATATTATTATTATTATTTTTTTTAGGGATTAAGTGTTTCCATATTGTTATCACATTTCAACTTTAGGATTTCATATGTTTCCAAATTATTAGTAAATATGTTTTAGGATTTTTGATTTATTTCCATATTATTGCACGTTTGATTATTTTTATATTATTGTATATATTATTGCGGGTCTGATTGACATTGTATATTTATTTTAGGATTTTTCTAATCCCATAATTTCTTCTTATTTTTTTCCATATTTGTTTATATTACCTTTAACTTTTAGGGTTTGATTTATTGTCATGTTCTTAAATGTTTCCTTTATTGTTAACATTAGGGTCTTATTAGTGTGATGTTAAAGTTTTGATAATTTATAGTTAGGGTTTTTGCATATATTTGTTAAGATATATTATCATATTGTATAGTTATTAAAATTAGGATATATATGTATTATTAGTCTAGTGGTATTATTATGGTATAATATTAATATTTACGTGTTATGATGTATATATATTAAAGTGGTATTATAATATTGTATTGGTATTTATGTGTTATTAATATTATGAGATATATATGTGTTATTATTATAGTAGTATTATTGTTACAGGTAATGTATTATCATTATAATATGTTGGGGATATTATTTTCACATATTTATGAAATTTTCAACTATATCCTATGTTTATATTTTGTATTGAGATATCTATTATTTCTAATATTTTGGTATTATTTTAGTAAGTATTTTTGTGTGAGTATATCCTTATGATTTTATTGCGAGGGTATGAGCCTTCGGGCATTACGTACCCTAAGCTCTGAGGGAATATATGTATATATTTATTTATTTATTTATTTTTCATAAGTATTTATAAATTCATAAAAAGGAGTAATTTAAAGATTTATTAGATTAACTTAGGGATAGTTTCAAATTAATTAGGTACCGTTCGTAAGAACGGGCGTGTAGGGGGTGCTCGTACCTTCCCCTCGCGTAACCGAACTCCCGAGCCTAACTCTGGTAACATAGACCCACTCTGCCCCTGACGGGGTAGTAACCATGTGTTCTAACCATACTAAAAGGTTAGTGGCGACTCCAACCTTTTCCATGATTTTCCTTGAAATTAATAAAATGATTTTTAATTTCGCCGCCCGGGGCACACGCGCTCCCGGGACGCCGCGACAATCACAAACTAATATTGTACTTAGAGTAGGTGTAGAATTACTTGTGGATTCATTAGTGTTGAGTGGAAGGAAAAATCATTTCGATGACTCTAACTATACCATAAAATATTATTCATACAAAAGAAAAGGCCCACTGCTAATTCAAAGTCTATCCAACATAGGATTAATAAGTAAAGCAATCACATGTTGATTCAAGACAAGAGAAGTCCTAAAAGATCACTTCGATATATAAATGCAAACTAAATTGCTCAAGCACTATCAGAAGGCCAAAAGAGATGATCCATAGTTTTGTTAACTTGGAAACAAATAGGACACATACATATTAATAATGTGGCAACAAAATTAATTCATGTTAGCATGCAAGAATTGCATAAGGATCCCATAGAAACATTTTCAATTTGGGAAGTAGTGGTATCCTCCACAATCTCACCTAGACATTTTCCCCAATGTCTTGCCATTATGCAAATTGTCATTTTGTCTATGATTATGATCTTAATTAGAAAACAAACGACCATCCAAGCAAGGCTTCCAATAGAAAAATGACCTCATAAGCATACATCAAATTGCAGTTTAAATCTATTGCTTAGAAACTTCCTTCTCTCAACAATTTTCGTTAAAATTTAGATATTGTGTGACCATATATTTGAAATTTATTAGTTATAAACAAAAACCTAACATTGGCGGACAAATGTAGTAGTATTCAGTTGGAACAAATTGGTGTTTGATTTAATGAAGTTGCACATGGTTAAGACTCTTCCAGCCCTAGGATGCCCTAAAAGGTGGGGGGCACTTGGAATTATATAGTAATAATATTTGGCCCATAACAAATGATAAACCTAGATAAATGCAAGGATGATAATCCACTAAACTCATTTTACCAATTAAGCATTGTTGAACAATTGTATAACACGAAATCATTCTTTAGGTCCTCGTAAGTTAGCGTGGCGTTTGACCTTATTGGCCCCCAACGATCACATTTAAATTTTTGGAAAAAAAAATATTAGATTTTTGTTTTTCCATTTGTTAAAATCCAAGAAATAAATTTTAGATCCTACAGTTTTAAGAATAATTTGAAAATAATTTTTATAGTTACACACCCAAATTTGTGTTGTAAGACTAACAATTAGAATAATGACCCTAAACATTTAAGTGATAATAAGAGTGATTAAGACAATGCACATCTTTGGGAAAATGACATAGCCTCCTAAATATATATATTTATATATATACACTTTTGATTTTTTTTTAAAAAATATTTTTAAAATTCATAATTTTGGGAGAGGCTTGAACGTATATAAGCTTTCCACCAGCGGGGGAAAAAAAAAAAAAAACAAATCAGAAGTGTTCCTATTGAATGGTGTTGCCGACTGCGGAAGCTTCAGCAGCTTCTTCTTCTTCCTTACTGGAGAGATTGCAGGGTCGAGGAGAAGAAATCAAACTCCGCACATTCATCCGCAGGCGTTTCTTCATGCTTCTTTTTCTCATGTTATTCAGCAAGCGTCCGACATCCCGAACGTCACCTAGAACCTTCCCACAGCCTGAACAGCATCTGCAAGAAATTCGAATTAATCTAGGGGTTAAACAAAATTGAAGGATTTGCTTCAATCCCTGCGATGTAACTTAAATATTCAAGATCACAAGAACGAATAAGCAGATTGCAGACACAAAAAATTACGAATAAACAAAAATTGAAGGGAAAACACCGATCGAAGTAGGTAGGGCACGGACATGAAAGTGGATTCCGGCTGCAAGTCCCGCCGTCGGAGACAGTGGGAGCACCATAACTTCATTGTCGGCTATCTCTGATGCACTAATCGCACCAGAAGTATCTGTAAGAGAGGGAGCAAGGAGGAGGCTTGAGTTGAAATAAGAGGGCATTTATAGGCGAGAAACCCTTGGGAGGACGAAAGGGAACCGACTTCTGTGGGATTTGAACATTTGGAATGGCGTGCGACTTTGACTTGGCTGGAGAGTAGGGTTCATCGGCTTGGGAGGGATGGGCCAATTGTTTGGGCCGGGCTTTAATTAAGGAAAATGGCTTAACTTGGGTTTTATCTTGAGTTTTGACTTTATCCAAGTTATCCTTTCTTAGTAATGAAGGGAATCTTTTTTTTTGTTATCTTGGTGCACTCGGGTTTGAATTTAACTTAGAATATGCATTCATGAAACTGAGGAGCTTGTGACTAGAAGTGGAATCTACCAATTAATTTATCTAAGGAAGGGGAAAACTATCCTTGGGACATGCTTTGTTTAAGTTTGTGAAGTCGATGCACGTTCATCACTTTCTTTGTTAGAGCTTTAGTATATAAGGTTTGTGTCTCTTGCTTTTATAGATTTGTTATTGTAGGATGACAAGAGATAGGTCTCCCTGTCATCTTAAATAACAAACTTATAAAAAGGGGCAGTTGTAAGCATCCCATTTTGTCCGGGGCTTATATAACACAAAATTGAGAAAAATTTATTAATATATTAAAATGGGAAAATACAAGAAAAAAAAGTAAAAAAAAAAAAAAAAAGAAGTGAATACATGGAAAAATTTAAAAAGAAAATTGAATACATTAAAAAAACAAAAAATGAAGTAAAGTGGGTCAACATCTTTATCTTTAAACCTACAAACGTAAAAGGAAAAGATGGAGATCAGACATGTGAAAATTTTCATAAGTGATATGTAGGTGAAATCATAATTTAATGCAAGCATTAATTGATCAATTCAATTTAATTTTGATTGATTAGTTAAATTCTGATTGAACAAATCACAATTGATTAAATTGATCACCCAAGCCTATAAATAGTAGGTTTCAAAAGGGTAGGAGATACAACTGCTGAGACCCAAAGAGAGTGAATTGTTCATTGAGAGTTTTTTGAGAAAGAATTATGAGGAGTAAGAAGAAAAGTATGAAGATTTGGAATTGAGAAAGAGAAGAAAAATAAAGGATTTAGAGGTTTGAATTGTGGAAACGATGAAGAAGCAGCAATGGAAGAGTTAGAAGGCTCGGGTCCTATTCAACTAGCCCGAAGACCCAAGATCCAAGTCCAAATCTAACTTGGATCCTTATTAACTAACCTGAAGACCCAAAACCCAAGTCCAAATATGACTTGGGTCCAATGACCTTTCACCCGAGCCCAACACCCTATCCAATCGTAATCCTAGTTAGCTTAACTTATCTCAAGCCCCTTTTAAACTTGTTTGGTTTCCTATAAAACCCAAGAAATTTCCCAAGGAAAAATCAAACTGAAGTAGAAAATGGAAAATTAGAAGCATGGAGGAAGGGGATTCACCTAGGGTTCAAGTATATGCTTGGGGACACTAAGATTAGTTAGTAGAGAGCATGAAGCTTTTCACCACCGAACTCTATTTGGGGATCTGTAAAAGAAATAAAGAGAGGATACTGGGAGAGAATGCAATTAAGAGAAATAGAGAAGGAGAGAGATCTGAGAAAAACAAAGAAAGAGAGAAGAGAAATCAAAAGAGGGGGGAGGTCTTACCCTAGCTCTGCTGTGCGTGGCAGGGGCCACTGGAGGAGATGACATGTAGAGACTAGGAAAATAAAATAATAAAAATATTTGGGAAAAATAGGTTTTTGGTTGGGAGAGGAGAAAACCGATGACGATTTTTTGGAGTGGATAGAAAACCGTCAATGGTTATGGGATTTTACTGCGGGCCAATAATAGGTAAATGGTAAAATTGAGCTAGTTAGTAGAAAATCGATGACGGTTTTTTGGGAGTTAGAGAAAATAGTTGATGATTTTCTCTTTAGTGGGCGTGATAAGAGGATCCCATGAGTCATTTTTCTTATATCAAAACAAACCTCTCTCTCTCTCTCTCTCTCTCTCTTTCTCTCTCTCTCTCTCTCTCTCTCTCTCTCTCTCTCTCTCTCTCTCTCTCCCTCTCTCTCTCTCTCTCCCCCAAACCCTACAACTCTCTCTCTCCCTTCTCTCAATGATTCCGGCTTCATTTTAGCTCGAATCAACGATCAAGAACCACCATAGGATTTGTGGGAGAATTCTCTACAACTTAGGCAGAGCAGATTTTCAATTTGGGGTTCTAGAGCACCACTCCAAAACAGAGGTAAGGGTGTTAAATATTAGCTTTAATTGTTAAATTGGAGTATATAGGGCTTAGGAAATATTAAATGATAATATTTTGGAGGTCGAGTTGATTGATCTGGGGTTAATGAAATTTTAGGCTTTTGAACTGTAAACACTGAGGAGCGTATGTTTTAGGGTGTTTGTGGACCTCTCAGTAAGTTAGGTAATGGGGAATAAATTATAGCAGTCTTTTCTAAAAGATTATTGGTTGAGAAAATATGAGAAAATGGAAATATGGTGTTTTATTTGAAATTTATTATGATATAAATATCATATGAAAATTTGTGTGGCATGTGATTTATATTAAAATGTATTTGAAATTGGGTTAACTAATTTATATTGAGAATATGAAGTTATGAAATGTGAATTAAGATATGTGATCTGAAATGTGGAAAAATGATGAAAAGTGATATGTACTAAAAAGGGTACCTTCTAAGAAATGGTGAAAATGTTTTATTGAGAAATGTTGAATAACGTGAAATGAGATATGTATATGTTATTATGAGATGAAACGTGAATATTGAAATTTGAATATGAAAATGTGAACATTGCAATGATAATGCTGCAATGAGAATGATGAAGTGTGAGTATTGGTATATGAAAATGAGAATATAAGAATGGGAAATATTGCAATGTAAAATTATACAATATAAATATTGAATTGTGAGAATTGAAATGTGAAATTCTAAAATGTGTATATTGAAATATGAATATTGAAATGTGATTGATGAAATGCCAATATCGCATAATGATTGCGGGTATGTGGTAATAATAACCCTGATGGATGGTTATGGAAACCCTAATGATGGGTTGTGATATTGAGTACGCTACAGTTGCTAGTGGTAATAGTGCAACCACACGGACTCTTGGAGCGTGTGGTGTGACAGTCGATTGAGATGTTTAGTAGAGTTGTTGTAACGACATGCCAGTTTTCTATATATATATATATATATATATATATATATATATATAATAATAATAAATACTATGAAATTCCACTGCTTTGATACCTTTTAATTAAATCTAACCATCAACCTAACCAGCGAGAAGTTGAATTCATATAACCATAACCATATATATACAATACCAGAGTGCCAGAATATTTCCAAAATATACATATACAACTATTTCCAAAATACCCTCAACTGAAATTAGGGCTATACAAAATTAACCTCCCAAAATACTCACCCTCAGATAGGGCAACACTGTAGCCCCTCTACTTGCGAGCCTGATCTGCTCACCTAACCGGATCACCTGAAAAATATTAAATCACTAGAATGAGACAACGCTTAGTAAGACGAAATATGCTATTGCTAGTGTGTTGCAAATGAGTTGCATTTCTATAAAAATCTGATTTTATAATATCATGAATAACTGAATTTGAGAATACATGTATAAATAACATATAATACAACTTTTGTCTGCGTTGCTTTACATATCCGTCTTTATAAGTTTTCTATTCATAATACTTCTAATTACATAAGTACATATTTTGTTTTTGTAAATCTGTATATACATATAATAATTGGGAAAACTTCGCTGGATGGATAACTGTATGTCATGATTTAACTCCTCATGACAGGGTTGCCCCCTCAACCCTTATCTAAAGGGGAGTCTGTCCACAACATAGGCACGATCGACTTTTGAATACTACATACTATCTGAGTAATGTGGTTGCACTCTGAACTGAATATAGCTACAATACCGTGCTCTGCTGGCTGAATCTGGTCTATTAGGGTCTGATACTATATAATACATTTCTATATACAATATATCTATTTTACCATGATTTTTTATTAATTGTATTAACCATGATACTGCAATAAACTATATCTATATCAACTGTATTTATAAAATAAACTGTAAATTTGTATGTCATGGTACTGTAAAATTGTATAATCATGGTATTCTAAAAAACTGTAAAAGCATTTCCCTGTCTGTATATTCTATAAAACATGATCTAGAAAATACTGTAAAACATGTTTCTATATACATACTATAAAACATGATTTTGTACAATATCCATATTCTCATGCCACACAATAACTAAAATGTATTAAGAATAATTTATAAACTATATAAATTCCCACTCTGAATTATAATATGGTAAAAACATATACTTTACACTGAAATCATACTAAGTTTTCCTAGCATAACATATTTCCCTTACTTGATTCCTGCTTAAGTCCCCTACTGCAACTGGTTCTACACCTGTAGGGTTCCCCACTCAACACCCTAAAAAAAACTTCTCCCAAAATTAAATATCATTATTTCTTCAACTACTACATTTTATACAACTATTAGAAAGCCAAATATTAAATAAAAGGCTTTACCCAAAATTTGGGATGAAATTCAACTCAGTCCCACCAACAATTTGTTCCAGCAGACTTAAAGAGAACTTCCTCGGGAGCGTTATGGTGGCCTCAAATCGTCGATCCGGCGAAAAACAAGGCCAAGATCGAAGAGAAAAGAGGGAGGAACCATGAGGAGAGAGAGAGAGAGAGAGAGAGAGAGAGAGAGAGAGAGAGAGAGAGAGAGAGAGAAATTTTTGCTGATATGTCTGTGTAAAAATTCGAGTTTAGGACTATTTATACTCTGGGCTTCGTCGATGAGGTTAAGAAGGAGGTTTATCGACGAATGCCCACTCTTTGTAGAAAAAATTTAGAACTTGGAAAAATAGTCTCTTAGTATCTTCTCATCGACGAGACGTGTCTTCGTCAATGAGATCCTCATGTACCATTGTCGATGAATCCCCTATGTTCATCGACGAGGCCTTGATTAATTTTCTTGGGTTATTATAGTTGTTGTGCCCCCTGAGTCCGGATCAGGTTTATAGGCTGGTTAGTCGTACTGCATATGCGGGATATATGATATGATATTTTGATCTAACTGGATTGGCCAATCACAGATAGATCCAACTTTCGGGCTGCACAACCCTGACCATGGGGGGAAGAATGGCATGGAATAAGGAGAGTGACCTCGACCATGGAGTGAAGCATGGCGTAAAAAATATCCTTAGGGCAACCATGAGTTACAGATGCGGATGTAACTGAGGATACTCATGAGCTAGATGTGAAATGGAAATGGAAATGAAATGGAAATTGGAATGGAAATGAAAATAGAAATGAGAATGGAAATGAGAAATGAAATAGCGTGAGTTAATAATATAAATAATGAAAGCGAAGTAAAACACTCCGCCTGAGGGCTTACTGAGTAAGGTAAGTGCCTTGATAAGTATCATTTGTAGCTGAACCTGAGTTAATCGGGCTAGGATACAAATGATATCAGGACAGAGGGAAGCTACTTGTATGGATGGGTAAGCTTCCTTATTCTCGAGAACTTCGCTGTTAAACATGGGTTGCGTGTGAATGGATTTGAAAATGGAATTAAAAGTAGATGAAAACTTGTGTTTTATATCTATATGATTATGATTGTGGAAATGGTATGTTTTCTCAGAAGATATTATCACTGAAATGAATATATGTTATGATATAATGAAACTCATACTACCACACACTATAGATAATTTATTTCGTTTTACTAAGATGTGTCTCACCCAATCATTTAAATATTTCAAGAAATCGAGATAGACCTGGTGATAGAGGGGAGTTGATACCCTACGTAGATAGGGTGAGTGTTTTGAGCTAGGGATGGAGGATTCCCCTAGAGTATTTTGTGTTTCCATTTTGGGAATATTCTAGACATGTATTTATGGTTGGATTGGTACTCTGGTATGTGTATTCGCTGTGGTATATATGTATATATGATGACTTCCACTGTTAAGTTTGTGTATTTGGGTATGACTGTGTACCCGGTCCCCACTTCAGGTCGGGTTATGTATAAATGGTATTAGAGGTTGACACGGCCGATAGGTGATTATATGTTTTAATTTATATGAAAAAATGGTATGAAAAATCGAGGCATCACACGACAGCCATGTAGGCTAGCATTTGAGAGATAGACAGAGAGACTAATAGCAACGAGTGAGCTAAAAGAGGGAAAGAGAGAGAGAAAAGAAAGGAAGAAAATAGAAAACAAGAGAAAGAATGAGACACAAAACAAAGAGGAAGAGAGAGGAGACAGAGAGAGATTCGAGGGGAAGCATAAAGAAAGCGAAGAGAGAGATAGAGTGCAGAGAAGGAAAAGAAAAGAGAGAAAAAAAAAAAAGGATTTTTATGTACATACTAGTGGGACACGTGTTACTGTATGGATGGTGACATGTGGCACAACCAGGGCCACGTATTCATAAAGCGATGTAGTGCAATCCTTGCCATCCAATGTGTGTTTTCTTTGGAAGTCTGGATCGCTGCCACATCAGTTATTGACATCAAATTCCCTAAATGAACCACATTTTGCCATGTCGCGGGGACATCATACTGATGTCACCTTGCTACAAAAAATTGGAAAAAAAATATAATTTTTTTTTAAAAAAAATTCACGTGTCATCATTACTAGACAACATGTGGCCGATCATCCCTTCCCAACTGGGTCAACCCGGTTTGACCTAGGTCAACTTGAGTTGACTCGTTAACTCGGTTCAAACTGATTGAATTAGTCTGACTCTTTCGAATCGCCAGTTCTTTATTTAATTTTAAAATTTGGGAAAATAGTAAAAAAATCTAGTAAAAATATTTACAAATTAGGAAAAATAAATAAAATTTATTTGAGTTAAATGGAAAATAAAAATATCAAAAATGAAGGAAAAAGTCTTTAAAAATCCCAAAAAAACTGCAGAAAAATGTTGGAAAATTTTGAAAAAAATTGAGAAAGTTTAAAAGACTTTTTTGATCAAATTTGATGGATTATATATAAATATATATATATATATATATATATATATATATTTGTGTGTGTGCTTTTTAATGATTAAATTAAGGGTAAAAATATACTTCAGATCTCACATATATTAGTTTTTCGGAAGGGTTTATCTAATAAGATCCCCTTCTTTGAAGGTCTTATTAGGCATTTTTAATTCACATCTTATTTTACATTTTATTTTAAAATTTTAAAATTTATTTATTTATTTATATTTTCTTCTAATGTTTTAATATTTATTTATTTTTTAAAGGAGTTAATTAAAGACGATTATATTCAATTGAGGGATAATTCATAATTCAATAGGTATCATTCGTAGAACAGGTATGTAAGTGGGTGCAAGTACCTTCTCCTCACATAACTGAACTCTTAATCCCGACTCTAGTAAATGTAGACCAAGATTACTGGTTCCTTGACCCAGGATTAGTCAAGAGACCAATCAACGAGTAGTAATTAGGTGAACTAACCACACCTAAGAAAATAACAAGTTAGCGGCGACTCCATCTAACTTTTATTATTATTTGTTAGTTTTATTGTAATCCCAAAAGGGGGGGGGGGGAGGGTGAATTGGTATTTTAAAAATTTTCTTCCCTAAGTCTTATATCCAGCAGCAGTATTACTCAACCTTAGGGTCAATCTAATGTAGATATGAAATAAATCAATATATTTAGCTAAAATTAAATTGCACAAGTAAACTATTTACGCATGCACAGTAAAGCAAGTAAAGAGAAATAACACTAGATATGTTATCGAAGTTTGGCAAATGTGCCTACGTCCCCGCCTTGGCTCACAACTACAATGATTTCACTAAGGCTCACTTCACTGGTGGAGCGGCACCGAAATACGACTAGGTTAAATTAACACAGGACTGACCTATACCTTTATAACCAATCCTTCTGGCCTGGATTACGCCCCCTTAGGCCACGCCTGGAATACAACTAGTAATCAATACAAATTTCATATACAAAATATGTGCTTCTCTAATAAGCTAATTTGTGTCAGTATAATCAAAACACTACAATATGATAGGATATGATAAGCTTAATGTAGGTTAAATGTCTACTCTCAAATATAATGCAAGTTTAGCAAGCACTATGTGAGAGTGTATGTGTTAGGATCTTTGTGTTAAGCTAATAATATAGATCACAAATTGTAGTAACAAAGATCTTAAGCACACATGCAAATATCTAAAAAATATTTTTCTCAAAATCAACTACAAGAAATATTTGAAATCGGTTTGTAAAAAATATTTCAAAAACAAACACAATACAAGCTCTTGAGTATCGTAATGATAATGCAAAACTCACAAGCTTTAAAGAGTTTTCCCAAGGAAGACTTATTAACAAAGTCACAAGGAAAAACTTAAAACTTACTCTCAATTAAAATCAATCTCAATCAAACACAATCAATGAGAGTGTAAACTTTATAATATAATCTCTAAAACACTCTTACTAAATGATTTTTGCAAGAAGGATGAGTAAGAATGCAAGTGGTGAGCTTGAATGTCAAAAATTGGTGTTTGGAATTTTAGAGAGAATATTGCTAATGATGTTTGCTAATCCAGTGCTAATTAAACCAAATGAGGGAGTATATATAGACACTCAAAAAAATATAATCGTTCAGGGCTCATTTGGTATTTTTGAAAAAGTTTAAGTAAGGTTAATAAAAAATAACCCCTGTTTAACCTCGGTAAAAATTGAGCAACCCGAGAGTTTCGATCGACTATATTTTAAGTTCGGTTGATTATATTTATAAGTTCGGTCGACAGAGCCACTTTTGAACTACAAAATATAGTTAGCTGAATCAAAGCAATTTTGGAACCCTTTGAGGTTCGTTCGGTTGTATCTGAGTTCGATCTACTATTCATCCAGTTAAGTCGACCTAATAAAAAATGAACTTGGAAGTTCGGTCAGCTAAACCGTTGGGTGTCAGACACGAGTGAGTTCAGTCGATTGAGGAAGACATGGTAAAAAAGATATAGTAGACCAAACCTAAGTCAACAAGTTGACTATTGGTTAGTTCGGTCGACCGAGGCATTTATAACACACTGTATTCAGTCGATTGAAACTAGTTTACACTTAAGATTTTTGTCCTGATTTTGAGTGTTGTTACGTGTAGGGACCTAGGGCCTATCTAAGGTCATTTTGAGCTTATCTGTCCTATTATGCATGCAATGCATTAATTGTTACAGACCATGATTAATATTACAGACCCAAAATAAAGTGAAATAAAAATTAGAATAATAAAAACTTTGGGTCTTCATTTTCTTTCAAGTCCATGTGCAACATATGATACTTCCAAATGATCTTGCACACAAACTCATCAAGCATTAAATAACAAAGTATTTGTTATAAAAAAAAATAGGGTATGACCCATAAAGTCAACATTATTATTTCCTGCCATTCCTAGCCCATCTCTAAAACATTGTGGCACACTTTTCAAGAGTGTGAGAGAACTTTTGCCAACAAAGTACACTTCATCATCATGACTACTTGATTTCTTTCCACAATGTTGTTAACAAATGAGTCTAGCATTCTGGGTTTTTGAATGACTTCTTGATGATGTACCATGTCTACTTGACGTCTTCTAATAAAAGTACTCCATTCCTGTTGAATTCAAACTCTTCATGCTTGTCATTTGCTTAGTCCATCTTGCCTCTGAGCTTCAATTCTTGAAGCTTCTTCAATTCTCTAAGCTTTGATCAAGTTATCTTTTGAAATACATACTTTCAGGTTCTTTAAGCTTTTATTCGCTTTTTGTAGTCTTGTAATGACATGTTTACTTGAACTTGAGATTTAAAAACCTGATTCCCAAAGTATCATCACTTTCAACAAAACATGTTAAATTACCTTTGATTTGTTATCATCAAAAAAAGATTAGTAAGACATGTTAGGCAAACAATCTCCCCCTTTTTGATGATGACAAATAAGGAGCAAAAGTGAGTGAACCTTAACAAGGCTCCCCCTTACAATAAGCATATTTTTAACAATGTTTTGAAAGTACAATAATCATTCAATAGTATCAACTTCAGTTTTACGCAAGTTCATATTGCAAGATCTTATGTCATATCATATTCATTTCATATATCAACATTTCATCATATATAAGCATATATTACTCTCAATTGTATCAACCTTCTCTATTTTACTTTGCAACTTTTATGCTCAATTTTGCTTAATCTCCTTCTCCCCATTTTGACATCAATCAAACAGAGAGAAATAAATAGCAATCAAAGTCCAAGGTAGACACAAATTCATACACAAAAATATATTCATATAGAATCATAAGTGTACATAGTGTCATAAGCAATCTAAGATACATACCAAAAACAACAAATCGAAATACATCCTGAAACATAAACAAAGTGATTATATATAAATATAGCAATGAGATGCACAACAAAAATTGATATAGCACTGAATTACATCATAGCAACAGAAACATCAAGCATCAGTAGCAGCTGCATCATCATCTCCAGAACTTTCAGCATCTTCTTCATCTTTCTCTTCCTTAGATTCCTCATCAGATTCATCATTACTAGGATAATGTAAGGAACTAGCCTGATATTGTTCCAAACGATTAAGTGTTTGATCAATGTAGGAAATACTGGACTGAAATGAGGTATTACTATCCTTAAGAGATTGAAGTCCGAAGCGTACATCACTACTAAAAGTAGTAAACTGATAATGAAATGGTATGAACCATGAAGGAGCATCAATCTAAGGTTTTGGTTCCTGATCAGAAGGTGGGGCTTGCTCAGAAGCTAGCCTAGGTGGTCTTCGTCCTCTTAGAAACCAACCTTACTCATATTTCTTATAGACCATCTATTTTAGAGTTGAGGAGTTGAAAAGATTATATCGAGTTCTTTTGATGAACAACTCATTTGAACTGATGATACTAAGATGAGAAAACAAGATATTGAGAATGCCTCCATGTGGAAGAGTAACTCGATGTGCTTCCAACCTTGTCCACATCCATTTTAAAATCAAGCTGGACAAGTCAAGTTTCTTCCCTTTCAAAAGGCACCACATGATGAAGCAGTCCACATATGACATGTAATCATGTGATCCAGCCTGTGGTGTGATATTGCATGTTATGATTTTCTAAAGTATCTATGCTTGAAGGTTCAACTGAGAGTACTTAGGAGGAGTCCTGAATTGATTTGATGCTTCTACCATAATTAATGGTAAGAATTCCTCAGGGGTGAATCCTTGGTCCATGATCCAAGTACATGAGAATGTAAAACACTCAAAATCTCCTTGGCCAATACAAAGAATGGGGGTCAAGGTTTGAGGGTTTAACGAAATTCTTTGGCCTTTTACTTCGGTGGTGAGTACCATTTGATTTTCAGCCATGTTTGCATAGAAAATATTAATAAGATTTGAGTATAGACCCTTTGCTTGATAAACAACAAGATTTTTCCATCCAATTTCCCTAAACATTGGTAGAATTTTTGGAAAATTTGTTGTGAAGAAAGCCATGTCAATGATCTTACCGAGTATGGGATTAGTTGCTTGAAGATGAATATGATATCTTTGTTTGGCTTGAGGAGTAACAAGCCATTGATCAATGTTGCCTTCTTCTTGTCCAAGGGTAGAACCTCAATTCACTGCTTATTTGGTTCGTGGCATATTGACGAATGAAAGTGATAGAAACCCTAGAAATCCGAAAGGGAAGATGTGGAAAGATGATTTCCAGTTTTTTGAAAGCTAGATTTTGGGTTTAGAAGCAAGGGAGATGGAAGAAAAAGAGTTCGGGTGAGAGGAGGAGCCAAGTCCAGTTGACTGGGATGAAAGAAATTAGGGTTTCGCGCTCAAAATTTTATAAAGCCCCGATGATTCAGTCAACTAGATCTAAGAAGTCAGTTGCTTGATTTACAGAGAGGTTGAATTACTGCAAGGCAGTGACCTTTTAGTCGATTGGGAACACTAAACTCAGTCGTATGACTTCAAAAAAAAATCCAGTTTTTCTTCTTTTCTCTTCTTGTATTCTTTCTAAACCACTTCCCTATTAAGTAATAGACCAAGTTCTCTTCTTATTGATATAAACCTTTCCTCTAGAAGAGGTTTCGTGAAAATGTCCGCCCATTGGTCATTTGTATTTATGTATTCAAGAAGTATATCCTCTTTTTGCACATGATCTCATAGAAAATGATGTCTTATATCTATATGCTTGGTTCTTGATTGTGATATTGGATTTTTAGAAATGTTTATCGCACTTGTATTATCACACTTTATCGGTATGGTTGAGTATTCTAAATTAAAGTCTTTTAATTGTTGTTTCATGTAGAGAGTTTGTGCACATCAACTACTTGCTGACACATACTCAGCTTCAACAGTGGATAAGGCTACGGAGTTTTTTTTCTTGGAGAACCAAAAGATAAAAAACCGTCCTAGAAAGTGACAAGTCCCACTTGTACTTTTTCTATTTATCTTACAACTCGCATAGTCCGCATTTGAGTAACTAATCATTTCAAAATTGGTGTCCCTAGGATACCATAGCCCTAAATCAATTGTTCCTATCAAGTATCTTAGGATTTTTTTCACAGCTATTTGATGAGATTCTTTAGGAGCTGATTGAGATCGCATAAACATGCATATACGCTAAACATCATGTCCGGTCTACTAGCTATCAAGTATAACAAACTTTCTATCATACCTCGATAGTATTTCATATCTACTGGTTTTCCTTTTTCCATCCTTATCAAGGCTTATGGAAGTGCTCATTGGAGTTCCTATGGGCTTGCTACTTTCCATGTCAAATTTCTTAAGCATGTCTTTTATATATTTGGATTGATTTATAAAAGTTCTACTCTTGACTTGTTTAATTTGTAGTCCTAGGAAGTAGTTCAATTCTCCCATCATGCTTATTTCAAATTCCTCTTGCATACACTTAGCAAATTCCTTACATAAATCATTATTTGCACCAAATATGATATCATCCACATAAGTTTGGATAATTAGCATGTCTCCCTTCTTAGATTTGACGAATAGTATGCTATCTACCTTTTCTCTAGAAAATTCCTTTTCTAATAAGAATCCACTTAACCTTTTATACCAAGCCCTATGGGCTTGTTTCAAACCATACAAGGCCTTAGGTAATTTAAACACATAATCAGGATTTTGAATATCCTCAAAGCCTAGAGGTTGTGCGACATATACTTCTTTATTTATAAAACCATTTAGGAATGAACTCTTCACATCCATTTAATAAAGTTTGAATTCTTTGTGAGACGCATAAGCTAGTAGCATTCTTATGGCTTCCATGCTAGCTATGGGAGCAAACGTCTCAACATAGTCTATTCCTTCTTCTTGGTTATATTTTTTAGACACAAGTCTAGCTTTATTTCTTACCACAATTCCATTTTCATCCTTTTTATTCCTAAATACTTACTTTGTTCCAATAAATGGTTATGCCATTTAGGAACTAATTTTCATACTTTATTTTTTTCAAATTGATTTAATTCTTCTTGCACAACTACTATCCATGAATCATCTCTTAAAGCTTCTTCAACGTTCTTAGGTTCATCTTGAGATAAGAATGCATAATGATTACATAGTTTTTTTTTAGTGAAGATCTAGTAGATACAACTCGTGATGGTTCTCCTATGATTTGATCTCTAGGATGATTTCTTACAAATTTTCATTCTTTGGGTAACTCAGAATTTTTAGTAGCATCATCATTTGAAGTGAATTCATTTTTTTCTTTTTTTACTTCTATAGGGTCTAAGTCTTATGATTTTTGAGTGGTTTGAATTTCTTCAACATTTATTTTTTTATTAAATTGATTTTCCTCATCAAATGTTACATGAATTGATTCCACAATTGTAAGAGTTCTCTTATTATAGATTCTAAAAGTTGTACTCTTTAATGCATATCTTAAGAATATTCCTTCATTAGCTTTTGCATCAAATCTACTTAAATCATCTTTATCATTTAACACAAAACATTTGCATCCAAATACATGAAAGTAAGATATGTTAGGCCTTCTATCTTTTCATAGTTCATAAGGAATTTTATTAAAATTTGATCTTATTGATACTCTATTTATTACATAACATGCGGTATTTATTGCTTTAGCCCAAAAGTACTTAGGTAGGTTATGTTCATTGAGCATTGTTCTTGTCATTTCTTGAAGAGTTATATTCTTTCTTTCAACAACTCCATTTTGTTGTGGAGTTCTAGGTGCTAAAAAATTATAACATATTCCATGTTCATTACAAAATTTTTCAACTTCTTTGTTATTGAATTCTCTTCCTTGATCACTCCTAATATTTGAAACACTATATCCTTTTTCATTTTGAAGTTTCTTGCAAAAATTTATTAACATATTACAAGCCTCATCCTTGGAATCCAAAAAGAGTACCCAGGTAAACCTGGAGTAGTCATCAATTATGAAAAAAACATATTGCTTTCCTCCTATTCTTTGAGTTCTAGTAGGATCAAACAAATCTAAATGAATAAATTTTAAGGGTCTACTAGTAGAAATGTGTTTCTTCTTTTTAAATCTTGTCTTAATTTGCTTCCCAAGTTGGCAAGCATCACAAATTTTGTCTTTTATGAATTTTGTGCTTGGTAAACCTTTGACTAACTTTTTTCTAGATAAGTTTGACAATAACTCCATGCTTGCATATACCAGTCTTCTATGCCAAAGCCAACTGGCTTCATTCATGGCAGCCAAGCATGATACTTCTTGAGAGATTAGACTTTCAAGGTTTATAAAATATACATTATTTTTTCTATAAGTTGTAAATAAAACTTTATGTTTTCTTGAATTTTGAACTATGCACTTATCTTACTTAAAGACTATGTCAAACCCCTTATCACTAAGTTGACTTATACTTTAATCCATCCACTAGCAAAACATCATCAATGGTGAGGGAAGGTTCTTTACCTATTTTACCACTCCCAATGATTTTACCTTTAGTGTTGTAGCCAAAGGTGACATACCCTCCATCTTCTTGAACTAGGGTTGTGAACTTTGTTCTATCCCCAGTCATGTGTCTTGAACAACTGCTATTCAAGTACCATTTTTTCTTTGATGGAGTGGTCCTAAAGCATACCTACAAGGAAGGATTCATGGTGTTACTTTTAGAACCCAAACCTTCTGAATTCTTTTTAAGTCATATCTGTTTTTAGTATTTACTTTCCATTCATTTTTTATTTTGACATATTTCCTTTTGAGTAGACAATTAAACTTTATGTGTCTCTTATTCCTACATAAGAAGCAAGTAGTGTGTTTATGAATATTTGTAGAAGATGTACTAACATAGTACTTTGCTTCTTTTACAAAATATGAATATGTTTTTCTTATTTTTGTTTTCAATTCCATTGTAACCAATTCCTTCTTTATCACTAATCATCCTTTATTGTCCAACCATCATTTCAAAATTCTCTTTTCCTTTAGTAAAATTGTAAATGATCTTGCCTTTATCTTCAATTTTACTTTTGAGGTCATTTATTTTTAAATCTTTTTTGCTTTCACCATTTACTTGTAGTTTAACCAACTCTTGAGACCTATTATTTAAATTTCAGTTGAGAATTCTTTTCTTTTTCAATTGATTTAGAAGATTGTAACTGATTTTTCAAATTTTCATTTTGTTCGTTTAAAGTTATATTCCTTTTAGACACTTTAATGAACCTATTGTATAAGGCAAATAATTTAGCTTGGATTTCTTTGTACAAAGGTATACTATCACATGAATCATTGCATGATTCTTCACTATACTCTTCTGATGAACTATAGTAGGAGTTTACCTTAGTATTGTAAGCCATGAAGCACATGTTGGTAACTTCTTGTTCGCTTGATTCATTCTCTGATTTGTTAGAGCTTGTATCATCCCATGTAGCTTTCATTGCCTTTTTTTTTCTTCTTGTCTTTCTTCAGCCGTGGATGACTCACTCTGAAAATGAGCAGCTCGGAAGCTATCTCAAGTATAGGAGTTCGGTCATGTAATAATTAGCCCAAGAGCCAAATCGTCTCCTCAGGGAATGCATTTTAATTCCAAACTTGTGTAATTCCAAAAGAAATTAAGAAAATAAAAATTTACTAAACACAGTTCAAATTCGGGTTCTTAGAATTTTTGAGATTTTGCAATGAAACTTAAACTTAAACTAAAAATTAAACATGCATAAAATAACTAAATAAATGCCAAATTCAATACCAAAATAACGAAAAAAATAATCTTGCAATTATTCAACTAAATAAAAATTCTTACTTTAAATGTAAACCCAAGCAAGAATATACTCTAAATAAAAACATCAACTTTAATAATAAAAACACTCAAAGAAAATAATTAAATCCCTATAAAAACTTTAAATAAGAAGACAAATTGAAATTAACATTAATAATGTTTAAACAAGAATTTAAATGCAAGAGAGAGAGAGAAAGAGATAGAGAGAGATTTAAATAGAAATTTATCTAGTAAAAAGAAAGTTCTTAAATTAAACAAACTATTTTTAAACAAAAATTAATCCAAACTTTGAATAAATTAAAAACTAAACAATAAAATTAGTTTTAACAAAATTGAGTTCAAAGAAAGAGAGAGAGAGAGAGAGAGAGAGAGAGAGAGAGAGATAGATAGTCGAAAATCTAAAAGAGGCCGAGAGTCTTCTAGTGTCCTATGCATCGCTGCCTCCCGCTACCCCTCTTCCCCCATAAACCCTCCTCCTAAGCTAAAGAAAACCTAGCCTATATATAGTACAATTAAAACCTCCTCTGGCTTTTCAAAATCCCCCCAAAATAAAAACCTACAAACTAATACCCAACCAACATCTTCACACCCCAGCGCCTTTTCATGCACACTTGCATGCCCGGGTCACATCAAGACCCCGCCGACTTCAATTTTATTTTTATTTTCTTTCCTTACTTCTTCATTTCTTCCTTTTTGTTTCCCAATGCACAAAGCCAATTTTGACCATACTAAAAATTTTATCTCTCAAAGCTCAAAACAAGAAAGTTGTAGAGATCATTCTCAGATTTCCCCAAATCTTTGAATCGTCTCGATCCAAGCTCGGAAGAGAAAGTTACATCCAGATTACAAAACAATACCAAAATAGTCCATAAAAATAGCGTATGGTAACTTCACGTTTGATTTCGGCCTTGATGTAGCTAGTATCTCTCAAAATTCAAAACACAAAAATTGTAGAGCTTTTTCTTATCTTTCTACAACCTCTTGAATCATCTAAATTGAAGGTCGGATAAGAGAGTTACACATAGATTACGAAGTACCGTTGGTTTTTAGCTTCCAATAGTTGTCCTGCAATAAAAATATCAAAAATTCATAAATTACTCAATAAAACCCAAATGTTATAAATAGGACACAATGTTAAAATATTGAGAGTAATTAGGCATTTAATTAAAAATATAATTCGTAATGCATAAATTAAAGAACCTAATTACGCAATTTAAGCGCGTAATCACACCCCCAACTAAAGTTTTACTAGTCCCTGGCAAAATTAAAAAGTTTGAGAAAACTACCAAATCGTATCTACCCCCTCTTTCATGGGAAACATGGTTGCATTTACCGAATGCAACAAGGCTTTAAACCCCTAGGTCAATCATAGTGGACGAGTTGTAGTCTTATGAGGGTTTCTAGGGCGACACCCACAAACACCAATTCCAATGAATATTAAATGAATGCACATTCAACACGAATGTACCATTTCACATACATGAATATCACCAGATTACACACAAGATCATGCACAATTCACGTAGTTCTGAAGCAAGTCATTCATGCAAGTTTCATCCTTATGTAGCCGTTAAGAATAGTATACTCACATACAGTTAACTAGCAATTACAATTCAGAGTTAATGTAGCCATATAAATTCAAGTATAAACAGGTGAAATATCGAGGTATGTGTGATGTGTATGACTCGTTACACCTAAGATACCAGTAGAAACCTACAGAATGGTTGTTTTGATTCGGCCTAACTGGTATACCCTAAAAAATACTTAAAAAGAATGGGTTCACTTGTCATATGTGAGGAGGAGTGTTGCGATCAAACATCCCACATAATGCAAGGAACAAATACTAAATATATGGAGTGGACTAGTTTGAGAAGGATCTAGCCTATCTGTGAGGTGTTGGGTCCTTCACCCTAACATCTTCTTACTTACTCGCCATGTCCAACCAAGACCACCCTAGATCAACTTATTCAAAAACTTGGTGTGAATACATTTTAGGCATTAAGAGGTTGAAGAGTCTTCATATGTGGAGAACATGTGTCGTGTCCATGACTTTTTATGCATTTCTATGGAGCAGGTATTAATCTTTCATTTCATGTGCATTTCTAATTTTCTAATTCTTTCTTCTGCTCATTCTTTAATTTTTGTCTTTTCATTGTCAATTAGGACAATTATTACACTTCTTTTGTTATCTTCATACCACCCATGTGAATTAAGCTCGAACAGTAGTCCATGAACTAAGTCTATTTCTAAGGGTGGCTCAACCTTCACATCTTGAGTAGGCTACAAGACCTAGGTTTCTATCTCCCCACCAGATGTCACCCCTAGGCTAGCAAGTCAAAAACTGAGACTAGTGTACAAAGAGTATCCAGAAAAAAGAAGAAGAAGGAAAGTTGAGTTTCATGAACTTTGAGCTGATGTCAAAAACTCAAAAGAATGATAAATGACTCAACAATACCTCACAAGATGTCATAGTCGTCACAGGCACTTTCTCAGTGCTCACAAGGAACCCTAAGTGCTACAAGTCACGTGAACGTGTATTTTCAGCCTCATGAGATACCATCTAAATACAAGAGTTTATGTAACCAGATTAACATGAATGAAGGTTATATGCAAGTATGTAAAGGGTATAAATCAATTTTAATCATGGCCTAATCATCCATACTCAAATTTTTTTTTCAATGTAATTTATCATCCCCCCCCCCCCAACTAAAGTGGAACATTGCCCTCACTGTCGAAGCATAGAGGAAATAGAAAAGATGTGCACGGGGGAAGTGGAGCATACTTTGGTGGAGAAGTAAGGGAAAAAAAATACTGAAACAAAGGAAAAATGTACCCGAAAATTAACTAAAAATAAAACAAGGTAAAACAAAATAAAAATAAAGGAAAGAAAAACATCATAATCTGTCTGGCGGAGGCTTTGGAGGAATTTCATCTTGTGGGTGTAGGTCTATAAATTGAACCAACTAGTCTCCAAATTTGAGTCATCACAATGAATTAGTCTTGTTACCTGCACAAAAGTTAGCCTTAAATAAATCAATACGTTCTAAGGTACCATACAAAGCATGTGCAAACTGTCTTCCTTGTTTTAACAAGAAATGATCTTTATTTAGTATATTTTCCAGGAAAGTCACTTCTTTAAGAACCAGTCTTTCAGGCAAAGTTGTCAGAGTAGTTCCCTTTGGTTCTTTAGAAGCGTCGACATTAAAAATTTTACCTGGTTCTTTGAAAATTAAACTCTCACAAGTTTGCTCACCCTCTTTATCGGGTGTACCCATCACCTTACCACTTTGGGGATTTGCTTCAACATTGTGCTCCTTGAAATTTAGTCCAGTAGGGAATGATGGTTCCACAACTGTCAATCTCTTAGGGTAAGGTACCACAGATTGGTACTTCTTACTGGTCTCGCTCTCCACGTTAACTGAATTCTTCAATTCTTGGCTTGCTTCCTCTAATTTTTCTTTGACCTCATCTATCTCAGCTGTAACTTTAGGTGTCAGGACAACTATTGGTCTGTCAATGAGCATCTCAGGTTGAAGAACTTCTTTTCCACTTCTCGATGTAATAACGACTTCCGTTGTCTCAAAAGAAACATTAGGTATTTGTTGCTAATGGTGTTGGTATTCTTGAGGATTAGGCTGAGGTTCTACCAAAAATTCTCCTTTTTCTAAGATATTCAACTACGTACTCATCTCAATGGTGTCGCGCAATTCATGTATAGCATGAGTGTACTGATTGTTAGTTATGACATGAATCTGCGTGAGTTGTTGAAACATATTCGCCATCTGCATCATGCTATCATCAGAAGATTTCTTTGATGCAATAGGAGCTAAATTTGGTTGAAATGTTGGAGGTACATAGCTCTGAGAGATCTGTTGCGGTTGATAATGCAATTGAGGAGCTGCAATTGAGTGATATAGCGACTGCGGAGGTGGTGCATGAGATTGAGGAAATTACTGAGAGTGTGAGAAAGATGAACCAAACTGATCATTCCTCCATGAGAAGTTTGGGTGATTCCTCCATCCCGGATTATAAGTATTCGAGAATGGTTGATTTTGAGATTTGTTGATCCAATTTGCTGACTGCATTTGATCAGATCCACTCTCTTGCAATCTTGGTAAAAGCGGACAATCCTCCACTGATTTCACAGCTTTCACTTTCTCTCACTCCATAACCTCTATTTTTTTAGACAAAGAAGCAACAAGAGCCTGTAAATTCGTTTCCGCTTTGACCTCGTATCTACCTCTACCACTAATCGTTCTAAGAGGTTGTGCTGCCATTGGTGCCCGTTCATATCGTGTGTTCCATTGTTGGGCATTTTCAGCTAAATAGTCAAAGAATGATAGAGCCTCATTCGGTTCCTTGCTGAAGAACTCCCTATTGCACATAGTCTGGACAAACTGTTTACATTCAATAGTAAGGGTAGTATAAAAATGATTCACTAACTTCCAAGATTCGAATCTGTGATGTGGACATATGTTCATCAGGTCCTTAAATCTCTCCCAGCAAACCTGGAAGGTCTCATCAACTCCTTGCATGAATCAACTGATCTATTTCTGCAAAAATTGAGTTCTCTGTAAGGGAAAAAATTTATGCAGAATTTTTTTTTGCATATCAGCCAAACTAGAGATAGAATCAGGCCTAAGAGAGTTAAATCACGTCTTAACGTTGTCTTTCAATGAAAAAGAAAATAAACGCAATCTAATTGCCTGATTAGTAGCAGCCCCTTCTATGAATGTAACACATGCAAGCTTAAAATTAGATAAATGTTGATATGAATTTTCACACTCTATCCCATCAAATTGAGGTATCACAGATATCATTCTAGGCTTAATGTTAAATTCTGTGCATTCTCAGGCAATATGATACAAGATGGTTGTGTGGTTTGTGTGGGCTACGAAAAATCCATAAGTGTGCGTGGTGCAGGTGCAACCATATTTTATTCAAAACCTTTTTTTTTTTCATGAGAAAGGTTAATATAACTGGAAAAACACTAATTTGAAACTAAAACTAACATTCCCTGGCAACGGCACCAAAAACTTGACTCACTCTAAAAATGAGTAGTTCGGAAGTTATCCCAAGTATAAGAGTTCAGTCGTGTAATAATTAGCCCAAGGGCCAAATCGTCTCCTTAGGGAATGCATTTTAATTCCAAACTCGTGTAATTCCAAAAAAAATTAAGAAAAAAAAAATTTACTTAACACAGTTCAGATTCGAGTTCCTGAGATTTTTGAGATTTTGCAATGAAATTTAAACTTTAAGTAAAAATTAAACATGCATAAAATAACTAAATAAACGCCGGATTCAATACTAGAGTAACGAAAAAAATAATCTTACAATTATTCAATTAAATAAAAATTTTTACTTTAGACGTAAACCCAAGCAAGAATACACTCTAAATAAAAACACCAACTTTAATAATAAAAACACCCAAAGGAAATAATTAAATCCCTATAAAAAAAATTAAATAAGAAGACAAATTAAAATTAACAATAATAATGCTCAAACAAGAATTTAAACGCAAGAGAGAGAGAGAGAGAGATTTAAACAGAAATTTATCTAGTAAAAAGAAAGTTCTTAAATTAAACAAACTATTTTTAAACAAAAATTAATCCAAACTTTGAATAAATTAAAAACTTAACAATAAAATTAGTTTTTACAAAATAGAGTTTAAAGAAAGAAAGAGATGAGAGAGTAAGAGAGAAGAGAGAAGAGAGAGAGAGATAGCCGAAAATCTGAAAGAGGCCGAGAGTCTTCTGCTATCCTGCGCACCGCCGCCTCCTGCTGCCCCCTTTTCCCCCATAAACCCTCCTCCTAAGCTAAAGAAAACCTAGTCTATATATAATACAATTGAAACCTCCTTTGACTTTGTCAAAATCCCCCCAAAAGAAAAACCTACAAACTAATACCGAACCAACATCTTCATGCCCCAATGCCTCTTCAAGCCCACTTGCATGGCTAGGTCACATCAAGACCCAGCCCACTTCAATTTTGTTTTTATTTTCTTTCCTTGCTTCTTTATTTCTTTCTTTTTGTTTCCCAGCGTACAAAGCCAATTTTGGCCATGTTAGAACTCGTATCTTTCAAAGCTCAAAACATGAAAGTTGTAGAGATCATTTTAAGATTTCCCCAAATCTTTGAATAGTCTCGATCGGAGCTCGGAAGAGAATGTTACACCTAGATTACAAAACAATGCTGAAATAGTCCCCAAAAATAGCGTATGGTAACTTCACGTTTGATTTCGACCTTTATGCAGCCAGTATCTCTCAAAACTCAAAGCATAACAATTGTAGAGCATTTTCTTATCTTTCTACATCATCTTGAATCATCTAAATCAGAGGTCTTATGAGAGAGTTACGCACATATTACGAAGTACCATCGATTTTTAGCTTCCAATAGTTGTCATGCAATAAAAATACTAAAAATTCATAAATTATTCAATAAAACCCAAAATTTTATAAATAGGACACAATGTTAAAATATTGAGAGTAATTAGACATTTAAATGAGAGTAGGGAAGAGAGTGAGACCGAGTATTTACGAGGTTTGACTATACCCACCTACATCCTCGCCTTAGGCAAAACACCTAAGGATTTTCCTATACCACTCTTTTACGGGTAGGAGCAACCTTATAATCTCTCCTTCAATATGCTAGAGTTCGTCTCTCTAAACGATACCCCATGCTTGTTCCAACAATGATTCAAAGACCTAAACCGTTTACAAAAACAAGAGCAAATTTGGTGTACAAAGACACTCCCAACAAGAGCTGATTAGTACAACAATAAAGCACTACAATATATTTCAATTCAAAATAACAATAGAAAGAATTTGAAGCCTTAGAAGTATATCACTGAGAGATTTCTTTCTTGATTGAAAGAATTCAAAGTATGCTCGGTAATTCGTGAGAGTTTTACAGCAAAACTCAGTAGTGATCTTCAGAAAGTTTGAGAGCAAGAGAGCTTTGAAAGTTTTGAGAGCAAGAGAGCTTTGTTTTCTATGTAATTGCTTGGTGTCTTGAATCCTTAGCCTTGGGACCGTGGTATTTACAGATGTTTAAACAAAAATATTTCATGTTCCCCAAGTGACTTGGAGTGTTTCTCAAGTTTTCATAATGTTTAGAATTCAAAAACTCAAATTTCGAAACTTCCTGTCATTTTTTAAAATTTGAAATCTCGAAAAGTCTGTCGATTGGGAACTGAGAGTCAATCACCTGGATTCATTAAAACACTGAGAATTTCAAGGCAGCAAGGAATCAATAGACTAGGTCATTATGAGTCAGCCGCTTGGGCCCTCTCAGTTTCTCTCAAAATTAGTCGCCTGAGTCAATTTTGTCAAGCACCTGGACAGACCCAAATCTGAATTTTCATTTTTGTTTCTAAAAACTTTTTGCTCTTTTGCTTTCCCCAACGTAATTGAAGACTTTTGAAAAACATTTTCCTGGGTTTTTCAAAACATGGTCTCTAACTCAATGAGTTTCCTAATAAGCTTCAAATTCAATCATATCATCATTTGAATGAAATACTTACATACATACTCTTTTAAGATTTAAATCTATTTTATGCTTGGAGTCTTCATGCTTGTCATTTGCTTAATCCATCTTGACTCTGAGCTTCATTTCTCTAAGCTTTCATCAAGTTATCTTTGAAATACTTGCTTTCATGTCCTTTAAGCTTTTATTCCCTTTTTGTAGTTTTGCAATGACATGTTTACTCAAACTTGACATTTAAAAACCTGATTCCCAAAGTATCATCACTTTCAACAGAACATGTTAAATTACCTTTGATTTGTTATCATCAAAATAAGATTAGTAAACCATGTTAGGCCAACAATTTTGCTTTGAAAAATCTTAAGTATGAAACAATGAAAACCTTATTTTTCATTTAAGTGATATCCTATATACTCTTATGTCCTAGTATGCATATGCAATTTGCTCAACTCTTACTCAATAATCATGCATGAAACAAAATTGTAAGAGTTACAATAGTTCTTACCTCAAACACTTCCCATTACATATTATTCTACATTAACTTCCTTGGATGTGCTTAAGTTTTTCTGAGTAAGTGTTCTTTTTATCTTTCTTACTCGAACGTCTATTTGGTCCGATCTTTACCTTTGATCCAATACTTTCATGTATTTGTCACTTATATGTGTACTTAACGTGATTTGCAAAGACAAAATACACTTGGAACAACATATAAATTGATATCATCAAAACACATTAAATATGATTATGTAACCACTAAAACTAATAGTATGTATCTCAAGAACAACTATAAATGTAGTTGCATCTCTCTCTCTCTCTCTCTCTCTCTCTCTATATATATATATATATATATATATAATTACTTGCTTATAATATGTTATTGATCAATACATATTTATATATATAGTTAGGTATATATTTACATACATACATAGCAATGTAATTAGTTATAGTTACATATATATTTAACACATTTATTATAAATAGTGTGTTAGTGCATATTATAATTGCTACCTCTGACTGTTTGACAATAAAACTATTACTGCAACTTCTATTGTTGATTATTCGAGACCCTAATTACTAACTTCCACTTTGATTAATATGAGGAGTAGTTTAGTATTTTCAAACACTTGAATTAATATAACATAATAGCGCTATAACTTTTCATAATTTTGAAAAGCACAAGTAAATTTAATGATTACAATAAAACTACAAACATATTGCTTTTTGGTTAATCACAAGTAACGGTTCGTGTAATTTTTTATTTTCTTTTTTGTTTAAATACATTTGAGTAAGATTGACCCTTATTTATGCATGTTGGATCCACATTCGTTCATGTGGGACCCACATTCTCCCTGTATGCATGGTCGTATAAAATCATACTTACAAATTGGTAGTATTTAAGGTGAAGCTTTATTGTAAACTTAATTGGCAGAAAGAAAATAATATAAATTTTTTTTTTTTTAAAAAAGAAGAGAACATTAAACGAAAAAATAAGAAAATTCAAAGGAAGAGAGAGAAAATTTCTTTGGCATTCTAAATTCGCAATTTGCAGCCCCAAAAAGCTAAACCCTTTATATGACACGAACCCTATATCCAAATAGTTAAAATAATAGGAAAAGAAAAATGATGGATGTCAAATTCCTAATTAAATAAAAATTTTAAAATAAAACTTAAATTTTGAAATAAATAAAGCTAGTTACAAAATAAAAACAGAAATCAAACATCATAATTATATATATTCTAGAGAATTATTACTCAGTACTGGTTCACTAACATTTACTAATGGGTTGTCGAATAATTGATACTCTGTTAACGATAATTTTTTTAAAAACAACCTTTACAATTTTTTTTACCAGTTGGGTAATGGTGAAAACAAGGATAATAATATAGCAATCATGATTTCCGAGGGATGTCTCTCATCTCTACATCCTGAAAGGTTTGAGATTCCAATTTTGGGACTTCTATCTCTGCACATTCCATAGAAGAAAAATATTAGGTAAGTCAAGTGTATATATTGAAACTAATATGATTTTATTATGTGTATATAGTTATAATTTTTTTATATATATGGTGAAATTATGTTGTTTTTATCGTACACACTCGGTGTACTTAATAATTTTTCTGAATCTTGGGACATGTGGGATGGGGAAAGAGATGAAAGATGGACTACTTCTAAAAAAACATAATGGGTTAGCTTCTTGTTAACCTCTGCTTAACGAAGGTTGGGTCACCCATTTTGTACTCAGGGTGTGTTTGAGAGTACAAATTTCGGATTTTGTATTTGAATTTGAATAAATTTGAATAAAATTTTGTATTGCATCTTATCCAAACACACACAAATCTAAATCTAAGATCTCTCCCAACTATATGATCTGGGTAAATGACTTTCCAACCAATGATTCTTTAATGATCTCGAATAAATCTAAAGGTCAATGAATATTTTGGTTCCTATTAAAACAAATATTTATGTCCTCACTAAGTGAGATCCACTTGTACCCCTATTTGAGCATTTGAAACCCACAATTAGGAGAAATCTATAGTGTTGGTAGAGGGACAACTAACAAAAATATAAGATATGGATAATTATGTAGGGACTAGTATTTGAAAAAATCAATTATGTATTTTATATCTTGAGTTTTAATTGTGTAATTTAGATGAAATTGAGTGCAATTTAATATTATATTTTAATTTAATTTTACATAAAATTCACATTTGAGATTGAAACTCCCAAACTTTGTGATGAAATATTATGCAAAATGATTGACAATTATATAAAAGAAACTCATGTCATCTGATTAGGCATTCTTTGCAGCTGACATGATCTTAAAATTAGGATGGCTATCACCAACAGCATTCATATAAGCATTTATCCCACCCCCTTTCTAGTTCAATATTAACTCCTCCATCACCACTAGTACTTTTCGCACCTCTACCTTTGGCTCCCTTATCCCTGCCTTTAATGGTCTTGCCTTCCTTCTCTCACATTTTTCTCTAATTTTCTTCATTGCTTATCACTCACACCATGATTCTCTTTAATCCTCTCATCATTTCATATCATGTTTCAGTTTTTTATTTTTTTATTTTTCCTTAACCTCTCAAATTCTGCTTGCAACCTAACCTTTATTTCCTCTTAATGTTTTTTTTAATAATTTCTTATAGTTTTGATCATCCTTTAGTTTCATCGAATCATTTGTCATTCAAAAACATATTTTCTTCACTTTGGTGGCACTTGTGTGTAAATCGCAAGGCGTCTTTATGTTCTAATGGTAAATAGCAAATATTTCTAGCTCCGATATTTTTTTGGGTCTTGCGAAAAAAAAAAAGTCTTCCTCTCTAGTCATCCATTTTCTTTGTCTTAATGGATTCGCCGTCTTTTTATCAATGTAGTAGTGTGCGTAACACATAAGTATTATCAATTTTACATTGATAATAAAATATAAAGAAAGTTCCGAAACCAATTAGAAATGTTAGAGATGGAGTCAGAAACACAGCTGGAGACGCGTTGCTGAGTCAGAAAACGCGTGGTGAATTTAATTTCACGCGGTGGAATTTATGGTGCAATTTATCTCTTTGTTGTAACTCTCATTCTTGATTAAATTTTATCTTAATTGTAATTTAATCCTAGCCCTATAAACGGAGGGTTGTGGAAGATGTTTTACATAGCACAGAACAGCACAACACAGTGCAGAGAGAGCATAGATAGTGCAGAGAGAGTTGAGAGGAAGAAAGAGAGAGAGAGAGAATTGTAACATTTTCCAGCGAATTATTGAATAGTTGGTGTGTGCTCCGTGGACGTAGGTCGTTTTGACCGAACCACGTAAAATTCTTGGTGTCACTTTGATCTGGATGCTCATAGGGTCCTAACAAGTGGTATCAGAGCCCAGTTGGAGCAGAAAAGCCAGATTGGAAGTGATCCCGAAATTCAGAACTCTATCAAGTAGATCGAAACTGTGTTTTGAGGCCACCATCGCATTCACCTCGCCGAGACGAAGAGAAGGGTGTCCGCCAGAGCTCGAACGGAGTTCAGACAAGCTCGCACGCGCCCCCCCGCGTCTCGCCGCAGCAAGACGCTTATCCACATGCCGCACGCGTCTTCCTCGCCCGACCGCCTCGACCCGACTCAAAAAACTCTCAGTCCCGAGTGAACCCGAGATCCGATCCACGAACCGGGACTGACCCGTGCCTCAGAACCGGCCACGTCAGCTGACACAACAGCGAGAGCCACGTTAGCTGGAGACGCCACGTCAGCGAGCGCCACGTCAGCAGGCCACTGCCACGTCATCAAGTGGGCCCACTACCACGTTAGTTGCCACGTCAGTCGGTGGGCCCATTGCCACGTCAGTCGGTGGACCCCACGTCAGCAGGTGGCCTAACACTGCCACGTCAACGCCACAGCATCTGGGGACACCGGTGCCACGTCATCGTGCACGTCAGCATTGCCACATTAGTGCCACATCAGCAGGTGCCTACATTAGCACGCCACGTTAGCAGTTTGACCAGGTTTGACTGAAAACTTTGACTAAGCTTTTCGGGGTTGTTTTGGGTCCGTTTTTCGAGCGACTTGAACCATTTCTAGGGTTTCGATCGTTCCGGATCCATCCGTGTTATCCATTTGAGTTAATTCCATCTTTAGATTAGAAATCGAGATGTCAAATGAAAAGAGCTCAAAAATCGAAATGTTCAACGGGAACAATTTTGGTTTTTAGAAGATGCAGATAGAAGACTATTTGTTTGGGAAGGAATTACACTTACCGTTGAAGGGTAAGCCAACATCCATGAACAAGGACAAGTGGGAGTTGCTTGATCGAAAAGCCCTCAGAGCCATCAGAATGATGTTGTCGAAATCTGTGGCGTTCAATATCAAGCATATAACATCCACTAAGTCTCTTATGGATGCGCTCTCAAATATGTACGAGCAGCCTTTAGCAGCAAACAAGGTACATCTCATGAAAAGACTATTTATGATGAGCATGTCTGCAAGTGAGAGTTTCAGCAGGCATTTGAATAACTTCAATGAGTTGTCTGATCAACTAGCCTCAGTCGGGATAACATTTGATAATGAGATTCGGGCTTTACTGATTCTCAGTCAGTTGCTTGAAAATTGAAATGGTGTCGTCACTGCCATCAGTAGCTTTGCAAGAAAATCGAAGCTTGTATACGATGAGGTCGTCAGCATGATTTTGAAGGAGGAAATAAGAATGCAGCCGAACCATAGCTCCAATTCAAGTTCAGCCTTGAACATGGAGAATCGAGGCAGAGGAAACAAGCATGGACGATCAAACAACTGCGGAAAATCTAGGCCCAGGCGGTCTCAATCCGAAAATCCCAGAGGTACTCAGGACACAGGTTCCCAGAGTACTAAAGTTATTGAGTGTTGGAATTGTGGAAAGAATGGTCATTATAGGAACCAGTGCAGGAGTCAGAAGAAAGAATTCGAGATGAGGGCAAAGATAGAAGCAAATATTGCTTCTAAGAATGATGAGATGTTGATACGCTCTTTGGAGAGCAAATAGGAGTCTTGGGTTTTAGACTCCGGAGCCTCATTTCATGCCACATGCTACAGAGATTGCCTAGAGGAGTATACACTAGGTAATTTTGGTAAGGTGTACCTTGGCAACGATCAACCTTGTGACATAACCGGAAAGAGAGTTGTGAAGATCAATATAAACTGGTCAGTATGGAAACTGAAGGATGTCAGGTATATTTCAGACTTGAGAAAGAATTTGATCTCAATTGGTCAGCTGGAAGATGAAGGATACACGACGAAATTCATTGGTAATGAATGGAAAGTCTCAAAGGGTGTATTAACGATTGTACGAGGTAAGAAAAGTGAAACACTTTTTCAAACCTCCAATGCCTCTATGTCTATTTTAGTTGCTGCAGGAAATGACAATAGCAACATCTGGTACCAACGACTTGGTCACATGAGCGAGAAGGGACTCAAGGTGATGCACTCAAAGGAAAAATTGAGTGGTCTACAGTCAGTGCAGGTTGACATGTGTGAGGATTGTATAGTCAAAAAACAGAAGAGGGTTAGTTTCCAGATAAACACCCATGAATGTGTTGGGACACATCAGCAGAATACCGAGAATCCTCAGGCAGAGGAACCAGTGGAGCAGATTGTCGCACCACCTTCTCCTACTCTAGCTCTGCAGCTTAGGAGAGCTACTCGGTCCCATATACCAAACAGAAGTTATATTGATTACTTACTTCCTATAGATGGAGGAGTGCCCGAATGCAATGATAAAGCATGTCAGGTGGCAGATACGAGCAAGTGGGAGCTTGCGATGAAGGATGAGATGAAGTCCCTCACCTCCAATAGAACGTGGAAGTTGCCTAAAGGCCTTTACAACAAGTGGGTGTATAGAATCGAAGAGGAGCATGACGGCTCCAGAAGGTACAAGCCTCGGTTGGTAGTCAAAGACTTCAAGCAGAAGAAAGGGATTGACTACACTGACATTTTTACACCATTTGTGAAGATGACAGCCATCAGATTAGTCCGCAGGAATCGAGTAGACAGGAAGATGGCAACTATAGAGGGGCTGAAGTTGTGTTCAACTTCAGTTGGTCTTCATGCTTGAAGACACATATTATGAGCACATCATTTATTCATGATACTGGTTGAGAAGGTGTCTCTGTCTCCAAGTGGGAGATTGTTAGAGATGGAGCCAGAATCACAACTGGAGACGCGTTGCTGAGTCAGAAAACGCGTGGTGAATTTAATTTCACGCGGTGGAATTTATGGTGCAATTTATCTCTTTGTTGTAACTCTTATTCTTGATTAAATTTTATCTTAATTGTAATTTAATCCTAGCCCTATAAAAGGAGGGTTGTGGAAGATGTTTTATATAGCACAGAACAGCACAACACAGTGCAGAGAGAGCTGAGAGGAAGAAGGGAGGACAAAAGAGAGAGAGAGAGAGAGAGAGAGAGAGAGAGAGAGAGAGAGAGAGAGAGAGAGAGAATTGTAACATTTTCCAGTGAATTATTGAATAGTTGGTGTGTGCCCCGTGGACGTAGGTCGTTTTGACTGAACCACGTAAAATTCTTGGTGTCACTTTGATCTGGATGCTCACAGGGTCCTAACAAGAAAAATATTGTGTCTATTTTCTAACATGCATAACACTAACAATATAAAATAGAAAATGCAAAATATGTCTATTGTCATCTAAAACGACATCATATACATAAATATCACTACAGTAGAAATAAAATTAAAAATATAAAAATTAAAACATTCTTAAATGAATGTGAGCTTATCTTATAGTCCATCCTCAACATTATTTCATGAGTCTTAAGTAATAGTGCGCGCGCGTGCACACACACACACACACACACACACACACACACACACACAAGTGGTTCAAGTTGGATCGAGTGGATTTGAAGCTAAACCTGCAAATTGAACCATATTATCGGGTTATACGAAATGGGAAACCACCAATCAACTAATAAACCATTCCAAATCGATTTTTTGAGTTTGGTTTGGGTTGGTCGGGTCGGGCAGATTGGTTGGATTGTTGAATACTTCTAATTTGTAGTTTATTGAGGAATGTTTATGAAAATAAGAAAATGAAAAATAAGGAATATAGATATTTAATATGAATCATGTTTTTTTTTTTTCTCAACTAAGAAAATGAGAATCAAAATCTTAGAGAAGTAACTCTTTTTTACCCAAAAATTTATATTGTAGTTTATTGAGGAATGTGTAAGGAAATAAGAAAATAAAAATTAAGGATTATAGATATTTAATATGGATCATGATCTTGCCAATTTTTTATGGAAAGAGGTGAAAGGTAAAAGGAAGATTTATTAGTGTTCTTGGGAGAAAATTTGTAAACCCACCTCGGAAGGGGGTATGGGCTTGAGAAATCTTAAAGAAGTCCAAAAATCATTTCTCATGAAATTTGCCCTCAAACTGCTCACTTCTAACAATCTATGGTTAGGTTTTTTCAAGGCTAAATATTGCAAAAATGATCATTTATTAATAAGGAAGGAGAGACCAAATGATTCTCAATTTTGGAAATTAGTGATGGCCACCATTCCGGAAGTTATGGATAATGTTAAAATTTTGGTGAGGGGTGGGAATTCTTCTTTTTGGTTTGATAGGTGGCTTACATCAGGCTCGTTAGCGGTATGAAATCATTTACAAAAATGACATGAGAGGCAGTGAGGAGCAGAAGTGATAATTTTGAGTGAAATGAGTGGTTTTGGCATTATCTATTTCTTAGAAGAATTTCAATGTGTTTATGGAAAGACTGATTTAGATGCTTGACAGTAAGTGATAGAATTTAGGCAAAAGGAATATCGATGACTTCAGCTTGTGATTGCTATGTGAAAAGAAGCTAGGAAAACACTGATCACATTATTTCTTTAGGCGAGGTGACCTTAGAGGTTTGGCGTCGGGCTAGTGTGGTGTTGGGGATTTCTTTCCAATAGTCCCTTCCCTGAAAAAATAGAATTGCAAACTGATTCCACTATGTTTGAAAATCATCTATTAAAGGTATTTTAATCGGTCTGATTCCTTGTTTGATTACGTGGTACCTCTGTAATTGAAGATACAAAGCGAGAATGGAAGAAGTTTACCAAAGTGCGGATCAGACGTGAAGAAGTGTTCGATACTGGGTTAGTTCTTTAGCTGAGAACTCTAATTCTTTTCAAAAATTGAAGATATAAGACATTACGATTTTGAAAAAGTTTCAAATTTAGCATCAGGTAGTTTGCACTAGGCCTGAAAAAATTATCTCATGGGTTAAACCCTTAACAGGATGGATAAAACTTAATTGTGATGGGAGCTGTAGGGACAATTCGGGTACTTCAGAAGGTAAAGGAATCATTCGGGACTGTCATGGCATGGTGAAAGTAGCTTTTTCAAGCTATTTTGGAAATGGTACAAACAGTAGTGCAAAATTAAAAGCAATCGTGGAAGGAATTCGTTTATGGAAACGATTTCATTATTTTAATGTGATTATTGAAAGTAACTCGAGAATTGTAGCTGATTGGTTTCGGAAAGGTATATGTACCTTGTGGTATCTTTGAGATTTTTGGGAGGACCTCGTGGCGGAGTTAGAAGGAGTGAATTTCATGGTGATCCATCAATATAAGGAAGGCAATAGTGCGACTGATTTTCTCGCTGGAGAATGAGAAATGGGAAATAATGTTATCTATAAAGAACAATATCTTTTACCACGTTCTCTAAAAGGTATCCTTTGGATGGATAGGTTGGGTCTCACTTCCCTTCGTCATTAGTTTATCCTCTTGATTTTTATTTGGTTGGTTTAGATTTTTTGATTTTAGTTTATTTTATTATTATTATTTTGTTAGGTCTGTTTAGATTTGTTTCTTCTTTAATTTTATTTGAATTTGTAGTCCTGTTTTGATTGGTTGTTGGTATTGTTTTAGGGAGACATTTAATATCTTTTTTATTTGTAATCTCTCAATATTTGTCATGTAACCACGGTATTCCTCCGCCAAAAGTGAGGGAATATCAATAAATAATTGGAGGTCCCACCCTCCTTTAGTTAAAAAAATAAAAATATGGATCATGATCTTTTTTTTTTTTTTTTTTTTTTCAACTAGGAAAATGAGAATTAAAATAACCATTCCAAATCGACTTTTTGAGTTGGCTTGGTTTGAGTTGGTCGGGTTGGGCGGATTGGTTGGATTGTTAAACACTCCTAATTTGTAGTTTTTCTTTTTAAATAAGGAGGACGACACCTCCATTTATTTATTGATATGCCCTCACTTTTGGCGGATGAATACTGTGGTTACAAGATAAGCATTAAGAGATTACGGATAAAAAAAATTAAAGGCCTCCCAAAAACAACACCAACAACCAACCAAAACAGGACTACAAATCCAAACAAACCTAAATAAGAAACAAATATAAATAGGCCTATAAAAAATAAAAATAATAAAATAAAATAAAATCAAACAATTAAAAAATCTAAATCTACTAAACAAAAATCAAGAGGTTGAACTAATGACGAAAGGAAGTGAGATCCAACCTATCCATTCAAAAAATACCTTTCAAAGAACGTGGTAAAATATGTTCTTCGTAGATGACATTGTTTTCAATTTCTCATTCTTTAGCGAGAAAATCAGTCACACTATTGTTTTCCTTATATTGATAGGTCACCATGAAGTTCACTCCTTCTAACTCTGCCATGAGGTCCTCCCAAAAATCCCAAAGATACCACAAGGTATATCTATCTTTCCGAAGAATGTGTATGAAAATAAGAAAATGAAAAATAAGGAATATAGATATATGGATCATGCCTTTTTTTTTTTCTCAACTAAGAAAATGAGAATTAAAATCTTAAAGAAGTAACTGTTTTTTACCCAAAAATTTATATTGTAGTTTATTGAGTAATGTGTAAGGAAATAAGAAAATGAAAATTAAGGATTATAGATATTTAATATGGATCATGATCTTTTTTTTTTTTTCAACTAGGAAAATGAGAATTAAAATAATCATTCGAAATCGATTTTTTGAGTTGGTTCGGTTTGGGTTGGTTGGGTTGGGCGGATTGGTTGGATTGTTGAACACTCCTAATTTGTAGTTTATTGAGGAATGCGTATAAAAATAAGAAAACGAAAAAAAATAAGAAATATAGATATTTAATATGGATCATGTTTTTTTTTTTCTCAACTAAGAAAAAGAGAATTAAAATCTTAGAGAAGGTAACTGCTTTTAACCCAAAAATTTATATCGTAGTTTATTGAGGAATGTGTAAGGAAATAAGAAAATGAAAATTAAGGATTATAGATAGTTAATATGGATCATGATCTTTTTCTTTTCTTTTTTTCAACTAGAAAAATGACAATTAAAATCTAGAGAAGGTAACCTTCTTTTACCCAAAAATTTATATTGTAGTTTATTGAGGAATGTGTACGGAAATAAGAAAATGAAAATTAAGGATTATAGACATTTAATATAGATCATGATCCTTTTTTTTTTTTTTTTTTCAACCAGAAAAATGACAATTAAAATTTAGAGAAGGGAACCTTCTTTTACCCAAAAATTTATATTGTAGTTTATTGAAGAATGTATAAGGAAATAAGAAAATGGAAATTAACAATTATAGATATTTAATACGGACAATAATTTTTTTTTCAACTAAGAAAATGAGAGTTATCTTTAGGGATCATTTGATAAGATTAAGCATTAAATGCTTTTAAATGAACTTTTGAATGTAGTAAACCGGGTTTTGAATATAATTGTATGCTGAATTATTTATAATTGTTTAGTAATTAACTTCTAACCTATGTTTGGAGAGTTCTTGATTTTAAATTTGTATTGAATTTGGATAAGATGTAATATAAAATTGAATTAAAAATTTGTCAAAATCTACCTAAATTCAAATTTATGGCCCGAAATCCATGCACCAGACGCAGTATTACAAATGCATTTATGTGTGTGTTGTTATTTATTTATTTTTAATTTTAGTTGCTTATTGGGTTTACTTTCATCCATAAAGTTTACTTAATGCATTGCTTATGGAATAAGAGTTGTTTGCACATCTCTTAATATATAAAACATAACTAGAGTATATTAAGATATATAAGGAAAACCCCAATTTCTTAATTGGTTTAAAATTAAGAGAGTAGTGCTTATTAAGAGATTATTACAAGAAAAAACATGGACCAAGATACTGTTGTCTAAAAGACAACCTAAGAGGGGCTGAATTGAGTTATTTAAAAATTTTAATTTTAATTGCAAGTGAAGAATGCACACAAACAAGCAATGCAAATTCACGAAAATAAGGAAATAGAGAGAAGAAAATACAAACTCTTTTATAGTGGTTAAAATTCCTCGAGTTTATACCCCCTCTCTCAAGGTCTAATCCATCATAGGTTCCATTAAATGCAAAAATTTTTACACAACCTTGCTTTCTTTGGAAGTAAGGACATGGATACAATATTGTTGAATGCATGGGTAAGAAAAGAATTTCTCAAAAGGGAAAGATTTATAAAGGGTAAGAAAAGAATTCCTCAACACGACGTCACCTGTCACGTGGCAGAATGTGATTCGTTTAGGGAATTTAATGCGGATTGCTGATGAGGCAACGATCCAGCCATCTAGAGAAAACATGTTTTGGGCGGTCAGGATTGTGCCACGTCACTCCCCAAATGTGTGGTCTTGAGCGTGCCATGTGTCACCATCCGTACGGTGACACGTGTTCCACTTGTATATATGTGTATATATATATATATATATATATATATATATAAACCCCATTTTTTTCTTCTCACTTTTCTTTCCTTCCTTCTCTTCGCTTCTGTTCTTTCTCTCTTCCCTCCCTCTCATTCTATTTCTCTCGTATGAATCTCTCTCTGCATCTCATCTTTCTCTCTTCTATCTATTTATTTCTTCTCTATGCATTACTTTTCTCTCTATCTCTCTCTCTCTCTCTTTCTCTAATATTTCTTTCTTCTCTTTATCTTTTCTTTCTCTTTCCTCTAAATCTTGTTTTCTTCTCTCTATTTTCTCCTCTCTCCCCTTTGATATTTCTTTCTTCTGTCTGTTTTCTTTTCCTCCGATCTTTCTTTCTCTTCCTCTCACTCTTTATTTCTTCTTTCCCCCTCTCTCTGTTTTTGTTTTGTTGTTTTTTCCCCTCTCAGATCTCACCCCTTTTCTTCTTTATTTTGTAGGTTTGGATTGAAAAAGAAGCATCACTAGAGAGCTTTTGGCTCTTTGTGTAATGCCCCGAACTCAAAAAATAGGGCTCGATGCGTTATTTTGAATAAACATGCTCTGTGGCACCCCGAACCCGCCTTGTGGGACCCGGGTACCATGTCAATAATTCATCTGAACCTGATACTCAATTCAATCACGTAGTGGAAAATATAAATATAATCTTCCAACAATAAAGTACTAGAGTTTCTAACTATAACATCCCAAATAATCCACCTTTCAACCTACATCTACAGATATATACATATCTCCAATATCCAATATTCACATCCATCCATAATTCAAAAAACTTAAAGCATAAAACATAAAAACTTAATACAACTCAAAAATATCATCAAGCTTATACCCTCTCTTTCTAACTTAAAAATACTATAACAGCCTCGAGCTCTCTAAGCTCGATCACGTGGAGGTCCTGAAAAAGATGAATTTATATTCGAGTGAGACACATCTCAGTAATGGAAGAAACAATATATCAAATTAGCGTGTAGCCAACATGAGGTTTGTAAATAATATATAAAATCATCATTTCCGTTTAATCATAACTCTGAAATCATTATCTGTTCCTAATCAAACATATGCAAAGTATTTTACCAACGAGATTTCTGAAGGATTGGGGTGATTACCTGCCCATAAAAGTAACACCCCTTTACTCTGATACTTTAGGCAACCAATAGTCACAACTGAAGCATATTAGGGCACTTACCTTATTCAGTAAGCCCTCAGGTGAAAATGTAATCTCGTACTCACACAGTTTATACAAAGGTTTACTAGCAAAGGCTCCAGAGAATAAGAAAATTTATCCACCCATACAAGTAATTTTCCTATGCCCTAATACGTTATGTAGCCTATTGCTACATCTGATACCTACTAGTGCACTCGTATTTCTCAGCAAGCCCTCGGGTGAAGAGTTTGCCCTGCCTATATTAATACATATCATACTACCATGAATACTGATACTACAATAATACATTACTCTGCCTGTTATTTATTTTGTATTTCCCATATGTTCATGTTCTCAACTTTGACATTTCGTAGCATTTCACTTTACGTGGCTCTTTCCCATTTTACATTGTTCACATTTCACATTTCATTTCCATTTCTTTCACATTTCATTTCATTCTCATTTTCATTTCATTTCCTTTGCATTTGTACTACAACTCTTTTCAACTGTACATCAGTTAGTCCACATAAATATGTGTTAGCCTGCTACTACAACTCCTTTCACTTGTCATTAGTTAGTCCACATAGATATGCGTTATTTCGCTACTTCAGTTCCTTTCAGCTGTTCATCAGTTAGTCCACATAGATATGCGCTAGCCTACTATTACAGCTCATTTCAACTATCATCAGTTAGTCTACAGCTAATTTCAACTGTTCATTGTTTCTATGGTTACATTAATAATCACATGCAGCATAATTCATAAAACATTTTCATTCTCAATGCATTTCCTGTATAACCTGCATCTTATAAATATAACATAATTTACACAGAATTTCCATTTTACTCATGCCACACAATTTAACAGTAAAATTCATACATTTCCTGTAAAATAAGCCAACCTACATTTAACATTCATATACTGAAAATATACCTTTAATTTCTTACATAATTATCCTGAAAAATCTCTCACTTTCATCAGTCCATTTTCACATATACATAACTAATATAATAACCCTAGGCTCAGAAATCATAATTGAAATGGTTAGTATTTTAAAACCCATAAGAAAACATATACATATACATATACATATAAAATTATCCATTTTTATCCAATTAATTTCATAAAAATCTTGTTTAATATACTTTCCCCTTACCTGATTTCTTGAACTACGCCAACAGGAACCTCAAAATGATGCCTGTGGCGCTCACCTGAACCTTAATTCAATAATCCTAGTTCAATTAAATCAACCCTAAATAAAATACTATTTTAATATTTCCTAGGCCTATAAATTCCAAATAAATAATTAAACTCTCAAATATAATCATTTTACTTATTTTCCCAAATCACACTCTCACTTTGTAGTGGTGTTTCGGAAACCCAAATTGAAAATTTACCCTGGACAAATTGACGATGATCGAGACTAGGACCCCGTGGTGGTGCTCGATCGTTGATTTAGCGGAAGATCTAAGGAGAAATTGAGTAAAGAGTGAGGGTTTACCTTACCCCAAGAGTGGTACCAACGACGCTCCTATGAAAAATCCACTCTAGTAGGAAAGTCGGTGGCGAAGATAGGAACCCAACGATATCTTCCGTTTTCCAATCGGCCGAATATTTGCCGGAAAAAATGAGGAGAGAAAGAGAGAGAGAGAGAGAGAGAGAGAGAGAGAGAGGAGAGAGAGAGATAGAGAGAGAGAGAGAGAGAGAGAGAGATAGAGAGAAAGAGAGATAGAGAGAGAGAGAGAGGAGAGAGACGGAGGAGTGAGAGAGGCATCCTTGGGCTTCTGTTGATTTCCTGGGGAAGATTTCTTCTTGAGGAAGGTCCACTTCCTATATATATATATATATATATATATATATATATATATATATATATCATATTATTTATTTAATAATACTTAATTAATTCGTTAATTCATAATAATTAATTTTGTTTTTTTAGGATTACTCCAATTCATATTATTTTCCAAGATGTTACACTCTGCCTTCAAATCCAAATTCAAATCAAAGACTTTAAAGATAAGTCCTTTTATTCATTCCTTTTCTTTTGTATTTTTTTAAATTTTTTGGTTGTTTTCTTGAATTTTCTTAGCAATTTCTCGTGAGCCAAATAGGACGAGTTTCAGGCGTATTGACCTGGGCTAAATGGTTAGGTTAGGTCAGGGAGCTCGAGTTAGGGTTTAGTTAGGTATTCTAGGATTGGGCGGCTGGCTAGGCTAATGGGCTTGGATTTGGAATTGGGTCTTAGGCTAATTGGGGAGTGGCTTCTGAAATGGGTTGAGTTAAAATCAAGCCCACTTGGGCCGTTAGAGAAAGGAAATGAGTTGATTGGGCTAGGCTATCACAAGTCAAAACTAACTTGGGTCAAAGAGTTTGGGCATGAGGGCAAGCTAGAATTAAATTGGGCTCCAGGCTCATGGGCTTTAAGTTTGGACTAAAGCCTGTTTGGGCCTAGTTTTAAAATCAGGCTATAGGCTAATTGGGTTGGTATGCTTTTTAAAAGGTTAACTAGTTGAGCTTAGGTTTAAGTAGGTCTACTTAGAGTCAAAGTTCAATGGACCTGGAGCCAAGTCAATTATACCCTAGTCTTCTATTCAAAGCTAAGGGTATTTGGGTATGAGTATTTAGGTATAGGTCAAATTTAGGTTGGTTGACTCAAACCTAGGTCAATTTGACCTGGATTCAGGTTTGGGTCAAATACTCGAATCTATTTGGAATATTATGAGGAAAATCTTAATTTCTATTTAAGCTCTAATTATCGAATTCCGAGTTCAAGATTTAGAATTTGCCAGATATGGAAATAGAACTAATATAAAATTACTAGCATGTTCCTCTAATTCTGAATTTTGACTTTCTAGCTTCTTCTTCCTTTGCTTGAGCCCCCTTGTCTTTACTCGTGCTCTTTCCCCCCTTTACAATTTAAGCCTCTGAATCCTTTGTCTTCTTCAATTCCCTCTCGAAACTCCTAATGAACAACGTACTCTCTGTATCTTAATCATTGTCTTAGCCTCTGTCTATTTGTATTCCTTCCCTCACAAACCCACTATTTATAGGTTTGGGGGATTACTCAATTTAATGTTGATTAGATTGATCAATACCTAATTTGATCAATTAAATTTATTTCAAATTGACTCATATGTTTTAATTCACAATTTCCACATGTCTAATTGCATAATTTCCTTTTGTTCTTGTAGGTTTGAACCTGAAGATGCTGGCCCACCATTTTTATTTCACTTCTTTCCTTTTGTGTTTTTTTTTTTCAATGTAAAAATTTCATTTACTCCATATATATTTTTTTTCCCTATATTTCTCTCATTTATTGCATTAATGGATTTTTCCCAATTTTGTGTTATATAAGCCCTAGACAAAATGGGGTGTCTAAAGCTACCCCTTTTTATAAGTTTGTTACTTAGGATGATAGGAAGACCTATCTCTTGGCATCCTACAATAATAAATCTATAAACCAAGAGACATGAATTTAGGATCGGGCTATATATAACAAAGCCCTAACAAAATAAAAATGTATAGATTTACAAAGATGCATGAAATTTAGGTCAACTCAACAAACTTACAGAGTAAGGTGTAAATTGTCCTAATTTAAGAAAATATTATTACCATGGGTTTGGGAACTATACTACTTACCAGTAAGGTAGATAAATAATTATTCTTTGAAAATGACTGCCTAGATTTGGGAATTAATGCTACTTGCCTCTGAGATAGCTTAAACAACTTGGAAACGATTACTCATATTTGGGAACTATTGCCACATGCCCCTGAGATAGCCAAAACAACTTGGAAGGAACTTCTCAAATTTGGGAACTAATGTTGCATGCCTCTAAGATAGCCAAAACAATTTGGAAGAAACTACTTGGATTTGGAAACTAATGCCACATGCCTTCAAGATAGCGAAAATAATTTAGAAGTGACTACTTAGATTTAGGAACTATTGCCACATGCATTTGATATAGCCAAAATAATTTGGATGTGACTACTCAAATTTGGGAACTAATGCGACATTGCTTCGAGATAGTTAAAATAACTTGGAAATGACTACTTAGATATGGGAACTATTGCCACATGTCTTTGAGATATAGCTAATACAACTTGAAAGTGACTACTCAGATTTGGGAACTATTGTCACATGGTTCCGAGACGACCAAAATAACTTGGAAATGATTACTCAAATTTTGGAAACACTACCACATGCCTCTAAGATAGCCAAAATAACTTGAAAGTGACTACTTAGATTTGGGAACTATTGCCATATGCCTCTAGGACAGCCAATACAACTTGTAAGTGACTATTCAAATTTGAGAACTAATGCCACATGCCTCCAAAGTTGACAAAACAATTTGGAAGTGACTACTCGAATTCGGGAAGTAATGTCCCAAATATCTAAAGTAAACAAAACAACTTGGATGTGACTACTCAGATTTGGGAACAAATGTCCCAAATATCCGAAGTAGATAGAACAACTTGGAAATGACTAAGATTTGGGAACTAATGCCCCAAATATCCAACGTAGATAGAATAATTTGGAAGTGACTAATTTGACTGGGGAACTAACGTCCCAAGTATCCGAAATAGATAAAATAATTTGAAATTGACTACTCGAATTTGGGAACTAATGCCCAAAATGTCTGAAGTAGACAAAACAACTTGGAATTCACTACTCGAATTTGGGAAGTAATGTCCCAAGTGTGCGAAATAGACAAAACATTTTGGAAATGACTACTTAGATTTGGGAACTAATGTCCCAAATATTCGAAGTTTGCAGAACAATTAGAATTGACTACTTGGATTTAGGAACTAATGCCCAAAACATCCGAAGTAGGCAGAACAACTTTGAATTGACTACTCTAATTTGGGAACTAATGTCCCAAGTATCCAAAGTAGATAGAACAATTTGAAAATGACTACTTGGATTTGGGAACTAATGTCCCAATTATCCAAAGTAGATAGAACGACTTGGAAATGACTACTTGGATTTGGGAACTAATATCCCATGTATCCAAAGTATACAAAACAATTTAGAAGTGGCTACTTGGATTTCGGAATTAATGTCCTAAGTATCTAAAGTAAAATGCAAATCATTCCAATTTATGGGACATAGTGAATTGAATGAGTGAGAAGTAGAATGAACACTATTTACAATATCTATAAAAGAAATTTATATGATATGAACATTATGATGCATGACATGAGGACACACCCTAAATTTGCTTATGGGATGATAACACTATTGCAAAATGCATATGAAATGCTTCCTATCACTTATTGATGTTATGCATGCAATGCATGAAGATGCACAACTTTCCTTTTCTTGTGTGCTCGTGAACCAAATCTTATCCAATCAACAAACAAAATTATGAAACTAATCTTTGACATATTTTAATTTTTATCATCATTTTTCAATTCTAGTCTGCAGAGAAGAAAGTTCATGTTTTTGAATGACGCCCCTTCCAAAAATTATGATCTTGAGAAGAAAATACCACCAACATTGTTTGATGTGAGTGCCCCAAGGTCTTAACCTCCCAAAACTTGGCATGACATCTGCCCCAAGCCTTTTGTGATCGAACTACTCAACTTGACCTATTTAGCTCAATAATGTTGATTAACCAATGCTTCACCAAATTTCCTTAATGATGGTACCCCGTTAAGGACCGTACTCTTAATGTTTAAATAATTTTGAAGTTAAATGAATAAGTATGCAATCAGGTAACACAATCTCTTTAGGGATGCAAATGAAATGCTAAAACCTATCTATTTATCTAGTTTCCGTACTTGTTTATCAATAAGTGGCTTTACCAGTACTTGTGATGTTGTGTAACCTTGATATTAACTTAGAGAATTAAATCAATGGGTAAACACCTTTTTTAACCCCTGACTCCATTTCTTTATGGGAAAAAGTAGAACTGATGCTGCTCATCTTCACTATTGACACCAACTTCCAAAAGTACCATCTTAATTTGTGTTTCATAGCCCATGTTAGCCTTTCCATCCTAAATTGTAGTCAGTGTCTTATTGAGTATTTTGATCAGTATTCCAATCTCTAGGTGAACTTTAAGACACGGGACGAAATGTAGGCTAAGGATATAGGTTTTCAAAAGAACAGGGAAACTAAGGCTCAAAAATCCCTCCCCAAAATGACATTTATGCCCCCTAGTGGTGCAAAAGGTTGACCAAAATTGTTCCTTTAAAGAAGCTACCTACATACCTTATTAGGATCAAGTTATAACGTAGTTCAAACTCAATCGAGTTTGACAATTCATTTGAGGTAGTGGCAGATACCAATCAAGTCAAGACTTTCATTTGGGTTGTAATGTAGGTTGGGGGTATGGGCTAAAGAAAAAAAAAATTGATAAGGCTCAAAGTCATCAATTTTATTAGGGTAACATTAGCCCAGGATCACCTATGAAGTGTGCCCCTAATCATTTTTCCTTACCTTTTTATATTTCCCTTTTTTTTCTATATCTATTATTTTTCTTTTCGTGAAGGGATCTTAGTTCTCTTTTTTATTTGGGGCTCACTTGGGGCTCTATGTTAATCTTTTTGAAATTGACCAAGTGTGGGGGGTAATCCTTTGATGGTGTATTCAAGAAATAAATTTTTCAGGCTTAACGGGGCTAGTAAGGGACTTCTTATTTGATTTAATTTTGGGTAGCTAAAAGATGCCTTGCTACCCTTTTGGCAGTAACCATTGCCTTTAATGAATTTCCAGACATTAAGTGTTGTTTATTGTATGGCTCTTATACTTTGGGGGTGCTAGAAAATCTAAGAGTTTAAAGACTCATTGACAAGTGGTTAGACTAGCCCATGAGTGGTCTTCTCTATCTCGTCGACGGGTGCCCTGTTTTCGTCGATGAGTGCTTCTCGGCTGTGAGAAAATATTTGAATTTTGAATGTAAACGGTGTGATAGTTGGAGATTCAGAGGGAAGCCTCTGAGGGCTTATTATATATGTTTTTCTAGGCATATTTTGACATGTAAGAAAGTAAGAGAGGGTGAGAGAAGGAGAGAAGATCACTGTAGTGTGTAGTCTTTGATCTTCATAGTGAAATCTCTTGTCGATTACTCCTGTGGATGTAAGCTTTTCCGAACCACGTAATTCTTGGCATCGTTGCCTTTATTATTATTATTATTATTATTATTATTATTATTATTATTATTATTATTATTATTATTATTATTATTTATATATATATTTCTATGGTTGTGGATGTACTCTGTTTATCACCATTTTAGATTGTTGCATATGGTGGAGCAGATCTCCAATAACTCATCAAGATGCTGATAAGGATTTTCTGTGGAGTTCCCATAAAAGGTGGGCGGCATCAAGATGATCAAAGTCTTAATCTCAAATTGTGCTACCTGAACATCTGAAAATCGTATGCAGGACGGCGATGTGTATGCATTAGGCACAAAGTAGTCCCTAAGCGGCTGAAGTGGTTGCCCTCCCACTACAAGTAGGCAGGGAGCTTGGGGTTTTGAGATTTGTTCAGTGGGAACTGGTGGTCATTCAGCGATGAGTTTTAATTCAGATGACTTTGCAATCTCAGGATTAGAGGTAGGTTTCCTAGAGGACCTACGTGATTTCTCAATCTCTGGATCTAGAGGAAGTATCTTAGTTTCCAAAGAACGAAAACAAAACATAAACACTTGAAGCACACAAATTTAAGACTTCAAAATCAGCAAAAAAAATAAAATAAAATAAAATAAAAAGAAAGTAAATAAAAACAAATCATTAATACTCTAAAATGGAAGTTGGCTTGTAACCATAGCTAAGTCCCCAACAACGACACCAAAATTTTGTAGGCTTGACAAGGCTTGGGTTCTTAACTACCAAAGATAAAATTTATAGAACCTAACTAATCCCAAGTTCAGTAGAAAGTGGGGTAAATCGGGTGTCGATCCTCAGGAACTTAAAGCGCAGTTATCAAACCACTTCCAAATTAGTTTATTAAAGCATTGTGTGAAAAAGAGTAAAACGATAATATTTTGCAATGGGTGAAATCTAACCAACTACAGTAAAGCAATTAAATGAAAGCATATAACTTAATAACTACAGGTCAACAACTAAAGTCTATGTTACCCTACTTCTACAAAGTGATGCTGAGGTTTGAATCACACGCTGAATGCCATGCCTCAGATTACGCTCTTTCAAACTTTGATAGAATTACTAACCCAAGAATCTCAGGCCAAAGTGGGAGAGGGTCATTCGAGGGCATAGAGTAGCAAGAGTGCACCAACCATTCGGAGCATGGTCGAGAACCGGAGTATGCCTGATCTCAATGATCACAAAAACCTCCACATATCCGTAGCCAACTATTTCCCTCTGATTGAGACGTATTAGTGCTTATCCTTATATGCAGCCTTTCATCATACACATAGCAATAAATCAAAGCAAGTAAATGGAAAGTAGTAAAGGAGAAAGCAAGTAAAAAGATCATCCCTTTAGTATTTAGAACATCTATCACTAATTCCAGAAGATACAAGAGAGTGATCGTGTAATATACACGGAGAGCACATGAACGCCGCTGGTTGTCACAGGCCGTTGGGCACTTCACACACAAACCAAAATAGGAATTAAAATCTAATCTACTCCTACTCTAACTTGGCTCTCATTGACATCTTAGGTCTCTCACCAACCTAAGAGAGGCCAAAGAGGAACCTAGAGCTCATGTTCGTAGTGAGTACTTATAGCCTCCAGGGTTTACAAAGTTTGTTTCATAGTTTAGGAAAGTTTGCAGCATATCTCACGTAGAATATTGTCGCTATTGACCAAGTCACTCCCATGCTCACCTTGTGCGTGCCTTGGTCGAGTTTCATGGGAAATCAAGAATTTGAATCTTCAGTGTCCTCAACTAAGTCGCACTTCAGGGTCTTGCTGGTCAAGTTGATGGTTGAGACTTGCAGGATCTCGATCTTTAGGAATTCTCAAAAACTCGAAATAGTCACCCCTCAAGGTTTCTTAGTCGACCACTTAGTCAATGCACTTGGTAATTCTAGGCTCAGAAGACCTTAGTATCTCACCTTGGTCACCCTTGAGGGTTATATGGTCGATCACTTGGTAAACCCTTGCAGCATTTCGATCTCAGTTTAAACTTTAGAGTTTGTAGTGGAAGACTAGGTCGCCCCTGGTGTTGCTAGTTGCACCACTTGGTCGAACAAAAATTTCCTTTCCTTTAATGATCTAGAGCTTCAAGAGTTTGGCAGCACATCTGATTTGAGCTTTGCATGTCCCCAACTTCTCCTTCAGCTTTTCGTATGCCTAACTCCTTGGTTTTAACCTGTATTTCTTGAAAAGACCAACAAACCTTGCATAGCTCCAAACAATGATAACAATGGGTAAATACACAATAAAGTGAGGATAAACAAAGGTAAATGAGGGTCTAAAATTATGCAATTTAGGGACTCATCATGCAGAGAACATGGTATCAAGATTTAGAAGAATGTTCCTAAGACACCTCAACATAATGGAGTTGCAAAGAGGATAAATAGGACCATTATTGATAGAATTAGATGTATACTTTCTCATGCAAAATTTGCTAAGCCGTTTTGGGGTAAAGCTATGCGTAATGCAGTGGATTTGATTAATCTTTCTCCATCGGTTCCTCTACAAGGAGATGTACCAGAAAAGGGGTATGGATAGGGAAGTATGTCTCTTATGATCATATTAGTGTTTTTGGCTGTAACGACCTCAAATTCCTTAACATAAACTGTAACATAATAAATAAAATAGTCAACCCGAACCTGTGGGTAATGGGGAGACCTGTCAATCACAGCGGAAACTTAAGCAGCAACAAGTATAAAATCTCAATCATCCATCCATAAAACATAATACCAGAAGCATAATACCAGAGTTTACTACAACATCATATAACTGTATTTATATACATCCTCATATACATCAAAATAACTCTAGGATCAAACACAAAAATAATTCTGACCCTAGTACAAAATCTTAGCCTCCTAACGGGGTAATACCACTAACTCAACGGCGGCAACAACCCGCCGATCACTCAAGGTCTCCTGAAAAATTAATTAATGTTGGAGGATGAGACACTTCTCATTAAAGGAAAATAAACTAAATACAGCTGTGTGGCAACATGAATATTTAATGCAATTATACATATACAGTACATTTCATATATCGGTAAACATTCATTATAACATACTAAATTCTTATATACTTTCATAATTATTAATAAGTCATAATGTACATAAAACATCTGTTATAACTGATAATACTGAAAACATACCCAGGACGAATAACTAGCTAATGTCATGTATTACCCCCCATGACGGGTTGTGCAGCCCGAAAGCGGGACTCGACAATGGCTGGCCGACCACTACCGAGTCAAATATGTCTGTAAGTACGATGGGCCCGCCACACCCTAGTCCGGAATGCCAGGTGGACGTCTACAACTCTACATTGAAAGTCACATCGACTATCCATCTCCCACCCCTTCGTAGGGTGGTTAGCACAAGTCTGAACATAGATATTTGATCTATATAGCTACGGTACCGAGCTCCTGAACTAAACTAAACTAACATTCGGGTTCTGATAACATATAATACATGATATTATAGCGCCCTTGTGCCGATCATTTCGTAAATACGGCCTCATGACGAACATTTCATAATTACGGCCTCATGCCGAACATTTCATAATTATAGCCTCGTGCTGAACATTTCATAAATACGGCCTTGCGCCGAAAACATACATAAATACGTCATTCTGAAAATAATCATTTTATCATGCATTTATCAAAATCATAATGTACTGTATACTTCCATAACTTCTCAAATCATACTGCATTCATATCATTATCATATCACAATATTTCTCCACGTAGAATAATATTCATGCCACACATTTCCTGTATAAAACCATACATTGCATTTTGAAAATTATGATTTCTGGCATCTCATACATATATACACATTTTAACATAATAACAATATTTTTCCCAATCGTGCATTAATTCCACAATATTTAAATATCACACATATTTTCAGGAAATCAATTTGCTCATAAATAATAGTAATTTGCATGAAAAGTAATTGCTTTAGTTTATTCCCTTACTTGGCTATTGAGAAAAGCCCCTATACACTCTGGTCTCACACCCGTAGGATTTTCTGATTAATACCCTGAAATTGAAAACTCCCAATATTAAACTTTAGTATTTTCACGCATATATCATTTCCTATAACTACCGTAAGACCAAATTTGGCTTAAAAAGCCTTACCTCAACTCAGGGATGATTTCCAACTTGCTTTCACTAACGATACGCTCCGACAGATTTGGAGAGAACTTCCCCAGGAGCGTCGTGGTGACTTCAGATTGTCGAACCGGCGTAAATCTGGCCCAAAATCGATGAGAAAGATAGAGAGAGAGGGCCGAATGGAAGAGAGAGAGAGAGAAGAGAGATTACTTAACTGTGAAGGTAAAAATTCAGATTTTGATATTTATAGAATAGGGGATTCGTCGACGAGTCACGTCATTCGTCAACGAAATTTCTTGTCTTCGTCGACGAGTCCTTTGATAATTTCCTTTCCTCTTTATTATTTAAATTCCATTTTTATTCGGGTTGTCACATTGGCCGCTGAGCTTTTGTTTACATTCCCAAAGATGAGAAATCCAATTTAGATGACAAGTCAAGCTAGTGTATCTTCTAGGGTTATGGTCATAAAGAGTTTGATTACAAGTTTTGGGATCCAATTAACAAAAAGCTAATTAGAAGCAAGCTTGTTGTGTTCCTTGAATACCAAACCCTTGAAGACTTTGACAAGAAATTAGAGAAGGAGAAACTCACTTTGATAAAGCCTATTATTCCTATTATGGAGACTCCTACCATGTTGAATGATAATTATAAGGGAGATCAGCAAGAAGGTGGTGAAATTAATGGTGATGATCCATTACCGAATGATGAAGTCATATAAAGCTAAGTTGAACCATTAAAAAATGAGGATGTCATAGAAAACCAAATTGAGTAACCTATTCCAAAACCACTAGTAGCACGTCCACTTAGAAGATCCACTAAAGCATCACCAAAATATAAAGTTTTACTATGGGAACTATGTGAACTTCACTGATGGGGGAGCACCTTAGTACGTTAAAGAAGCTATGGCTTGTGATCACAATAAAGAGTGGCTGAAAGCTATGTAGGAAGACATGAAATCTCTTGGAGACAAAAAGACTTATAAGCTAGTAAAGTTGTGCAAGAGCAAGAGAGCATTCAAGAACAAATGGTTGTTTAGGTTGAAGAATGATGGAAATAGTTCACAACTTAGGTACAAGGCAAGATTGGTGGTTAAAGGTCTTGGTCAAAGGAAAGACATTGATTTTGAGGAAATTTTTTCTCCCATGATCAAGATTTCTTCTATTAGAATGATTTTTAACTTGGAAGCAAGTTTTAACTTGGAGTTTGAACAACTTGATGTGAAGACTGTCTCCTTCCATGGTGACTTGCACAAAGAAATCTACAAGAAACAACCTAAAGGATTTTCGGAGAAAGGTACAAAGCATCTTGTGTGCAAGCTATAAAAAAACTTGTATGGACTAAAACAAGCTCCACAACAATGGAACAAGAAGTTTGAAACTTTTATGTCACAAAATGGATATGGTAAGGCCTTTCTTCTTATCATTATGTTTTTGTTCAGAAATTTTCTAATGATAATTTTATTATTCTTTTGCTTTATGTGGATGACATGTTGATTGGTTGTCATGATGTCAAGAATAGCTAACTTATGCAAGAATTGAATAAGTTTGTAAAATGAAAGACTTGGGATTGGCAGAACAAATTCTTAGCATGAGAATATCCATGACAAGAAGCATAGGAAGCTTTGACTTTCTCAGGAAAGGTATTTTGAAATGGTATTGAAAATATTCAACTTGCGTAATGTGAAGCTAGTGTGTTATCCACTTGCAGGTCACTTCAAGTTAATCTCTAAATAATGAGTGATAGAGAGAAGGAATGCATGGAAAAATTTCTTTATGCTTCTATTGGTAGTTTGATGTATGCCATAGTATGTACAAGATTGGATATAGCTCATGCAATTGGTATAATAAGTCGGTTTCTTTTGAATCTAGGTAAACGACATTATGAGGCAATGAAATGGATACTTCAATATCTCAAGGGAACATCTAAAGTTTGTATATGTTTCAGTAGTGGAAAACTTGAGTTAAATGGTTTCACTAACTGGTTTCAGTAGTGGAAAACTAGTTAATAAACTTCAATATCTCAAGGGAACATCTAAAGTTTGTATATGATAGAGGATGTTGACTCCAAAAAATCAATATCTAGGCATCTAATGACTTTTGTAGGTGGCACAGTGTCTTGGCAGTCAAAAGTGCACAAATGTGTTTCTTTTTCAAGTATAGAGGCTGAATATACTGTTATCATTGAAGCTTCTAAGGAGCTTTTATGGATGAAAATGTTACTAATATGGCTCTGCATCAAGAAATAAAAATATATGTTGCATTGTGACATATGAGGAATCAATAGATCAGAGATGCACTAGAGATGAAACTACTGCAACTTGAGAAAATTCACATAGATAAGAATAGAGCTTATATGATGCCAAAAGCATTACCTCAAAGGAAGCTTGAATTTTGCAAGTGGCTATAGGTCTTCAAGACTTCTCCCCATGAGTCGAAAGGGGGAGATTATTAAGTGTTCCTCGTCACAAAATTAAAAGGAGGGACAATTTTTTAAATTTATAAAAAAATAAATATATAAAGAAAAGGAAACTAAGGGTTGTGTGTGTGAGTGGATGTGCTGGAAATTGTAACAAAGAAGAAAGAGAGGGCTGATGATAGCTTGACGAAAATGAAGAAATAGGGAAGAAGAAACTTACTTGGGGTACTTGATCAGATGACCAAATGGACTCCGATTGACTTGAAAATTTAGGTATGCAATCGTGATGACAAGGGTTTTGATTTAATTGGCTTTTATTGGGATATTTTTCTTTGGATGTTTTCTTATGATGAGACAGTCTTTCATTGATCTCAAGTTCTTGTTGGTGAGATTGGCATTCGAATAAGATTGTTTATGATTGTTGCAATGACCATTGTTATTGAGAGCTCTTTGTAGAGCTTGTGGATCCTTGTATTTTTTTTTCATCTTATCTAGTGGATCTGGCTTCGACGGGAGGTCCCATGGTTTTTCCCTAATTTGGGGTTTTCCGTGTAAATTCTTGATGTTTTGTTTCTGGGTGTTTTATTTTTTTACTATTCTTACCAATTATTTGTTGATTTATTTAGTGATCTAATTTTTGTGTTATTGGATTAAATTCTAAAATTAGAATTCAGTGGCTATATCTTTAGCCCATTGTTCTATTTTACTTGTACAAAGTGGGAAAGTTTGTGCAACTATATTGTGTATGTTCAGTTATTTCGCTATTTTTTTCCCCGCAAAACTTAAATAAAGAAATTTCATATAAGTGCACCAATTAATAAACTTAAATATCTCACAATACACTTTGAAACGAAGTATCCGAGCTTCATCATAAAGGGCTTTACAATCTTGCTGAACACACTAAAACTATATAAAGCATTCATTACAAGAAGTTGGAGGTCCATAATATACATAAAATACTCATGTTATCACATATTTGTATGTATAAAGCTTTAAAATAGATGCCTAAGATATTTAAGTTTAAATTTCTACAAAAATGGAGGTGAGAAAATGATGATAAAACCTACTTGATTTATTCTTAAGAGAAAAAAAAAACGATGCCTACTTTTTGTAAAATTGGAGATATGTGGGAAAAGACTATAAAGATCCCTTTTAAATATAATCAAGATAAGTAGAGCTTAGCCCACAGGCATAAGCACAGGTGGTAAGGACCTGTGTCAGACGACCTTGGACAAAGGTGAAGTCTAGGGTTCAAACCCTGCTGCCTATAGCACACATCCGTGATTAACCTCCTACGTGTTGGTCGAGGGCACAATTGGTGTAGGCGTGGGATTAGTTTGGTGCGTAAGCTTAGGACACCCGACGATATATATATATAATAATAATAAAAAAAGGATAAGTAGAGCTTAAATTTGAAAATTGATTAACCCTACATTAGGAGATAGAAAGGAATTTAGAAAAAAAATGTAGAATAGATTGGATTGAGTTTCTTTTAAATTTACATAAATCCAAATTCAAATTCTAAAATTTATGTTCCCAAATACTAATTAAGAAGATTTAATTTTAATATTATTTAGGTTTATAAAAGATCTCCTCTCCAATATTTCCAATTTCTTCCCAAACCTCCACTTGTTTAATCAAAGCTTCGTTTCTTTTAAGAAAAGATCGAAGATCTAGAGGATCATAAGGAGGTGGTAGTTTGCATGGTGCTGCATCTGCAGGACCCTCGACCATGGATTCTACCATATACATCTTCTCCAACTTTACTTTCCTTGTGCAAGCCATTGTTTCTGAACACACTTCAACAGCTCCTGGAGGCACAGTTGGCTTGTATTTCAATAGCTTTGCATATTCATTTAATAGATGAAACATGTAGTCGTACACATAAATCATCTTTAGTTTCTCTTGAATGAAATTGCTTCCTGATCTTCCAATCTCTTTAGCCTGTCAAGTTTCCATGCATAAAACTAGTTAGAGAATTATTTAAATGAGTTTAACTCTTACATGCAACAAAAAAAAACTCACTATGTCATCGATTCAAGTCATCATTCATGAAATTAATTAGAGTACAATGCATGTTCTCTTTGACTGTCAAGTGGCAAAAAGCATTTGGAATGCATCGATCAAGGTTTCAAAGTGAGAAATGTTCCATGTTATGAATCTCTAATCATGAATAACTCAATTTTTCAAAAAGATTTTGGAAGGGATAGGAAGATGGAATTTATCAATAGTTTTTGAAACAATGTAACTGTTAGAATTGGTGTATTACCAAGAAGGGGGGGGGGTGAATTGGAATTTAAAACTTTTTCTCCTAGGTTATTCTATTCAACAATAGTACATACACAACGTAGGGACTTGTCTGTGCAATTTCCGAAAGCGAGATAATAATGATGTGAAAATTAAATCAAACACATCATTCACACAATAATATATACGTGCAGTAAATATAAAGTGCGGAAATGTAAATGAACACATGATATGTTATCAGGGTTCGGCGAATTGTGCCTACGTCCCTGCCTCTAACTCGCAATCCAGAAGATTCCACTAATAGCTCACTTAAGGGTGGAGAGGCACCGTTTACAACCAGGTCAAATTAACAAAGGGCTGAACTCAACCTTAACCAGGTCAATTAGCGGGGCTGACCTCAACCTACACGCCTTAACAGGACAACGCACCTAGATTTCCTAACCGAGTCCAAGCCAATCCGAGACTATTTCAGGGCTAGTCCCCCTCTTCAGGCCTGTGCCTGGATACAACAAATGTGTATATAATTAGATGGTACAGTGATTGTGCTTTCGTGTAAAGCAGATATGTACCCAAATGCATGCAATAACATACACCACAATATGATTCAATATGTAAGCTCAATGTGGTCTAAATGGTTCAACTCTCATAGATATTTTCTATCAGTGTAATGCACACGTGAGAGTGTCAAACAAGCAATCTTTGTATCACAAGATATTCAACAAATAAGTTCACACAAAGATGTCAAGTCTCCAGTATTTCAATCAGTAAGATATCTCAAGCATGTTGGTATTAAATGATGTATATGCTTGGTTTTCAAAAGATGTCTAATCTTTGTATTCAGCAAATAATATATGAGTGAAAGAATATTGCAACAAAGACCACTATCACACAAACAAATATCTCTTCAAATATTTTATAAGATAAAAGTGCAATAGATATTTGGAAGTGTTTGAAAAGTTTTTGTAACCAAAAATAAATACAATCTTCTCAAGATCTTGTAATAAAGGTGCAAGCTTAGAAGATCAAACAAAGTCTTCTTAGGATAGGCTTATTAGAAAAAGCCCCCTAAGAATCCTTAGGTTTGGCTCTCAAGAAAATCGTGTCAAACAAGTAGCACAAGGAGAGCAAACCTATTTAAGTAGAACACTCAATCAACTTACAAATGATGTAGGCAATAATAGAAGGCAAGTATGAGCGATTTGAGTAAGAAAATGAGTAGTATATGGTTTTTATTTTTCAGAGAATTCTTCCCTAATCAAAGTGGCTAATCACCTTTAATTTTCTCAAATGAACTCATATATATAGACATGGGAGAAATATGACCGTTGGGGACATATTAGGGATTTTTAGAAAAGATTAATGACATTTAAAGCATTTTAACCCTGTTTAAAAATATTCAACCTGTGGTAAAAATTATGGCAACCCGAGAGGTCCGGTCGAGCAGATCAGTTTTGATCGACCAAGTCTCATATGGTTCGGTCGACCAAGGGAGTATTGAACTAAGGGCTCGATCGACCAGGAGAGGGCGATTTCTCAATTTTTCGAGGTTCGGTCAACGAGGACATTTTGAACTACCTGGTTCGGTCGACCAAACCATTGGGATTTCTCCCAAGGACCCTTCGGTCGACCAAACCGTTGGGATTTCTCCCAAGGACCCTTCGGTCGACCAGGTAGTTGGAGTACAAAAGTGGTCGGTTGACCAGATGGTCAAACTTTTGACCCACAGAGGTTTCGGTCGACTAGGGCTTTTTGAACTACCTGGCTCGGTCGACCAGGTGGTTAAAATGTTGACCAAAGAGGTTTCAGTTGACCGGGGCTTTTTGAACAATTCTGGTTCGGTCGACCAGGGCCTTGGTCAATTAGTTGACCTAGGGAGGTTTCGGTCGACCAGGCCAAAATGAACTAGCTTGGCTGGTCGACCGAAAGTGCACCATATGTGCATTTCGGTCCCGTTTCGAAACAAACAAGTCCTATTCAAGTGCCTAACAAACATATGTGTAAATGTGTGTGTCCTAGGGTCACTTGGGGTCCAATTTGAAGACATCGAAAAATTCTGGTGTCGGTCGACTGAAGGGTATACCCTAAGGTCATGCTAAGGTCATTTTGCATTATGATTTGGTTTTAGCTTACAAAATAAACCATACATGTGATGTGTGTGAGCTTATTACAAACCAAATACCTACTTACTATTACAGACCAATTAAATATATTACAATATTGAATTATAAATTGGTCTTCAGGCTTTGTTTGCTTTCTGCACATCTTGATCTTAACAGTCTTAGTTCTTACACAAAAACTCAAACACTCATTAGATACAATGAATATTTGTCATAGTCAAAATCGGGCATGACCAATAAGGTCAACAGTAACTTTAACTTCGGAGGTGGAGGAATATTGAGAGACCTCTTTCACTAGAGGGCAAACCCTTAGAACACCTTGGCAAGAGCAACATATTACACATATTCATAAGATTCAAAAGAGACAATACTAATTTTTGACTAAGGAGGAATAGTTCATCATAATTAATATACATTGCTTCAAATGATTAAGCTAAATTCCATACTCGAAGCATCAAAAGGTAACCTAGGGTTGTCAGGAGGTGGAGTCATAAGAGACCATTTGGGATAGTGGATGATGGGGCTTGCAATAAACCAAGAATTATGTGATCCCCTCACAATACAGATACTAACTATTTGGGAAGGTTTAAATATGGCATGGGAATTTAATTTCAAGAGGGTGGTGGTGGAATCTAACTCGTAGCACATTGTTCACTCCATTAACATAAGTACCTAGTCCATCTCTCATTTTTCTTGAATCGGTGTAGCAAGAAGATGTTGGGTAGACAATGAAGTGTGTGAAACTACATCGCACAATATATAAAAGGGTAGTAGGGTTCATGGCTAATCTTGGCATGCGTGTTCTTGGATATGGGAGATCCAAGTCTTCAAAATGGTTCATTCAAACGATGCTTGGTGATTTGATTGTAATTTCTCTCCATTTTTTTTTTATCAGTTACTTTTTCTTTCCTGACATTAAGCTCGCTTAATTCACAAAAATGTACGTGCATATATACATACAAACATGTTTCTTTTCTTGTATCAATGAGTATGAGCTATGGGATTTCTAAAACTAGTAGCATTCTTGGAGTAGTAGATAGGCAATGTTGTTGAGACACAGTAGAGTTACACACAAGTAAGTGGAGAAATCAAAGAAAAATGTGAAGAATGCACGCATGCACACACACACACACACACACACACACACACCCACCCACCCATAAAAATATCTCAAAATTCCCTTATACAACAATATAATAATATAATGCCTTAGCTCATTATATTCATACCTTCTTTGTCCTTCTCTCAAAATTTTCAATCCATTTATAGACTTCTAGTGGACTTTCATTTTGAATAAGTTGTAGCTCAACATGCTTATAGGAATTAAGATATATATATATATATATATATATATATATATATATATATATATATATGATTGGTTAGTTACCTTGCGTATATGGTTGTTGCCCCAATCGACTGCAAATTTAAGAGATTTGCATTCATCACTCTCATTTATTGGCCAGTAGTGGATCAAAGGCAGTAAAGTTCTTGAGAAAAAATCATAGTAATAGGGCTTCAAAAATAGAGACAAAGAATCACAGGCTAGAATATACTTTTTACTGACCGACCATGTGACTCCTTCCATATATATCTTATACCTACATATATGAATTTAGGTTAGGAACAAAAAAAGGATTAGTAAGTGATATGGGGAATATGTATGAAGAATAAATAAGGATGATTAAAATTATTTAAATTAAAAATTGATTTCCTACCTATGAGTACACTGAGCAGCTAAATTTGTGTCCTTGTATCCTTGATCATGTGCATGTCGCCAATCCTACACTTGATGGTATAAACAAATTAAATGCTTTAGAGAGCTTTCACTATGTAAGAAATTTTTTTTTTTTTTATGTACTTTTAGGTGTGGCTATTTACTAAAGCCCCCAAGGAGACAACCAATGTATATGCTAAAGCCCTCTCCTTATCCCACACTTGTTTGAACCATTGGACTCAAAAAACAATTTGACATACTCGCAAATCATGTTTGAGAATTTTAAAGACGAGAAGATTTTAGAGGTGAAGAATAAATATTTACACACATAACATGCACAAATTCAAAACAAATGGACAAAATGTTGGACTTGTAAAATGGTTACAATAAATGTGATTGGATAATTTCCTTTTAATTTATATTTTCTAGAGTGACCAAATGTGCAAATAATGTTATTTTCCATGCTATAATTGTGACTAACGTATATAACAATCTAGACCCTAGATTCTGCCTTACATACCTTTGGTGTTGTGTGTTGGACAAGAAAGCATCCTTTTAGATAAACATTGACTATCTTAGTATTCATTAATTTCAAAATCTAATAGCCTCGATAAATTGTATATCATGAAAAGATTCCTAATAGTTTAGGACATATTGCAACTTCTAAGTTTTAATGATGCATTGCTTTCAATATGTTCTTTTTGAACTTTGTAATATTATGTATTGGGCTATATGGGCTTCAACTTGTGAGAAGTCTACCTAATTTTTTTTTGGAATAGATAGTAAAGAGAAATCTTTTTTGCAACGCAAGGGTCTAATCTTAAATTGATTGACCATTTTGAAGATGCCTGTGTGACATCCATTGAAATTTAAGTTTGTGACTCTAGAGCTCTCCCCAGAGCTTCCCAAAAAGTACCTCAACCAGGGATTCACCCATATTCATATTGGTGTTATTAAGCTCTATCTCACTTTTCCTGAGAGAAAAGGTCTTAGCATCCTTTAAATATAATAGAAAGAAGTTATTACCATGTCATATATTCGAACATTCCAATCTTGTTTATCCGTTGAATTACACTGCGAAAGTCTTTCTCTTCTAGCATTTGTATGTATGTTCCCTTTCCAATAAGCATAGGGCTCCCTCTCTATCCACATCGATTTCTTGTTTCCCTCTTCCAATTCTTCAATCAAGGACTCCCACGGTTTTATGTGAATCTCAGGCCTACAAAAAACAAACAGGCAAGTGCTTAACAATATAAATCCCTGATCATATGCCCTTTTGCACTAGAAAAACATTAACTCTACGAACAAAACAGAATCAAACTCATCGTTTGATTTTTTTTAGTCATTTCCATTCCATAAACCCGAATCGATTAAAGGCATTACACACAGAGAAATGAAAATGGTTGGAAGACTTTACCAACCCCAGAAGGACCAATCTGGGAACACAATGGTGAGTGTCTCATCATTTCTGCAGTAGCCGAACATAGGTGGTGGTGCTCTGGCATTTGGACCATTGTAATCACTTTTCTTGACCACTTGAGTGTCACCACACCTGAACATCAAATCCAAGTCTGGTAGCCTTCCAGGGTACAATCTTAGAAGCTGTAAAATCCCCCATATTGTGAAAACATCCCTTGTTTGAAAAGCAGCATGGTACTTCTCGATGTACACTCTTCCCCCAACAATTACTAGTCTAAGATTTGCACCATCTTTGGCACTCTCCACCACTTCCCTGCTGATTCCACCACCCTTCCATGGCTTCAGATCTTCATGGATCCACCGGAAGTATCCCGGGCACTCCTCGTCCCGCCACGGAGAATCCCCAACCCCCGACCGGGCCGTGTAATTCTTCGGGCAGGTATGCAACTTTTCCCCAACTGGGCACTTGAATTGGACTCTGCTTTTCTTCAGGGTCTCCCTGTGGCCTTTTGTGCCCGGAATCACTTCTAGTGAAGCAGAACCTTTCATGTAGGCCTGTTGAAAGCATTATGAGGGTAACAAAACCATTGACAATGTACCAGAGCATAAAAATTGCAGGAAGCATGAGCTTGAAAGGCCTATATAATATAATTATAAACCTTACCCATCTGACCGAAAGGAGGAACCCAAAACAGAGGAAGATGAAGATAAGGGAAGTAGTTTTTGAAGTCCATTTACCCCGCAATTGGGTCATAGTTTCTTGAAAATGGTTAAGTATTGGACTTCTGCGCAGCGAGGAACCATCAAGTGCATGAGCATTTTCTGCCATGGCTGGCTGCTCCTCTTACAAAAAAAAAAAAAGAAAAAGAAGAACGATCTGTTGATAGTGCTTGAAAGTTGAAAGAAAAACTCAACTCTTGCTTATTGGTGATTAGTGCTGATAAGAGTGCAAAGAAATATATATATATATATATATATATATAAAAATTTAATACGTAAGAATCAACTTAGAATGTAGAGAAAAATCTGCTAGTTTTAGTGCCAAACTGTCAATCGGAGAACATGAATGTAAAATCAAAACAAGGCCAGGGGCATAAATGCGATGTGGTTTAAGTAAAAAAGGGATTAGGGCAATTCGGTATTTGGGCAAATTTTGTGTTGACTTGTCACACATCCATTAAAAGCAAGTCACCGGGGATAAAGGTGTTAATTAGATAAGAATGCAAAGTGGCTTAGCATCTATTATTATTATTATTATATGATGAGAGGTAGCCTATCTTAATTGCATACACCTTAAAGCACTTACCATTTAAACATAAAAATTTAAAAGTTTCTAGTATATGGTTGTAAATTTTGATTATTGAAATTTCTTGTAAGAAACAAATCTAGGATATTCCCTTATAAATGTAGACCATGAATTTTTTTTTTTAAATTTAAAATTAATTTTAGGTTAGTATTTTAATATTTTAATTTTGAATAATTTATTTTAAAAAAATGAGAATCTGCTGAGGATGCAAAGAAATTTATTATTTAATGAATAATAGTTTATAAGGAAAGACTCCTTAAATCAAGCTCCCAATCACAAGTCCTACTTTATAGGCTGATATTATGTTTGTAATAAATATCAAATATTCTGTGCTGTAAATGTGAGGCGTGATTTTAATTCTCTTGCCTAGAATAGAGTTTGTAAATGTGTATATATGCTGATACAATAAAGTGAAAAAGTGTGAAAGATTTCTCCATTGACAGCAATAAGAATCTTTGTTCATATTTTTTAAAACTTCATCATGGTATCAGTAGAGCCAACCTCCACCGAACCTTCGATCCCTTCCTCTCACAATACCCATAACCCGATTGCAACCCTCCCATCTCCAACAGACATTCCCCTTATTGCTTTTAATATCACTGCTCAGATCAACGAAAAACTCACTCCTTCCACCTTTCCTCAATGGCGTGCCCAGTTCGAAGCACTGCTCATTGTATATAATATCCTTGATTATGTTATAGGTGATAAGCCCTACCCTAAACCCAATGATCCCTCCACTTTCGCTTATCAAAGAACACACTGGATAAGACAAGATAAGCTTATCCTCAGTGCCATTCTGGCCTCTACGACCACCACTATTACACCCTTCATCTCCATTGCCAAAACCTCCCAAGAAGCATGATAAAAATTACACACAATGTACGCAAGCAAGTCTCGGACTAGGGCAATGCAACTTAAGGAGGAACTTACTCTGATAAAAAATGGAAATCAATCAATTCAAGAGTACCTCCACACAATCAAGTCTCTCGTAGATGCAATCTCCCTCATCGATCATCCAATCTCTAACGATGATCTAACACTTTACATCCTCAATGGTTTGGGTGTTGATTTTCGTGAGATCACGGCTCCTATTCGTGCCCGAGAATGCCCTCTCACCTTTAAGGAGTTACATGACCTTCTTGTAAGTCACGATGTGTACCTTCGTCACCTCGTAGCCACATCCCAGTAGCTAGTCTCCTCTGCAAACTACTTTACTCGACGATTTTTTGGAGGTCACTCTTCCACGGGTTTCTCAAAACAAAATGGTATTGACCACAGCAGTGGAGCCCTACAGAACCACAACTCTCAGGGCCAATACCAGAAAACTAGCGGCCCACGAGACAGTAGGAAGCCTTGGCCCCCAAATGCCAACTATGTGAACAGTTGGGCCATACTTCTAAATATTGTGCTCCTGTCCAATTTCTTGCAACAACGGCCAACTGTGCCTCCACTGTACCAGCCCCAAACACAAAGTGGCTTATAGACTCTGCAGCCTCCCACAATATCACTGGTGATTTGGCTAATTTATCTGTTCATACTGAATACAATGGCACTGACGAGGTTGTCATCGGTGATGGTTCTGGTTTGCATGTCTCTCACATTGGTTCATTGGTTCTTCACTGACCCACATGCTCTTTTCATTTAAATGATACCCTTTGTGTCCCTAATATTTGAAAAAATCTTATCTTTGTTCATCATTTTACCACTCACAATCATGTTTTTGTTGAATTTTATCCCTCTTTTTTTCTTGTCAAGGATCAAACCACGGAGGCGGTTCTACTCAAAGGTGCATGTGAAAATGGTGTTTACACTCTTCCGAAGTCAATGGTGAAGTCTTCTCCACCTATGGTTGCAAACGTACATGAACAGACCTCCGTTGAAGGGTGGCACAAACTTTTTGGACATCCATCTAATAAAATTTTCCAAGACCTTGTCAACTCTTTTTCTCTTCCAATAGAAAAAGAAAAAATTGTCTCTCATCTTTGTACTTCCTATTCCATTAATACATCTCACAAGCTCCCATTTCGGAAAAATAGTCTTCAAAGTCATGCCCCTCTTGACTTAATCTATGCTCTGATGTTTGGGGACACTCCACTACTATTGGCATTGATGGATCCCATTATTATCTCATTTTGGTTGATCATTTCACAAAATATATTTGGTTTTACCCTATGGAAACAAAATCTAGTGTCAGCACAATATTTCCCCAATTTAAGCATCTTGTTGAAACAAGATTTCAATCTGAAATCAAAACCATATATTCAGATAACGGTGGTGAGTTTACGGCTTTAAAAAAATATTTCTCCATTCATGGAAAAATCCACTTCACAACCGCTCCTTATACACCGCAACAAAATGGTGTTTCTAAGCGTCGTCACCGTCACTTAGTGGAAACATGCCTTACTTTATTACATGATGCTTCTTTACCCTTGAAATATTGGCCCTATGCCTTTTCCACTGTGGCATACCTTATTAACCATCAACCAACCCCTCTCCTTCAAAACGTATCTCCATTTGAAGCATTATTTAAACAACTAGCAAACTATTTGAAGATAAAAAAAATTGGTTGTTTATGCTTTCCACTCACTCGGTCAAATAATACCAACAAAATGCAGCCCAAAGCAGTTCCCTGTCTCTTCGTGGGCTATTCTTTGACCCAAAATGCCTATAAGTGCCTTGATCCATCTACCAACAAAATGTATCACTCTAGGCATGTTTTGTTTGATGAAACCTGAAATGGTTTTTCTGAAAAACCAACATCATCGTTGTCCTCTGCAAGTGCGTCACCCCTTCCTGACGCACCTCCATTCATTCAGCAGCCTCCACCAGTGACTTCGGTAGAAGCAAACACCTTCACATCACCCCCAGGTACCACCTCTCTCACTTCTTCTCTTCATTCCCATCATCTTAACTATGTTTTCTCATGCCCTAACTCCCTTGCATCACATGACATTGTGACATCATCCTCACATTCACATGAACCCATTGATTTGAACCTTGGTCACATACCAACTACTTGTGACTTGTCTGCACAAGAACCTACGCGAACCCACTGCATGACCACTCGATCAATGAATAACATCCATAAACCCAAACAACTAAATTCCACAACCAAACATCCCATTCCCAGCATCATTGAACCAACTTGCATGGGACAAGCTATTCTTGAACCACACTTGAGAACAACCATCTCAGAGGAACTTACTACCCTTATGCGCCATGGCACATGGGAACTGGTCCCTCCTCCACCTAATTGTCAACCCGTAGGGTGCAAATGGATATTCTGGGTTAAGCGAAAACTTGATGGGTCTATAGATCGTTTTAAATCACGACTTGTTGCCAAAGGCTACAATCAACGTCTTGGGTTGGATTACAAGGAAACCTTTAGCCTCGTTGTGAAGCCTACAACAATTTGAACTTTTCTAACAATTGTTGTAATGCAGGGATGGCCCTTAAGACAACTTGATGTTAACAATGCCTTTTTATATGGCCAATTAATGAAAATAGTTTATATGGCCTGATGTAATAACACAAAAAAAAAAAAGTGTAGAATAATAATAATGGTCATTTAGTTAGTATCAAAACGAAAGTATTTCTCTATTAGGATCCTTGATTCAATGTTTGATGCCTAAGAAAGACCTTGTCTAAGCGAGTGCTGAGAGACTATTGCGGCTCAGTCATTCCCTGGAGGTCGGTCTGGTCAAAATGAAATTTCATAAGATAAAACATGGTAGAAACTGATTGTATACATAAATAAGTATATAAAATAATATTTTGATTGACATAATTTGTAAAAATATGGGATAAAATAATAATAATATAGGTATTCTATGCGGGGCTCACAATACCGCGTGGGGCCCACATGAGTCCTGAAGCCATATGGGGGTCCACATGAGTCTTGAAGCTATGTAAGACTCATAAAACCGTATGAGAATTATGAGAGTTACGTAGGACCCACTTGGGTCTCAAAGTTGTATGGGGGCTCACATAAGTTTTTGAAATTCGAACTTAATTCTTAAAAAAAAAAAAAAAAAAAAAAAACTAAAACATAGCCTAAAAATAATAACAATGATAATAATAATGATTTTTTTAAAAAAAGTAAAAAAATTTTAATTAATTAATTAATTAAGTAAATTAATTAGAAATTAATTAAATGGGAGTGTTAGCAAGCACTCCCATTTCCCTCACATGATCCCCATCCCCATCCCGTACTCAACTCATACCTAGCTCATCCCATGCCTATTCTTTAATTTTAAAAAAAATTATAATTTCACCCCTCTCCCCACACTTTTACAAATTTCATTTCTTCCCCAAAATTTTCCTATAAATAGGAAGCTCTCAACCTTCATTTTTCACAAAAATTTTCCAAGAAAGAGAAGGATTAGTGAGTGAAAGAATTAGTGGTGAAAAATTTTGGTTACAATTATATTTTCACTCACCCACTCTTTTTGATCTCATTTCTTATAAATAGTCATTGTGTTCGTAGCACAAGATAAAAGAAGAGATAAGTGAATTTGATTATGTTAGATTTTCATTAAAAATTTATGCCCAAGTTTATTTGTAAGTAAATTTCGATTATGTTACTTAGTTTTATAAAATTTCCCTAAATTTATTTTTACGCATATTTAATTATACCAATTTTAATTTATAATATTCTTGCATTTATTTTTGGGTTAAAAAATGTTCTAATACACTTGGGTAAATTTTAGCATTTCTTTTTATTCAAATATATATATATATATATATGTAACAAAAAAATTGTGTGGCATGAGTTTATTTCTACGTTGCATGTTTCATGAAAATATGAGTAAAAATGAGATTTTTACGAGATTTTTTTAAATTGCATAAATTATAATAAGATGGTTTTAAAACCCCTTGTGGCAAAGGAAGTTCAAAGTTACAGATGTTCGCTACCGTAACTTAAAGTTTAAATAGATCGGAGTGCACCCACATTATTTAGAAAGTGGTTTTATATGTTAGTGAATTTCTCCTGAGTGCACACCTGGTTCCGGACTATGACTTAATAAGGAAAATCTCACTTAATGATTATGTATATTAATTTAGTTTGATCGGCCAGCCAGCTAAGTCCACTCTTCAGACCGCATAACCCAGTCATGGGGGTAAACATGACTTATGGTAAACAGGTCTAAGGGTGGTTTTTACAATATATGTTTATATATATATATATATATATTTAATTATGTGCATAGAGTTATTGATGATTTGAAGGAAATGTATATGTTTATATGAAAATGGTCATTCTTGTGTCTAAATAACGATTTAAAGGAAACGTATAAGGAAAAATATATATATATATATATATGTAAATAATTAAATATTTTTACAGTTTTAAAGTTAAAAGTTTAATGTAACAATTATAGTATATGATTACAAAATTTTACTATTATAGTTGATGACAAAAGTTTTATGTAGAAAATTTTAAATTTACATTTATTTAGAAGCAGCTTTAAATTTACATTTATTTTCAGGCGAGTAAATTGGTCAATTGAATAGCTCTGGTTCACAAGTGGGCAGTTCTGTCCTTTAGAGTCTCGCTTAATTTCTTCCCGAACCTGCCGAGCTAAACCCTGCAGTAGAGTGGAGGTATCGATCTCTTCCACAGTAGTAGCTCCTACAGCATTCTCCTCTCCAGCATCAACATTCTTTCCCCTGGAATCCATTATGTAGATAGGACAGAAACGAATTTAGAACCTTCATATCACATTAGGTACATTTATAGAACAACGAATCAGTTTAACATTTAAATCCTCAATTAAAATATCAAACAACCAGCTTATCCCCAAATCAACCAAACCCTCAAGTTCTAATTCTGAGTTCCAATCTCTCTGCTCAGAAACATCACCGTCAACGGATTTAACGTGGTTTTCTGAAACTGACCTGATTCGGAAACTCACAGAAGTCCATCAAGGGATTTCTGTCTCTAAGCTATGAAACAAAACTCAAAATCTCCTATCAATATCCTAATCCACCCATTCCTGTCTTTATCCTTATTCGTACCTATACTCTGGTATTAATCAATTCTAAAGTCTGCAGAATCTATAACCTAATGCTTTGATACTACAATATGACGCCCCGAACCCACCAAGTGGGGCCCGGGTGCCACGTGTTCCAATCACCTGTATCTGATACCATAATTAACATGCACGCAACAGAACATAAATAAATAACCTCAATTAAATACCAGAGTTCTACATAACAACCCAAAAACAAATACTACAACATCCAGATATCCGTATCCTCAACTAGTATTTAAAACATAACCTAGTACAAATATATATATGTATATATATACCAATATCTCACAATATCCCAAAAAGAAACCAGCAAAAACAGTCCCAACCTAGGCTTTCAAACTCGATCTTTAGAAGAACCTGAAAAGTTGTTAATCCAATAGGTTGAGACACTTCTTAGTAAGGGTGGAATAAATTATAATAGTGTGTGACACCTGAGTTTTAATATTTATATTTCAAAATAAACTGCTTCTCAAATAACATCAATAACAACTGAGAAAACATATCATTAATAACATCATTAACATCTAATATCACAAACACATCCAGTATGCACAAGTACATAATTTTTATGCAAGTGAAAGTTCTCGAGGATAGGGAAGATTACCCGCCCATACAAGTAACTTCCCAATGCTCTGGTACTAAAAACTACCTACCAGATCACTCACCTTACTTAATAAGCTTTCAGGTGAAGTATTACCTCTCCGTCAGTACACACATCTTTATTATTTTAAAGACGAAGGTTTTCAAGGATCGGGATGTCTACCCACCCATACAAGTAGCATCCCTTTGCACTGATACAAAAAAACTACCTAGCAGAGCAATTGCCTTTCTCAACAAGCCCTAGGTGGTATGTTTAGCTTGCCGCATGCACACACATGCATTCACAATATGTTATACCATTACTATTATGTTTTAATTAAATTCACATGCACAACACATCCGTATAGGAATTACACAACTTATACTTCGTCTTCTAATGTCCTCAGTATGTGGCCCACACAGAACAATTGCGTACATATCAGTACGTGACCCACACAGGCACCTACGTACTTCTTATCTACATGTGTCCCACACAGGCACCACTACCCACATAGGGTACGTAACATGGTCCACACAGACGCCATTATCCGCACAGGATATAACGTGGCCCACACAGCCACCACTACCCACACAGGGTACATAACATGGCCTATACATGCGCCATTATCCACACAAGATATAACGTGACCCACACAGGCACCACTACCCACACAGGGTACATAACATGGCCTATACATGCGCCATTATCCACACAAGATATAACGTGGCCCACACAGGCATCACTATTCACCAGTATCCAATTCTCCTGACCTACCCATCATACATCAGTAGAACAAGTTCCTCAACCTGCCAATGTCCTACCCCATATAAATGACAATATGACAAACTCCTCGGCCTGCCAACATCATATCATGATTTACATCTAAGCAATATAACAACCTTCTCATGCCAACGTTATATTGAGATGCATACAAATAACCAAACCAGCTAGTTCACATAGATGCATCAATGCATTACCACACAGGTACCCAACATATCAATACATTCCCACAGAGGAGTCAAACATTAAAAATTCATTTATCATGTCATAATCATTCTAAAAAACCCCTCATGCAAGCCCAAATACTACATAAATTCATATTCAATTTATTAGAAAGAAATTGTTCTCATGCCACACGGTTTTAATATCATAAGCAATTATCCCAAATATAACCTTAAACCAAAATCATCATTTTTCTAGTAATTAGGCTATTCTCAAAATCATATAGATAAATAATAAATTTCATATGCTCGTAAATAACTGGTGCATCTTAATAAAATACTGATATAATTTTATTCCCCCTTACCTGATTTCTTGAACCACGCCTGTAGGATTCCCAAAATTATACCCGCGGCATTCACCCGAACCCTGATTTAATCAAATCAACCCCAATAAAATATTATTTTAACATTTCCTAATTTAAAATATTTAAATAATAATCAATTTCTAAATAACTCATTTATCCTAATTTTGGGGTTATTTTTACAGCGACCTCACGAGAAATCTATTCTGCTAGACTTGTAAAGAATCCTTCCTAAATTCTCGTGGTGGTGTTCGATCGTCCATTTGACTTAAAATTTAGGAAAAATTGAGGTAGGAGTGAGAATTTGCCTTACCCTAGGAGATATGCCTATGTTGCTCTTACGACAAATCCATTTCAGTAGATATGTCGGTGGCGGAAAATGGAGTCTAGTGGTATTTTCAGATTTTCAATTGGGTGAGAATCCGTCGTGAAATCGTAGAGAAAGAAGGAGTGGAAAGCGTGAGCTGAAAGAGTTTTTTTTTTCTCTTTCTTTCTTTCTTTCCCTTTCTGCGCGTGAAGCTCTCCTTTTTTTTTTTTCCTTTCCACTTCCCATTTGCTACAGGAAGCTTAATAACCAAGTTTCCTTTTCCTTTTTTTTATTTTTTTCTTTCCTTTATCCTTTACTTTACTTTTATATACTTATATATATACTTTTATATACATACATATATATATATATATATATATATGTACCCAAAACCCTCAAATTTCCTAATTTAATTATTTTTCTTAATAATAATTAATTAATTAATTAATTAATAATTTTTTAAATTAATAATTTTTTATTTTTTATTTTATTTTTTTATTTTTTTGGGTTGTTGCAATGTGAGTGGGGATAGAAAAATAAGGATTTATTAGAAATATTAGTATGATGCCAGATGATTATATATTATGTAATTTATTTTTTTTGAAAAAATTATTGTAATACGGTTAATTAACACTCTGGTTTAATAATAATTGAGTTTATTTACTTTCACTATAAATTAATGGTAAAAAGAAAATATCCCAGATCTTTCGGGGTTGGGGTATTACATTTGGTATCAGAGCAATAGGTTATAGGTTCTGTAGAATTTAAGAAATAATTTTACCAGAGCGTAGGCATAACCATGATGTGGGTAAGATCGGGTAAATTAGGATGTTTTTCTTTTGCTTATAAATTTGATTAAACTTTAAAGATAAGGTAATGATTTTAAAATAACTATAGTCCTTTCCCTCAGAATGGACTCGAAGAACAACAACATGAGTGTTGAAGGAAACGAGAATAATGTAGGGACTTGCAATCGAGAAGACATTAATGCTACTACGGTGTTGCGTGATATGACACAAGTCATGGCGGAACTTCTGTGGAACTCCAAGGAATAGAATGGTCCACCAACCCATGAAGGTTGTATGGTGGAATAGTTCAATTGAATGCACCCTCTGACTTTTGAGGGAAAGACTGATCCAATTGCTGTAGAAGATTGGATGCAATCAATGGAAGAAATACTACGAGTCCTTCATTACACAAACGAACAAAAGGTGTTATATGCTGCCTATAAAATGATTGGTGAGGCCAAATGTTGGTGGAACTCGAAAAAGTTACTCCTAGAGGAAGGACCAAATCCAATAATCCTTACGTGGGAGCGTTTTAAGGAAGTCTTCTTTGAACGATTTTTCCCCAAAACCACTAGAGATGCTAAGGCTAGGGAGTTTTTGGAGTTAAAATGGGGAAATATGAATGTACAATAATATGCAGTAAAATTCATTGAATTATCCCAGTTTGCATAATATTTGGTTCTGGATGAATCAAAGAAAGCCCAAAAATTTGAAGAAGGTTTGAACTCAAGGATTTATGAAATGGTAATAATATTCGAGCTCGAAGACTTCTCCCAATTGGTAAACAAAGCAACGAAGGCAGAAGAAAGTCTACAAAGGAGTGCAAAAATATCCGACCAGAGAAAGAGGCCCATGCCACAAGGGTTTCACTCTAGTAGAAATCAAGGATCTTGGAAAAAGAGCAACAACAACAGCAACAACAACAACAACAACAACAATAATGTGGGGCAAAGGCAAGCAGCAAGAAATCCAAATAATGCACAAAGCACCCCTTGTCTAAAATGCAACAAAATGCATGGAGGTGAGTGTCGGGCCGGATTAGGGGTCTGTTATCGGTGTGGTAAACCTAGTCACATGCAACGAGAATGCCCACAAAACAACTCATATAACCCAAATCAACAAAGAGGAGGCAATCAGACACCTTGAAACAACAATCAACAGAACACCGCTCAGGCGCGTGTCTATGCCCTCACTCCAGGAGATGCAGAAAATACTAATGATGTGGTGATAGGTATTATTCCCATATTCTCCAAGAAAGCAGTAGTATTATTTGATTCTAAAGCCACACACTCCTTTATATCTACAGCTTATGTTAAAATATGTGGGGGAGAGGCTCAGCCATTAGAAACTGAGTTATCTGTGGCTACACCAACGGGAACCTCGGTAGTATGTAGAAAAATACTTAAAGGTTAACCAATTTGTGTTGAGGAAAGAATACTACCAACTAACTTTGTAGTATTTAGTATGCACAGGTTTGACATAATTCTTGAGATGGATTGGCTAGCTTCTAGCTATGCTAGTATAAATTGCTATAATAAGAAGGTGATGTTTAGACCTCCTAAAAAGCAAGAATATAAGTTCAATGGAACTTGTGTATGCCCTTCACCACAAATATTGTCGACTATCTAGGCAAAGAGATTACTTTTGAATGGATGTCTGGGGTACCTAGCATGTGTGGTGGAGGCACCAAGGGAAGAATTAAAGCTTGAGGATATCCCAATAGTAAGGGAATTCTTAGATGTATTCCCTGATGATTTACCTGGGCTACCTCCTGACCGTGAAATCGAGTTTGTTATCGACCTACTACCAGGAACGACACCGATATCCAAAGCTCCATACAAAATGACACTGGTAGAATTGAAAGAACTCAAGGAACAAGTACAAGAGTTGTTGGGCAAAGGATTCATCGGACCCAACGTGTCACCATGGGGAGCACCGGTATTATTCGTTAAAAATAAAAAAGGATCGAGGAGAATGTGTATTGATTATTGGGAAATAAATAAAGTAACAATTAAGAACAAGTACCCAATACCTCGCATAGATGACTTGTTTGATCAATTCCAAGGAACACAAGTCTTCTCTAAAATTGATCTCCGATCAGGGTATCATCAAGTGAAAATCAAATTAGAAGATGTTCCAAAGACTACATTCTGAATGAAATATAGTCACTATGAATTCTTAGTCATGCCATTTGGACTGACCAATGCTCCTGTTGCATTTATGGACCTTATGAACAAGGTCTTTCGTGAATATATAGATCAATTTATGGTCGTCTTCATTGATGATATTTTTATTTATTCAAAAAGCCCCTAGGAACATGAGAACCATTTGAGGCTAGTACTCAAAGTACTAAGAGAAAATAAACTCTATGTCAAACTTAAGAAATGTGAGTTTTGGCTAGAAAGAGTTGCATTCTTAGGGCACGAGATATCTAAGGATGGTATTTCTGTGGACACAAGTAAAATAGAGGCAGTAGTGGATTGGCGAGATCGAAGAATATTCATGAGATCAGGAGATTCTTAGGTCTGGCAGGATATTATCGTCGATTTGTGGAAGGGTTTTCTAAAATATCTAGTCCTCTGACAAGATTGACAAGAAAGAATGTGAAGTATGAGTGGATTGATGAATATGAGCAAAGCTTTCAAGAATTAAAATAATGACTCATCGCTGCCCCAGTGCTGACAATTCCATCAGGAGAAAATGGTTTTATGATTTACAGTGATGTATCTTAGAAAGGGCCCGGGTGTGTATTAATGCAACAAGGGAAGGTCATTGCATATGCTTCTCGACATCTCAAGGAGTACTAGAAGAATTATCCAACACACGATTTGGAACTGGCAACTGTGGTATTCGCACTAAAGATCTGGAGACACTATCTGTATAGTGAAAGGTGTGAGATTTTTACAGACCATAAAAGTCTCAAATACTTTTTCACGCAAAGGAATTAAACATGAGACAGAGAAGATGGTTAGAATTAATCAAAGATTATGATTGCACCATCAACTATCACCCAAGAAAAGCTAACGTGGTAGTAGATGCACTAAGTCGAAAGTCAATGAATGCGTCAGTCTTGGCAATGGTGACCCAACTCAAATCATGATGGACCTAGAAATATTTGGTGTGGAAATAGTGGAAGGAAATCACCAAGCTCTCATTGCTAATATGGTAATCCAACAGACCTTACCGGAAAATGATTAAGGCTGCATAGATGGAAGATGCAGAGCTAGTGAAAATTATGGGTAAGGTACAGAGTGGACTGAAAGGAGACTTTAACATCTCTGACGATGGAGTTTTGAGATTCCAAACTAGATTGTGTGTGCCCAATGACAAAGATATCAAAAGAACAGTCTTGGAAGAAACTCATCGATCTCTTTATACAGTGCATCTAGGAAGCACGAAGATGTATCGGAACTTAAGAGAGTCTTTTTGGTGGAATAACATGAAGAGGGAGATTGCACAATTTGTGGAATAGTGTCTTACTTGTCAGCAAGTAAAAGCTGAACATTAGAGACCAGTAGGACCACTGCAACTACTCCACATTCCCAAGTGGAAATAGAAGCACATCTCCATGGATTTTGTAATTGAGCTACCTCCAGCACTCCATGGACAGAACGCCATCTAGGTGGTTGTTGATTGTCTAACAAAGACCACTCACTTTATTCTGATCAAAGTTAACTATTCTATGACCAAACTTGCAGAGTTGTATGTTTAAGAGATAGTTAGACTCCATGGCGTGCCCGTGTCTATCGTATCAGATCGAGATCCACGATTCACATCACAATTATGGAAGAGTTTGCAAAGAGCCTTAGGATCACGACTTACTTTCAGCACGACATTTCATCCTCAAATGGATGAATAATCGGAGAGAACCATTCAGATATTGGAGGATATATTAAGAGCTTGTGTACTAGATTTCAAAGGAAGTTGGATTCAGTATTTGTCGTTAGTTGAGTTCGCCTATAACAACAGTTATCAGTCTTGCATAGAGATGGCACCGTATGAAGCGTTATATGGTCGAAAGTATCGATCCCCATTATATTGGGATGAGGTTGGCGAACGACAAATTTTAGGTCCTGAGATTATACAAAGGACCTTTGAGAAAATTAAGCTCATCCAGGAAAAAAATAAAAACCACTCAAAGTCGGCAAAGAAGCTATGCGAATAATCATCGGCGTGAGTTGGAGTTTGAAGTGAGGGATAATATATTTTTATAATTTGCTCCAATGAAAAGAATCATGAGGTTTGGGAAAAGGGGGAAACTAAGCTCTAGGTATATTGGACCATTCGAGGTATTGGAGAAGATTGGTCCAGTCGCTTACAGAATTGTCCTACCTCCTGTACTATCGAGAATTCATGATGTATTCCATGTCTCAATATTAAAGAAGTACGTTCCAGACCCTTCTCATGTGATAAGTTATAAGTCATTAAAAGTTAGTGACACTCTATCATATGAAGAAAACCCAATCTAGATTTTAGACAAGAAGGATCAAGAGTTACGCATGAAAAAAATTTCATTGGTAAAAGTGTTCTGGCACAACCATGACATTAAGGAAGCATCATTGGAACTAGAAGCAAAAATACGCCAGAAATACCCACATCTTTTCGACGATAGTAGGATCGGATAAAAGCACAACATTATACAAGGTACTCATTTTAATTTTTGAAATTTCGAGGATGAAATTTTTATAAGGAGGGGAGGATGTAATAACTCAAAAAAAAAATGTGTAGAATAATAATAATGGTCATTTAGTTAGTAGCAAAACTAAAGTGTTTCTCTATTAGGACCCTTGATTCCATATTTGATGCCTAAAAAAGACCTTGTTTAAGCGAGTGCTTAGAGACCATTGCGACTCAGTCGCTCCCTGGAGGTTGGCCTGGTCAGAATGGAATTTCATAGGATAAAATAGGGTAGACACAGTTTGTATACGTAAATAAGTACATAAAATAATGTTTCGATTAACATAATTTGTAAAAATATATGATAAAATAATAATAATATAGGTATTCTATGTAGGACCCATAAAATCGTGTGGGGCTCATATGAGTCCTGAAGCCGTGTGGGGGTCCACATGAGTCTTGAATCTGTGTAGGGCTCATAAAACCGTATGAGGACTATGAGAGTTACGTAGGACCCACTTGGATCCCAAAGTAATATAGGGCCCACATGAGTTTTCGAAATTCGAACTTAATTCTTTTTTAAAAAAAAACTAAAACATAGCTTAAAAATAATAACAATGATAATAATAATGATTTAAAAAAAATAAAAAATAAAAAAATTAATTAATTAATTAATTAAGTAAATTAATTAAATGGGAGTGTCGGCAAGCACTCCCATTTCCCCCACATGATCCCCTTCCCCATCCCATACTCAACTCATACCTAACCCACCAGAATGCTTATTCTTTAATTTTAAAAAAAATTATAATTTCACCCCTCTCCATACACTTTTACAAATTTCATTTCTTCCCCAAAATTTTCCTATAAATAGGAAGCTCTTAACCTTCATTTTTCACAAAAATTTTCCAAGGAAGAGAAGGATTAGTGAGTGAAAGAATTAGTAGTAGAGGGAGAATTTTGGTTATAATTAAATTCTCACTCACCCACTCTTCCGATCTCATTTCTTAGAGATAGTCATTGTGTTCGTAGCACAAGATAAAAGAAGAGATAAGTAAATTTGATTATGTTAGATTTTCATTTAAAATTTATACCCGAAATTATTTGTAAGTAAATTTCGATTATGTTACTTAATTTCATAAAATTCCCCTGAATTTATTTTTACACATATTTAATTATACCAATTTTAATCTTTAATATTCTTGTATTTATTTTTTGGTTAAGAAATATTCTAATCCACTCAAGTAATTTTCAGCATTTCTTTCTATTCAAATATGTATATATTTAATACAAAAATTGTGTGGCATGCGTATTCTACGTTGTATGTTTCATGAAAATATGAGTAAAAATGATATTTTCACGAGATTATTTTAAATTGCATAAATTATAATAAGATGGTTTTAAAACCCCTTATGGAAAAAGAAGTTCAAAGTTACCGATACTCGGTACCATAGCTTAAAGTTTAAACGGATCAGAGTGCACCCACGCTGTTTATAGAGTGGTTTTATATGTTAGTGGATTTCTCCTGAGTACACACCTGGTTCGGGACCAGCACTTAATAAGGAAAATCTCACTTAATGATTATGTACGTTGATTTAGTTTGGTCAGTCAGCCAGCTAAGTCCAATCTTCGGATTGCACAACCCAGTCATGGGGGTAAATATGACTTACGACAAACAAGCCTAAGAGTGGTTTTTACAATATATGTTTATACATATTTAATTACATGTATAGAGTTATTGATGATTCGAAGAAAAAGTATATGTCTATCCGCCCATATAAGTAGGTTCCCTCTGTCCTAGTACGTTATGTGGCTACTGCCACATCTGTAGCTACTAGTGCACTCGCCTTACTCAGCAAGCCCTCGAGCTAAAGGTACACCTCGCCCAATCGTAATATGTTCTACATATATACATACTTCTAATATCATAATACATCATTCTTTCAATCATTATTCAATTATACACATATATTCATATTTATAACTTAACATTGCATTGCATTTCACTTTAAGTGACTCTTTCCCATCTGTATCATTCATGTTTCACATTTCATTTCATTACATTGTCATTCCATTGTCATTTCATTGCATAACATTTTCATTTCGTTCCTTCGTACTACAGCTGGTCTTTAGCCATTATTAGTTAGTCCACATAGAAATGCGCTAGAATCTGCTACAGTTAGTCCACATAGAAATGCGCTAAAATCTGCTAACATGACTGTCTTTCAGCTGTTTTACATTTACATGGTTGCATTTAACATACACAAGCAATGTAATCCATATCATATCTTATTCATAGTATTTTACTTATTTAACCTGTATCTCATACATTTAACATATATATGCACAGAATCTCATGCCACACAATTTAGCAATAAAATACATACATATTCCTGTAAAATAGGCCAACCCATATTTAGCATTCATAAACTAGAAAATACCTTTAATTTCTTACATAATTATTCTGAAAAATATTTCCCACTTTCGTCAGTTTAATTTCGCATATAAGTATCTAATAAAACAACCCTAGGCTTAGAAAGCATAATTTAAAGGATTGGCATTTTAAACCCAAACTGAAACATATACATGTACATATAACATAATATATTTTCCATTAAATTCATACAAATTCTGGTTTAATATATTTTTTTTCCCTTACCTAAATTCTCAAACTACACCGACAAGAAACCCACACAGATGCCCGCGGCGCTCACCCATACCCTGATTCAAAAACTCTAGTTCTATTTAAATTATTCCTAAATAAAATACTATTTAAATATTTTCTAGGGCCATAGTTTTCAAATTAACAGTTATACCCGCAAATTTAACCAATTTGTCAAATTTCCAAAATCTCACTCTTACTTTGGAGTGGGGCCTAGAAAACCCCAATTGAAAGTTTACCTACGTCAAAATAACAAAAATCGCGAGTAGGACCACGTGGTGGTGCCCGATCGTCGATTTAACAGCATATTTAAAGAGAAATTGGAAAAATGGGGAAAACTTACCTTTCCCCAAGAGCAGTGCCTAAGTCGTTCCCACGACAAATTTGCTACAGTAGAAATGTCGGTAGCGGAACTAGAAATCCAACTACACCTTCCGTTTTCCGATCCGCCACAAACTCATTGAGAGAGAGAGAGAGAGAGAGAGAGAGAGAGAGATGGATACGAAGGCGAGATGGAGAGCGTGAGTAGGGGGGGCCCTTTCTCTGTTTTGCAAATCCAAAATTGAATCTGGATGCCTCTGAGCATCCAGATTCATATGTAATATATAATATAATATACTATATTATAACATTATAATATTATAACCTTTTTATAAACATATATATATATATATATATATATAAACATATAAATATCATATATTTAATTTAATTAATTCAATTAAATAACGCTTAGTTAATTTATTAATTCAAATAAATAATAATTAATTAATTAATAATTTAATTTAAATTATTTTATTTTATTATTTTTTTTTCGTACTATTCCTTTATATTTATTTATTATTATTTTTTCTAATTATTTTAATCATTTTAAATTTTCAGGTCTTTACATTCTCCTCTCAAGAAATTTCTTCCTCGAAATTTTACTAACTAATCATCCTTTCATATTACTTAAATTCATTTGCTAACTACCATCATAAGAACTTAACATACATATCATCATGTTAATCATTCAATCATTATCTTAAATATAATCTCATACCTGCATCCTTGATAGCTTCCTCCTTAACCTGAAGCGTATAAAGCTGGGGTGGAGCACCCCTTCCAAGAGGTACCTGCTGTCTTCCCCGATCCCGATTCTAAGCAGATACCATAAGCAGTGGTTCTCAGCAATCTTTCTTGATATGCCCTAACTTACCACACTTGAAGCAATTTGGAGTGCCAAACCAACATTCGCCCCTATGTCTCTTATTACACTTTAGACATATAGAGCCTACGTTTCCCGATCTGCCGCAAACTCATCGAAAAATTGAGAGACAGAGAGAGACGGAGACGGAAGGCGAGATGGAGAGCGTAAGCAGGGGGCGCCCTTTCTCTATTCTGCAAATCCAAAATTGAATCTGGATGCCTTTGAGCATTCAGATTCATATATAATATATAATATAATATACTATATTATAACATTATAATATTATAACCTTTTTATAAACACACACACACACACACACACACACACATATATATATATATATATAAACATATAAATATCAGATATTTAATTTAATTAATTCAATTAAATAACGTTTAGTTAATTTATTAATTCAATTAAATAATAATAATAAATGAATATTTTATTTTATTTTATTTTACTACTATTCTTTTTCATACTATTCCTTTTTATTTGTTCATTTATTATTTTTCCTAATTATTTTAATCATTTTAAATTTTTTGGTCTTTACACCTCAAATCAAGCTCCCAATCATAAATCCTGATTTATATGTTGATATTATGTTTGTAATAAATATTAGATATTCTGTGTTATAAATGTAATGCTTGATTTTAGCTCTATTGCTTAGAATAGAGTTTGTAAATGTGTATATATGCTGATACAATAAAGTGAAAAAGTGTGGAAGATTTCTCTATTGACAGCAATAAGAATTTTCGTTCATATTTCTCAAAACTTCATCATAGTTTATGGGTATTTGCTTGTTAATACATCAAATATATGAACTTATAACATTTACTAATTTAGGTAATTTTTATGGGTTAAGCATTAGGAAGATATACCCCTATTAAAAAATTTTCTTCCACCTCCATTGGATCATGACAAATGAAAAAATAGATACCCATTTTGAGGGGACCTCAATGGATTTATAAAATAATAATGTCATTATGTTATGTTCACATTTTTAATAGTTGACTCAATGGTCATTGTAGACTCCTCATTTTTTTTTCAGGGCTTATATAACATAAAATTAGGCAAAATTTATTAATGTATTAAAATAGAAAAATACAAGGGAAAAAAACTAAATAGATGGAAAAAAAATTGAATGCATAAAATAATAAAAATTATAATAAAAATGGTGGGCAACATATTTAGCTTCAAACCTTACAAGTAGAACCAAAAAAAAAAAAAAAAACCAACAATTAGACATGTGAGAATTGTGAATTCAAACATGTGAGTTAATTTGAAATAAATTTGATTGATCAAATTAGGTGATGATTGATCTAATCAATGTTAAATTGAGTAATTCCCTATGCCTATAAATAGTGGGCTTTTGAGGGAAGGAATACACATACAATTAGTGGTTGAGACACAAAGAGAGTGAATTGTTCTTTGAGAGATTTATTTTTTTATTTTTAAAGAATTATGAGAAGTAAGAAGAGAAGTTAAAAGATTTAGAATTGAGAAAGAGGAAAAAAAGATAAAGGATTCATAGGCTTGAATTGTGGAAGCGGTGGAGAAGCTGTAGTGGAAGAGTTCAAGAAAGCTTGGATAATAAGAAGAATTGCATAGTGAAGAATTCAAAATAGGTAATAGTTACTTTTGCACTGTTTTCTTTTAAATTTTTTTAGCACATACTAATTTTCAAATTTATAGTTAGTGTTTTAATAGAATAGAAAATAGTTTCTTTTCTCAGAATATATTAAATAAGATTCAAAAATTTGACCCGAATTTAGAATGCTCAGACTCGAACATTAACCTAGATCCAAATGCCCATACCTAATTACCCAGATCAACCTAACCTAGGTCTTAAATAGCTGACCCGAAGACCCAAGATCTAGGTAAACATTGACCTAGGGTCCCATGACTTGAACCTAATTCTAATCCCAAATGCCTACTTTTATTTGGCCAGATCATCCCTAATTGGGTGTGAGATAGTCCAGGCCATAAACCTAAAACTTCAAAACCCAAACTTGAATCTTTTCAAGCCCATGACCCAACTAAGTTTGGCTTAATTCAACCAAAGCCCAAACCCATGCTCCTGATCCAATTCAATCATAGTGAGAGACCAAGTCCCAAGACCTATTTACCATGACTAGTCGAAACCTAGTCCTAATTACCCCAGGCCCAATTCACTTGAGCCTAACTAACCTAACCCAGCTGACCTAACCTAACTTTATCCTTCACCAAACCCTAACCTTAACCCAAACTTGAGCCAGAACCTAACCTATATTAGAACCCAAGTTAATCAACCTCTAATCCTTTCTTTGGCTTATAAGAAAATGTAAGAAAACTTCTAAAAATTTCATGCAATTTAAAAAAAAAAATCAAATTAAAAGAGATTGAAAATAAAAGAAGAAGGTTTCTCACCTTTGGTAAAATCCAAGCCTTGATTTGGAGAGCGAGACAAAGAGCTCGAAGCTCTTTACTTTCGCGAGTCTTGTTCCACCTGTAAAAGAAAAAGGGAGAGAGGTTAGAGAGAGATCCGTGAGAAGTGAAAGAGTACAAAGAGAGAGAGAGAGAGAGAGAGAGAGAGAGAGAGAGAGAGAGAGAGAGAATAGTGAAAAAATAGATAAAGAACTTAGAGTGAACAAAAATCAAAAGGGGGGGGGGGGTATACCGTAGCTCCACTGTGTGTGGCAGGGGCCACCAAAGGAGACAGCGGCGGGCAAGTCTGCAGTTAAAAGATGGACACATAGACTAAGAGATATGAGTGGTGTAAAAACCCGAACCATCATATAGGGGTTAATTATGTAAAAGAGGGGTAAAAATGGAATTCGCACATAATTCGTCGACGAGGTGATAATTCGTCAATGAAGGCTGAAGGCTTCTCGTCAATGAAATTCAGAAGCTCGTCGATGAGTGAATGCCGAGAGGTTCAAGAAAATGTGAAATATCTGGCTCATTGACGAGGCTGTCGATTCATCGATGAGGCTAGTGAAGAATTCGTCTACGAGGACCCCAATTCGTCAATGAATCCCCTCAGGTCAAAGGCCTATAAAAGGATATTTTGGGTTGCTTTGAGGCTAAGTTTCCCCAAACACACACACTCTCTCTCTAGAACTCTCCCTACACTCTCTCTCTCTTTAGTTTTGTTTGCCGATCGTTGCCCGGTTCGAAAATCCAACGATACTGTGAGGATTAGTGAAGGATTCTCTACGTTTCTAGCAGATCGGAATCTCGCTTCGGAGGATTTTGGGTTTCGGGCTAAAATTGAGGTAAGGCTCGATTTTCATTTTTGATTCGGTATATGTGTAGTAGTACGGATTGTAAGAACGTACTATACTGTGGTTTGTAGGTTTTGGAGTCTCGATTCGTAGTTTTGGGGACCATAGAGTTCGTAGTTGGAAATCAGGTTAAGGTAAGGGGATTCAGTTTATATCAGTTCATTTTCGAAACTAGCATCGGTAAACTTCTAGGCTACGATCGTATGTATGTTATGGCTACTTATTTGGGGAAATCTATTGGGTAAAAATGCGGGATTTTTGGGTTACTATTTTTAGGAAAATTGGGGATTTCGGGTATCATCTCTATTTTGTTCGGAAAACTGTTAGTTGTGTTAAAAATGTATTATTGAGGTGACCGTAATCCATATTTGCATAAATTGTATACTTGAAATTGTAAACGATATGATTTTCCGTAAACCAAATAAGCGTGGTATGTATGGATGTATGTAACTGTTCCAGGTATATTGTAAAACAGCTATGTGGCGGCTAATTACCGTACGCTAAAATGTATAGGAACATGAGTTCCAAAATGATTCCAGGGATTTGTAAAACAGCCATGTATCAGTTAACTACCGTGGGCGAGAGTGGACAGCTCTATATCCGGGGTGTGAAATAACACCAGTATGTTTCGGCTGGTCACCAAAGGATGTGTTCAACACCGTATGTAGCAATGTAATCATTGTGGGCCTAGGTCGACGCAACGTAGTTGTGCATGTGACAATGTAATCGTTGTGAGACTAGGTGACCTTGTATAGTTGCGTATGTGGCAATGTAATCATTGTGGGTCTGAGTTGTCGCTTCGTAGTTGTGTATGTAGCAATGCAATCGATGTGAGACTAGGTAACCTTGTGTAGTTGTGTACGGAGCAATGTAATCACTGTGGGCCTCGGTCGTCGAAGCGTAGTTGCGTGTGTAGCAATGTAATCACTGTGAGACAAGGTGACTTTGTGTAGTTGCGAACTAGTGTGACGACACTGACCGTATGTTTTGGGTATCATATGTACTGGAATGGTTTTGTGAAAATACTGGAATTGTATGTAATTGTATGAAACTATATGGAAATGTTTCAACTATATCATATCTTATAGTGTTATGTAGTATGTAAAATAACACTGGTATGCCACACACTGATATAACCTGCTTTTTTCTTTACTGAGAGGTGTCTCACCCTAAATGTACGTACAATGTTTTTCAGGTCCTTCAGGTAGCCTTAATTAGCATCCTAGCATCTAGAAGTGGGGGTGTCGTTAGCTACTGCTAGTACCTATTAGCTACGAGTTTTGGTATCCAGGTTGTCGGGATGGTTTTTGTAGACACCTAGTGTATGTTTTGTATTATGGGGATGTATATCCTAACTTGTATAGACTCTAGTATGACACTATTTATGTATAAAAGACTGTATTCCACTGTGTATTATGGATGAGTATGGATGTTTGTATGTATGGATGTGGGCATCCGTTCACCCCACGGGGTCGAACCCTCTTTTTTGGTATTGTATCACGTATGTTTAAATTGATACAGAGACAGGTTAGGTTACTTGAATTCACACCTGAGACCCACCTGCGGGTTCGGGGCGTGACAAGTGGGCTAAGAGAGGGAGCGAGATTGAGAAAAGAAAGGAAGAAAACAGAAAACAAGGGCAGCAGCGAGTGACAGAAACTGAGAGAAAGAAAGAGGAAACATAGAGAGAGATTCGGGGGAAGCAAAGAGAAAGGAAAAAGAAAGAGAGAGCGGAGAAAGAAAAGATCAAAAAGAGAAGGAAAAAAAGGTTTTTATATACATACGAGTGGGACACATGTCACTGTATGGATGGTGACATGTGGCACAACCAGGACTGCATATTTGGGAAGTGATGTGGCACGACTAGATTGCTGCCACGTTAGCGATTTATGCCAAAATCCCATAATCAATTACATTATGCCACATGGCAGCGTGACGTCATGCTGACGTCACCTTATTGTAGAAAATTCCAAAGGTTAATAAATAAAAGTAATAAATAATAAAAAATAAAAATACCAACGCAATGTGTCACCTTTTTCTAGCTAACATGTCGCGATGTCGAGTCAACCTAAGTTGACCCATTAACCCAATTTATTTGACTTACTTTGACTCAAATAACAAAAAAAAAAGAAGGGAAAAATATAAAAAAAACGAATGGAAAAATCTTTAAAATCCTATAAAGACTATTTTTGATCAAATTTGATGAACTTTATTGATTATTATCTGTTTATATTCTTTTTTTGTGTTTGTGCCTCCTAATGATTAAACAAAGGGTAAAAAGGTATTTCAAACCTCACCTATATTAGTTTTGAGTAGGGGTCTGTCTAATAAGATACCCTCCTTTGGAGGTATTATTAGATACTCTTAAATCGCACCTTATTTAACATTTTTTTTTAAAAATATTTATTTATTTATATTTTTGAGTTAATTAAAGACCATTAAATTCAATTTGGAGATATTTCATGATTAATCAGGTACCATTTTGTAAAACGGGGTGTAGGGGGTGCTAGTACCTTCCCCTCACATAACTAAACTTTAAATCTAAGCTCTGGTAAATGCAAACCTAGACTACTAGTTCCTTGGCCTTAGGATTAGGATTAATCTAGAGACCAATCAACGAGTAGTAATTAGGTGAACTAACTGTACCTTGGTAAATAACAAGTTAGTGGTGACTCCATCAAAATTTTATTAGTGTTATTCCTCGCCATTTCGGATCCTCCTCTGGGACGTTGTGAATGTTTGGCGACCCCGCCGGGGATCTAGAGTGTCAAGCCATTAATTAAATATGAGTTATCTCAAATATGAATTTAATATTCCTTTTGAGTACTCCATGATATTTTACCTATAAATATGAATAATTATTGTGTACTTGTGAATATTTTACCTGTGTATATTGTTCTTATATGTATATTGCATATCAATGGATAAACATGTATAAGATGTGATGATGTGTTTGGATTAGGGGATAAACTTTTAAATCTATCTGAGTACACACACTTTCAAAATCCCTATACTCAAGTTTTACCCTTTTAGGAATATATAGGGGGTGTAATACCATTAGCTCCTACGGGACAAGGTCTTTGGGGGCGTGTGAACCACCCTGCTCAGCCTGTACGGTATCCAAGCCCATTGGATAAGGATAGGGGACATTCTGGAAACCTATTATTGATAGGGAATAGAGCTTGAACCACACATCTCTGACTCTAGCTTCCTCCCTTAAAATAGAGCCTCGAAGAAATCTTGTAAGTGATAGGCCCATCTGTCCCTTATAGGAGCTTCATCCTTCTTCACATGACTTAGTCTAGTCTTTTGTTATATTTGTTTGAGTTCTTTTGTGTTGTTTCCCACATTCTGTATTTCATTCTAGGCATATGCATTACTTTTCCAAAATTTTGGAAAAGCCCTAAATCATCCCATGGATAGCTCAGTAGTAGTGTACAAAGAGGAAGAAACTGAAGTATAGTTGTATTCTAAAGACCAGCAAAAACATTAGGATGATAGTTTGAGCAAAGGAACTATTGTGATACTATCAACTCAAGTCAAGGTTGATACTTGATCAAACTCTCTAAAAGAGTTGAGGACAATCTCAATAGGATGGACAATTGAAAGGCAATTGAAGTTCTTTAAGTCATACTGTCACATTGGATTCTTGCTGCATATAATAGTGAACCTATAAGTAATGAGTGTTCTAGTGGTTTTTTGGCATCATTCTTATTGCTGCTTTACTTTTAAGGGGATAGATATGGCTCCAATTGTTGAAGAATACACATTATTGCTGCATTGATGAAGCTTCATACACCTTATAGGATTAATCATAACATATCATTCAGAAGGGAGATATGTAAGGTGATAGGGATCAAAGCTTCGAAAGTAAATTGACAGATTCAAGAAGGTGCTAGAAAAATCACTTGGGAATGCTTGAGGACCCTAATGGAAGAAGAAGGGAAAAAAAAAAAAAAAAAGGACGTCCACATGGGTGTTTTGGATCTTGCTATTTATGGACTAGTTATTTTTGCTAAGGAATTGGACTTTATTGACCAAAAAGCAGTCTCTTTTGTGGTCTAAGTTCAGGATGAGACTAACCCAAAACTTGGCATTTTAGCATAAACGTCCCGTTCTCTTAATTAATGTAGAACAAAAGGGAAGGGTAGATTGATATTTTATGCTCTGTTGCTATACGTTTGGTTTATTATCCATTTACCATGTAGAGAGTATTACTTCTATCTCAGGTTCTTAGGGTTTCAAATTCCTTTAATCAATTTTAAGAAGGCTAGATGGGAGGAGCAATCAAACAAATTTGAATGGAGTGAAAGGATGAAAAACTGGGTAACAAGGGGATTTGTGTGGCAAACACCATGGATGGGATACGCTATACTATACAGGTGTAGAGAGTTTCCATGGGTCCCGTTATTAGACCCATAGGGAGCAATAACCTATGCTCCCATTATGTTCAGAAGACAAGTAGGGTCCTTTCATTTCATATCCATGGTTTAGTTGATTCATAATTTTCTTATGATCAGAAAGGGGCTCAGATGGAGATTGAAAAATTTTTGGTAGCCTAAAATTTCATTCATTTGATATATTGAGGCAGTTGTAACACAAAGGTCCAGGGAGATTATGATAGTGATGGGGATCACCCGACCTTAACTATTTCCTTCACTGACATGGTGACACGTGGATGACCTCTAGATGTCCACTTCATTTTGTAACTTTTCTATAACTATACGAGGATTATCTTGAAGACTTTCGGTGCAATAAGAGCCCAGTTGATATGCCAAAGCAAGTTCGATTTCAAGACATATGTCGGCCCCACACGGCTGAGCCCGACACAAAATTTAACTACCCTTTGACTTATGATTTGTATTTAATTTTGTTGACTTTTTAAATCCGATCCCTATTTTGATGTTGACAAAGCACATGTTTCTTATGTGTGCATTTAGTGATTGAATAAGTTATAATTCAACACACACATAAGGAGACTGGTAATGAAAGCCTTGAAGAACGTAAAGACTATGCACTTAGGCGCATTCCATGATGTTAGAAGAGCGAAGAAGAAGACATACTTGATTTAATTTGTATAAGCATTTAGGTTTTTATATTTTGGTCTGTAATAAATGTATACATCCTGCATGATATGACTTAAGCTCAAAAGGTCATAGATTGATTTTAGGTCCTTATAAACACTTCATGGAAAATCCCATATAACTTAAAAGTTATACCATTATTAATAGGGGTGAATTCTAATAAAAGAATAGAACCTAAAATAAACTTTGAAAGGGCTTCGGCTGACTGAACATAAGGCGTTAAAAATGCCTTGGCCGACCAAACTGGTAAAAAGTCAATACTTTGACTAGACTTGGGTGACCAGTCCAGATTTGAACTAAAATTCCACGGTCGACCAAACCTTAATGTTGACATTTTTTACCAGCCCTAGCCGCCCAAACTTATAGTTCAAAATCACCCCGAGCGATAGAGTTGTGAGGCACGGCAAACCGAACCAATGAACCGGGCGCCCGAACCTACGAAAGTTGGGAAATCGCCTTGACTTTAGTCAACCGGACTCACCTACAGTCACCCAAACCCAATATAGGCTTTGTGTCTATTCAAATGACCGGCCCAAAGGAGTGGGCAACCGAACCTCTCAAGTTCATTAAAATTAACTGCGGTAATTGGGGTTAAAATTTAATTAATCTTTTCTAAAATTCCCATTGTGTCCCCAACGGTCATATTTTTCAGAAAAAACTATAAATACCCTTTCATTTGCTTAGATTGACAACTTTGATTAACAACTATTTTCTCTCAATTTTTCACTTCTACAAAGTTCCCCCATACACACTCTTATTTCAAAATCACTTTGGGGTTAAATTTTTACGCTCTTCAACTGTGTTTATTATTCTTTGGAGAATCTTTTGAAAGGGAGCATTTTTATTTTAGGGCATTTATTTTTGAATCCATGATTTCATAGAAAAAGTTTTATATTGCAAAAATTATTTGAAAAACCAAAACCTTAGGTTCTACTACTTCTCATTGAAAATAGTTATGGAGAAATATTTTGTAGAGTTCAAATCTTTGAGCAGTTTATCGTATACATTATTTTTCAAAGATTGAAAATGTAATTTGATAGCACCCTTACTCTACTGAACATAATGCATATCATTAGAGAGTGCATGTCTTGAGCTTAAATGTGTACATTTCTTCTTGTATGTTTCAGAAGAATTTTTATGTATAAAAATGATTTTAATGTAATGGTTGGATTCAGCTCGTTAATTGAACTGGGGAGTCTCAGCCCCGTAAGTGAGACCGATTCGGTTCAACTCGAAGATTGAACTGGGGTGCTTTTGCCCTGTAAAGGAGACCAGTTGGGCTCAGCCTAGTAATTGAGTTAGGGTTTTCCTCACCCTGAAAAGAGAGGTTGTAACGGCTTCTGCTTCGCCCATTTAAGTGAGTAGGAATAGTATAACCCTTATGGGGTATGGCCAAGGCGGGGATGTAGGCTGGTTTGGCCAAACCTCGATAACAAATCTTGTGTCACTCTCTCTCTCTCTCTCTCTCTCTCTCTCTCTCTCTATGTTATTTATATTTCTGCACTTATATTTTTGCATGTGTATGCTTTCATTTATAGTTATAATCATTTTCATGCACACCTCTATTTCAAATGAGATATGTTATACATGTATGTCTGCATTTACCGCTTTATTAATTTTTATTATGGATGAGATATGACTTTAGTAAATCAATGTAAATTTTTAAATTAGCCAAAATATTTTAAAACCCAATTCACCCCCCTCTTGGGATCACACTAATTCCAAAAATTGGTATTAGAGCCCGATTGCATTAAGCTTAACTGAATTTGCATAAAGATTGCAACTGCTCATTTTTCAGTGTATCCCAATTTTGAGGGTTAACTCTTTGCGAATCCTCTACTGCTTTTATTGAAAAGATTTTACCATCTGAAATTTGAAAATGCTTTTGTAAAATCAAATGATTGGAGGATTTGGAAAGTGTTTGGCAAAGGTTTACATTTCCCATTAAAAAAGGAAATGATTTCAAAATGCATTGTTCCCAAACCTGAACATAAATTGAATATGCATGACCTGTTTATTAATGCATATCATTGGAATGTCATGCATATTGTTTGTGCCTTGGCTACTAATATTCTTGCAAAGCTTATGTTTTATAGTAGTCCTAAGGACCCTTGGGAATAATAAGAATTTTGAAAAATCCGAGAAAGAGAAGTATGCCACCCCGAGCTTAAACATTTAAGGAGTAAAATGGAAAGATATATCTAGCCTCCTTCTATTTTTATTGATTATTTCATGTCATGATTCATGATGCTTGTACTGAGTTGAATTTTATTTGAATCATGAAAACTTGTTTATGATTGCATACCATCTTATGTGGTGTACTTTAAAAGAATTTTTTTTTACTCATAAGATTTTTGCTATATTGTGTTAAATGGTTAAATAGTGTCTTGAGCTTGAAATTCCAAATCGTAGTGTACACTATTATCATACTGAGAACCATAAGAAAAAGCCGGCCAATATGAAAGTTTAATGGACAAATCTAATCCAAGCTTAATATATACTTATCATTTTGATTGGTAAATAATTAAGTACATTGACTATCTCCTTTCAAATGGACAAAGTGTTCATTAGCTGAACATTTCTTTTATGCTATTTGTGCTTTAGTATATGTATCTTAAATATAACATATTTTGTCCAACGCTCTGAATTGATTTTTAGGAAATAAATCTTACACTATATATCTTGTAATCCTAAACTCATCATTGAGCTTTAACAATAAATCATTTTCAAATGATAAATTTAATTTAAGGAATTCATATGCTCATCCTATAAGTAAGGCCAAATATTATTAATTGAATATAAAATTCTTTGGCTGCATAATTTAGGGGGAGCAACATGTTTAAAAATACATCCAATATGCAATAAAATGTATTATATGTATCCTATCATGTTTATTGGATGACTTGAGTGATAACATGTGTATATATCCATCCTTCGCTTTAAGTTCAATTATATTTGATGGATAACTTATTTGTATTGAATGCCACTATCCATTACTTGCCTAATGATTATATCTTCATATGGATAGTTTATATTTTATTTGATACATTGATTGAACTACTGAATTGCATGCTTGTACTAAATGCCTCTTGTATGGCTAATGCAATGATGTGAACTGCATGCCGGTAGTGAATTTAGGTTCTCGCATGCTTAAACTGAATGGTATTTGCATGATGCAGATTTTTTTTAAATTGCTTGCTTGAATCTATCAGGTTTTTAGTGCATGAATTTTTGGGAAATGTCTTATTTACAGACGACATGTTGCCAAAATTTCTTTATAGAAAATGCATGCAAATTAGTTTTATAGGTCCATACATGTTGAAACTTATATGCTTTGGGCTAAAACTGAAAAACATGTACAATCAAAGTTTTTGAATTCTCTTAGGATGTCCTTCATCATATACACTTCTTATTGACCTAGGATAACTTAGTTCGTGGACACCATTTGGTCCAACTCCTTGGATTATGAGCTTCACTCTGGACCTAAATGGACGATCATAATCTCATAAATTTCAAGTCCATAAATTTCAAGTCCATGTGACTAGGGAAATCACATGACTTAGGGGGAGTCTTTCATTTTGTCACACACTCATTGAGTATTCTAAGTTGTGTTATCCTTGTTTTGAAACCCTATTGCATTACCTTTGAGTGTAACCTTGATTGACTATCCTGTATTAAAATGAGATGCAACATGTCATGCTTATGTGTTGAATGCTTATTATTTGCTACATGCTGAAATTATTTGAAAGGATGAACATATGATGAGTGTCCTTTAATGACTATCATCCTTGAACTATAATGCAAGTATGTGTATACAAAAATATACAGAGGGAGGTTAAGCCCCACTTTTAAGAAAAATAAACAAAGAGCTTAATGCCTATATTCTCTTGTATACTAAGTCTTGTTATGAAGGATGAACATAGGTTGATTGTACTTAAATGAAATTCATCCTTGAATGTGAATGCACTTATGTGTACATGAGAATATATCGGGGAGCTTAAGCCCTAGACTTGCACTTTCATTATTTCAACTTTTTGAGTCCAGAATTTTTCTAGGCACTTTGAACATCATATCCTGCATTTATTGAATGATTTTTTGGTATGGATTGTTCTTGGGGCATATGAACACCATGCATGACTTAGTATTTTGATTTTTAGCACATGTGTATTTAGGGACATTTTAGCGGTGGAAAACAAACGACAAACGATTTAATCTATACATAGTAAAATTTATTTAAGAATGAAAATATGACTTATAATGGTTAAACTCTCAATAAAATTTTCACAATTAGTACTAGTATAAGTAATTAAATGAATTTAAGCATATATTCAAATTGAGAGAGGGAGCATCTAAAGACAATTCCTATCTTCTTGTACTGACGAACTTTTCTTGCTTAGATTTGATGTTTTTGAATTCATTATGACATGTGCTTAAATGTGATAATATTATTGAAAATCTAAATTTGAGATATGTTGATTGCCACAATCAATTTTTTTTTTTTTTTTTGCAATATAATCTTGAATTAATTTGTCTAAATCATTTTAAGATCTATATGGTTGTTTTTCTGGTTATTTGTTGAAGTATTTTTGTGCTTAAATGCAAAACCAGAAATTCATTGTTTGCTTCAACTTTCATGTTAAAGTTTCTTTTTCAACAAGCATAACCCCCAACATTTATTGATAATCATAAGGGGAATATATATATATATATATATATATATATCTATATTCTTATGACAAGAAATGATTTTAAATGATACATACCTTATTTCTTGCTAGTGTGCTTAAATGCCTTCATGACTGTACCTTTCTTATATTAAAATCTTATGTCATGAAGATTTATTGTTTATAAATTTTAAAAGGGTGTTACATAACTGGTTTATGGATTTTTTGTGAAATACATTTGAACTAATTAGATCATGTTTATGCTCAAACCCATTTTTTTTATATGCCGCATGTTTTTAAATTCAAATTTTATGTGGGTCTTATGAAATACTTGGATTGCAATGGTTTGTGTATATTTCTAATCTAACATTGTTCATCATGTCATTTTTTATCTTAAATGACCAACTAAACAATTTTGTATGCTTAGTGGCTGTATCTTTCAAAGAGTTATAACATTTTTATGCCCATAATATATACTAAAAAGGGGAGAGTTTTTCAAAAAGGGGGAGTTCTCTTTGCTAAATCTGTTTTAAATGATAAAATTATTTTATACTTAGTTTAGCCCTTTTTGCTGATGTCAAAAGGGTGAGAATTTTCATGAACAAAATATTAATGACCAAAAAGGGGAAGTTTTCATTTTAGGAGCAAATAACATAGGAGCAAATATCTGATCACGTGCTTTAATGCAAACCTTAAATGCATATGCTTTTGAAATGTCATCTTTTTTATATATGCTTGCGCTATATTGTTTACATTTTAAATTATACATATTCTTAAGGGGAGCCTTTTCAGGCTGTACCCACTTTGCTTTGGTGCATTTGTCATCATCAAAAGGGAGAGATTGTTGACTTTTTGAGTCTGATCCCTGTTTTGATGCTAACAAAGCATATTTTTCTTATATGTGTATTTAGTGATTGAACAGATTATAATTCAACACATATATAAGGAGACTGGAAGTGGAAGCCTTGAAGGAAGTAAAGACTATACACTCAGGCGCATTCCATGATGTCAGAAGAGCGAAGAAGAAGACATATTTGATTTAATTTGTATATGCATTTAGGTTTATATATTTTGGTCTATAATAAATGCATACATCCTACATGATATGACTTAATGCTCAAAAGGCCATAGATTGACCTTAGGTCCCCATAAACACTTCATGGAAAATCTCGTATAACTTAAAAGTTATACCATTATTAGTAGGGGTGAATTCTAATAAAAATCAAGACCTAAAATGAACTTTGAAAGGGCTTTGGCCGACCGAACATAGGGTGTTAAAAATGTCTCGATCGACCGAACTGGTAATAAATCAATACTCTAACTTAGCTCAGGCGACGGGTCTATATTTAAATAAAAATTCCAAGATCGACTAAACCTTAATGCTGACACTTTTTACAATTCTCAGCCGCCCAAACTTATAGGTCAAAATCATCCTAGGCGACAGAATTGTGAGGCACGACAAACCGAACCAATGAACTGGGTGCTCGAACCTACGAAGGTTGGGAAATTGCCTTGACTTCAGCCAATCGGACTCACCCACAGTCACACGAACCCAATACAAGCTTTGTGTCTGTTCAGGAAACCGACCCTAAGGACCAGGCGACCGAACCTCTCGGGTTCATTAAAATTAACTGTGGTAATTGGAGTCAAAATTTAATTAATCTTTTCTAAAATTCTCATTGTGTCCCCAACGACCATATTTTTCAGAAAAACTATAAATACCCCTTCATTTGCTTAGATTAGCAACTTTGATTAACAAATATTTTCTCTAAAATTTTTTACTTAATCAAAGTCCCCCCCCCCCCCACACACACACACTCTTATTTCAAAAATCACTTTGGGGTTAAATTTTTACACTCTCCAACTCTATTTATTATTCTTTGGAAAATCTCTTGAAAGAGAACATCTTTATTTTAGGGCATTTATTTTTACATCCATGCTTTCATAGAAAAAAATTTTATATTGCAAAAATTATTTGAAAAAAAAAAAACCCTAGGTTCTCATACTTCTCATTGAAAATATTTATGGAGAAATATTTTATAGGGTTTAGACATTTGCGCATTTTATCATATACATTATTTTTCAAAGATTGAAAATGTTATTTGATAGCACCTTTAATCTACTGAGCATAATGCATATCATTAGAGAGTGCATGTATTGAGCTTAAATGTGTACATTTCTGTTTGTATGTTTGAGAAACATTTTTATGTACAAAAATGATTTTAATGTAATGGTTGGGTTCAACCTGTTAATTGAACTGAGGAGTCTCAGCCCTGTAAGTGAGACCAGTTTGATTCATCCCGAAAATTGAACTAGGGTGCCTCCGCCCCGTAAGGGAGACCACACCTACTCCGCCTAGTAATTGAGCTGGGGTTTACCTCATCCTAAAATGAGAAGTTGTAACGGCTTTTGCTCTGCCCGTTTAAGTGAGCAGAGATAGTGTAACCCTTGGGGAGTATGCCAAAGGCGGGGATGTAGGCTGGTTTGACCGAACCTCGATAACAAATCTTGTGTCGCTCTCTCTCTATCTCATTTATATTTCTGCACTTAAATTTTCGCATGTGTATGCTTTCATTTATAGTTATAATTATTTGCATCCACACCTTTATTTCAAATGAGATATGTTCTACGTGTATGTCTGCATTTATCACTTTATTAATTTACATACACGTTATCATTATGAATGGGTTATGAACTCTGGTGAATCAGTGTAAATGTTTAAATTAGTCGAAATATTTTAAAACCCAATTCACCCCCTTCTTGGGATCACACCAATTCTAACAAATTTGTAATGTTGCAAGACATTTAATCATAACTTGCTTGTGAGAGTGTCTTAAATGTGTTAGTAAGTTGTGTGTTAGTTTCTATATGTGTGTTTTCCTGTGCCTTGTCCCCCTATGCTTGTGTAAGAGTAATTGTCTCACTACAAAAAAAATCGATTTTTAGTGACGAAACTGTTAGTGACGGATTTAATTTCGTCACTAAAAGTAAGTATTAGTGATGGTTTCAAAACCGTCACTAATAGTTTCGTCACTAAAGACCAAAAAATATCGTGAGAAAATATTTTTCGCCCAAAAATTATCCCGGAAAAATATTAGCGACGATTTCTGTGGTAATAGTGGCAAATTAAATTCGTCACTAAAAAAACTCTTATAAGTGACGATTAAATAACTGTCACTACTATTATTTAAAATAAAAATTAAAAATTATTTCACAATATTAGCGACGAATTTGAAGATTCGTCACTATTATCTCTTTATTAGTGACGGATTTGGGAACCGTCACTAATACTTCTTTTATTTAAAAAAATTAAGAAATTTTATTTCATAATATTAGTGGCGAATATTAAGATTCGTCACTATTAGACCTTATTAGTGACGGATTTGAGAACTGCCACTAATACTTACTTCATTTAAAAAAAAAAATTTATTTTCATAATATTAGTAATGACTTTGAAGATTTGTCACTATTAGTCCCTTATTAGTGACGGATTTGGGAATCATGACTAATACTTCTTTTATTTAAAAAAATGAAAAAAATTTATTTCATAATACTAGTGGTGAACATTAAGATTCGTCACTATTAGCCCCTTAATAGTGACGAATTTGGAAACTGTCACAACTACTTCTTTTATTTAATAAAAAAAAATTTATTTTCACAATATTAGTGACGAATTTGAAGATTCGTCACTATTAGCCTCTTATTAGTGATGGATTTGGGAACCGTCACTAATACTTCTTTTATTTTAAAAAAATAAAAACAAAATTATTTCACAATATTAGTGACAAACATTAAGATTCATTACTATTAACCCCTTATTAGTGACGGATTTGAGAACTGTCACTAATACTTTTTTTATTTAAAAAGTATAAAAAAAGAATTTACTTTCACAATATTAGTGACAAATTTGAAGATTTGTCACTATTAGCCTCTTATTAGTGACGGTTTTAGAAACCGTCACTAATACTTCTTTCATTTTAAAAAAATAAAATAAAAATTAATTTTACAATATTAGTGACGAATTTGAAGATTTGTCACTATTTGTCCCTTATTAGTGATGGATTTGGGAATCGTCACTAATACTTCTTTTATTTTAAAAAAAGTAAAAAAAAATTATTTTCACAATATTAGTGACGAATTTGAAGATTTGTCACTATTAGTTCTTTATTAGTCATGGATTTGGGAACCATCACTAATACTTCTTTCATTTAAAAAAAAGTGAAAAAAATTTATTTCATAATATTAGTGACGAACTTGAAGATTCGTCACTATTAGCCCCTTATTAGTGACGGATTTAGAAACCGTCACTAATACTTCTTTTCTTTAAAAAAAATAAAAAAAAAAATTTGTTTTACAATATTAGTGACGAACTTGAAGATTCGTCACTATTAGCCCTTTATTAGTGACGGATTTTGGAACTGTCACTAATACTTTTTTTATTTAAAAAAAAAATTATTTTCATAATATTGGTGACGAATTTGAAAATTCGTCACTACTAACCCGTTATTAGCGACGGATTTGGGAACCGTCACTAATACTTCTTTTATTTTAAAAAAATTATTTTCACAATATTAGTGACGAATTTGAAGATTCATCACTTTTAGCCCCTTATTAGTAATGGATTTAACAATCGTCATTAATACTTCTTTTATTTAAAAAAAATAAAATAAATTTATTTCACAATATTAGTGACGAACATTTAAATTCGTCACAATTAGCCCCATATTAATGACAGATTTGGGAACCGTCACTAATACTTCTTTTACTTTAAAAAAATGAAAAAAAAAATTATTTCACAATATTTGTGACGAACTTGAAGATTCATCCCTATTAACCTCTTATTAGTGATGGATTTGGGAACTGTCACTAATACTTCTTTTATTTAAAAAAAATTATTTCCTAATATTATTGACGAATTTGAAGATTCGTCACTATTAGTCGGTTATTAGTAACGGATTTAGGAACCATGACTACTAGTTTTTTATTTAAAAAGTATTAAAATAATTTATTAAACACTATTAGTGACGATTTTAAAAATTCGTCACTAATAGTATCGCATTGAAAAATCCACGTGGGTTTCCCCAATCTCCCTCGGTTCCCTTAAATCCTCATTCTTTCCCTCCATCTCTCAATCTCTCTGGTCTCTCTCTCTCAGTCTCTCCATTTCTCTTCTTCGCCGCCCCTGAAGCTTCGGATCTGTCCTCGTCGCCTTCACCGAGGAGATTAACCGCCGGAAGCCTTCAAGGTATGTTTACTTCTCTCAATCTCTCCACTCTCTCTCTCTCTCTCTCTCTCTCTCTCTCTCTCTCCTTCTCTCTTCGTCACCACCACCGCTGACACTTCAGATCTGTCCCCGTCGCCTTCGCCGAGGAGATCAATCGTCGGAAGCCTTCAAGCCTTCAAGGTATGTTTCTTAAACTTTTTTAAAGAAAATATTTTGTTAATATATATATATATATATATATATATATATTTATTCAATGTGCCAAATAGCTGAAAGACTGTTGCCGTTAAATGTGAAAATGTTCGATTCATGAATTTTGTTTTTAATTTTCTTGACAACCAAACAAAAAAAATAAAATCTTTTATGTTTTCCTTTATTTTATTATTTCTAAATTCTAGGGAGTTGTGGCTTTCGTCAAGCATTTCCCGAATTTGGTGGCACCTAAAAGAATCTGAAGAGCTCATTTAGGTTGAAATTTTTCAGTGAAAAAAAAAAAAACTAAAAATATTTTCTAAGTTCCAAGTGGCTAGCAAATCTTGGGCAGTTACATTGAGTCTCCATGACTATGAACAACTCCAACACTTGAGGAACCAAGAAAATAAGAAACCAGCACCTGACCTTGTCCCAAAATTCCCTTCTAATTTCTAAGGCCCCCTATAGAATTTTTAAAATATTAAGAAAAAGCAAGGAAACTTTAAAGCAAATCCACACCCTTTTTTCATGTTTATTCGTCAAGATAAATGAAAATAAAAATAAAAATTAGAACAACTAAATAATTAATAATTTTAGTTTACACATAATTAACATTTTATTTTTCTTAATTTATAATCATATAAAAATAAGTTTTATTTTTAATAGTACTTAATATTAAGAAAAAATATAATGAAAAATGAGTCTCCTTTATTTTCCCAAATGAAACCCTAAATCCAAATAGATCCTAAAAGAACCCGACTAACATGCACATTGGGTAGCTTGGAGAGAGGTCGAGTGAGCGGATAAGTTTGACTATGAAGCAATTTCGACCTAGAGGTCGTTTTAGCACTTGCTCAAAGAAAATGCACCATTATCCGAGATGGAGAATAATGAAGTTGCATTTTTTTGAGACCAAGTTCTTGATTTTTTTTTTCTTGGTTGTTGTTGTTGCATTCATTTGAAATTACCCAAAAATTTCAACAAGGATAGCACTACAAATCCTACTCAAACCTCAATTTAAGATGCTAATATCACAAGTTGACCAAAAAAAAAAAAAAAAAAATCTTCAATGCTAGTTGGCATTTTATCACTAATGTGTATAAAATAAAATATTTCCCTCCTTTTGTGAATCCTACTCAAACCTCATCCTAAGATGCTGATATCCCAAGTTGATAAAGAACCTTCATTGCTATTTGGAATTTGTTGTTGTTTTGTTAGCCGGATACAGGAAGTAGAAGCACACAATCACATACGAATCAATCAACAACCACCAATGCAATCACCAATGGTCTCCTGACCCCCTTCACTTCCCTTATCTTCCATTTACTTGGTTTCCCACAGAAAATAAACAACTTGTTTAGGCCATGTATTTGGGCTCTCTCTAAATGATCTTCATGCCATATCATATATCTTTCCCCATCAAATCTCATGTGGTGTTGTCTCTCCTATATATATATATATCTAATTGGCACTTTAATTAATGTTATCAGCCAGAAAGGGAGAAGAAAGAAAGGAAAAAGGAACATTATCATCATTCCGTGGCTAAGAATACACAACCATGATTAGTTGCTTGGAGATTTTTTATTTTGCTATATTTTCCTACCTAGCAAATGGAATTGTCTTCTTAGATTGAACTGATTTTCTTTGGTTTAGAGGTCCATGTGCAAGTTTGTGTGCTTGTAATAATTATTAGAGTTGCTGGTTGGTGGCTGGAAAAACTGAGCACACTTCGGTAAGAATAAACTGATTATAAATAGAAATTTTAGTTGGATATATCTCAATCCAATATTTTCTCGTAATTTTATTGTTAAGTATGCCCCTCTGAAAAAAATTTTATTTTCAACATAAATCTTAGGGTTTCGTCTTTCCTGGCCAATGTCTCTACGAATGAAGCCTCGGGCTGCCTTAAAGCACGACCACTCGCCACGATGTGCTGCCAAGCGGTAGAGGGTCCAGGACCTGCCAAGGAGAGAGTCTTCTTCTAGGGGTCAAGGGGCCCTGAGTGAGCTCAAACGGATTTTGGATGAGACGAGAGCACCAATGGTGACTCTTGAGGATGTGTAGTTGCCCCCAGCACGTTCTGCTGTGCCACTCATTAAAGACCAGTCCCCGAATGTTACCCCACGGCTTATAGAGGACATGCCTGTTCATCCGGTATTCTTCCATATGATTAGTCCGACCATGCCACATGATTTTGCCGCAGGGCCTTCAGCGGACATTCTTGATGAGCTGGTGCCGCACCGTATCTTCAGGCCATGCAAACCACCACCCTCCCCTCTTACCCTTGAATTGCGTCATCTTCTGAAGGAAATGGCACAGGACCAAGACGTCGCTAGAGCTGTAGCCAGGACAACTTTCTCGGCTAGTTCTGATTCTGATTCTAACTCTTATTAGGATAGACTAGATGCTAGGGAATTTTTGATGCGCTTTCTCTTTTGCTTATGCACTGTGCTCATGCACCCTTTGCTTTTGTTTTATTTTATTTTATTTTATTTGTTTTTCCTTGTATTCTGTTTTACCATGCTTTTGGATGGCTGTATACGTGCTTCGATGTTTCTATCTATATTGTATTACCTCTGAAATTAATGAAAATACATGGTGTTTTTGGTTTTATCTTGTATTTTGTGCTTCACTATATCATTACGTTTTTCTAGCTATAGTGTGTTTTCTTGGACTGGTGGGAAACACGAACGTTTGATATTGTGCACGGTTAGAAAATCTTCTAAACAACAATATATATAATACAGTGAAAGGTCAAGAACTAAATGTCATATGAAGTAAACTTCCAAATTATATACTGTCATTTCTTGTGTTTATTGAAGCTTAGACCCATTCAAGAATGGTTATCATACATTCATGCCTCATCGTACATGTGAGACAAAACAATTATTGAAATTCAATTGATTATTAGCCATACTATGTTAACTAATAATCAATTGAACATGTTAATTATTTGTTTTACTTACGATTAGTAATGTTTGTATTTCAACCGTTCCTGGATTGTCCAATGTGGACAATTCAGAAAGTTGTATTTACATTGTTGTCATTTTTTACACTTTGTCAATTGTCAATATATATTTCAAGCATGTCTCTACTTGTGTTCTCTGGGTGCATAATGAGGTGTCGTGACAATTTGTTAGTGATGGAAAACTAGCAACATGTTCACTTTGCCCATCTCGTGTTGTCACGACCTACTTAATTTCCACATTTAAAAAATATATATATAATAAAATCAATATCACAAATCTCAGCTTAGTAGATCACAATCAACCTGGACCCGTGGGTACGAGAGGTACATCAGAAACACATCATGGAAACCTATGTAGTAGGAAACATAAATCATAAACACGTCATTATATCATACATCACAATACCAGAGTAACTACAATCACTGTACACATTTATACACAACACTCAACCCAAAAATAAGTCTTAGGGTCATTTCCACAAAATACATCCGACCCTATCAAAATACTTACCCTTCTGGAAGGGTAGATCTACCGTACTAGATCAGTGGGGCATTACCCGCTCTCCTATCTGGGGCTTCTGAAATATTTATAAAATTCAGGGTAAGACACCTCTCAGTAAGGGAAATAAACTAATACTAGTGTGTGACAACATGAGTATTTCGTGTTATACATATACCTTACATAACATATTTAGTAACTATTTTGTCAAATCTAGGAAAACATATATATCCTCAAAGCATGGCAGAACATACTGCATTTTCATAAACATATCTCATCTCATATAATAATAATACAAAAACATTCCTGGTAGGTTAGTTGGCTATTGTCATGTATTACCCCCACATGACTGGGTAGTGTGGCCTGAAGGCGGGATCTGACAATGGTTGGCCAACCATTGCCAAGTCAAAAGTACAGTCTGTAAGTCTGATAGGTCTGCTAGACCTGGTTCGTACACCAAGGGTGCTCACACACTTCTTAAAAACCACATCGACCATCCAATCTCACACCACTCCATACAACGGCGTTAACACAGATATCATGATTATGAAGACCATAGACACATAGCAACAGTAGAGTGCAAGTGCTAGCCTAGACCAAGCCAACTAGGTTTTGATATCATATAACATATACTGAAACTGTGATACATGGATATCTCATATCATTAATTATCAGATCAATCATATCATTTTTCATATTTACATATATCATGAAAAATCATCGGCCTGTACACTGGTATTACACATTTTATCATAGCTCGGCTTGCACGCCGGCAAATCATAGTAAAGCCCGTACACTAGCAAATAACATCCATAGCTCAGCCCAAACGTTGGAAAATCATATCATAGCACAACCTGTGCGCTAGCAAATCATATCCATAGCGCGGCCCGTATGCCAGTAAAATATATCCATAGCTTAGCCCGTACGTTGGCAAATCATACACATAGCACGGCCCGTACGCCAGAAAAACATGTAAAAATCTCAGCCCATACGCCGTTTTTCCATTATAAAAATCCGTATCATAATCACATTTCTTAAAAATAATATTTCATAACCATTTCTACTCGTGCCATACTAAACAAGTTTTTCATATATTCAACATACCATCATTTTCAACAGTGTTTTCTCAAATATAAATCATATATATGAACATATTTACTTTCCTGAAATCAAATGCTATATATACATACATTTTCTCAAAAAGAACTAATTTAATTTATCCCCTTACCTGATTCCTAAAAAGCCCCTAAGAAAATCTATCTCGCACCCGCAGGGTTCCCCGTTCAACACCCTGAAAACAGAATTTCTCAGAACTAAAGTTTAGTATTTTTAAGCATATAACACTTTCTACAACTGCTAAAAATCCAAATATTGAGTATAAAACCTTACCCTGGATTTGGGATGGTTTCCACTTCAGCCCCATTGACGATATGCTCCTGTAGACTTGTAGAGAACTTTCCCAAGAGCGTCGTGGTGGCTTCAGATTGTCGAACCGGCAGAAATCCAGATCAAAATCGAAGAAAGAAGGAGGAGTGACCGAAGGATAGGAGAGAGAGAGAGAGAGAGGTGTTGTGCAAAACATTTTGGCCAAAAGTGAGTTTTAGGCCTATTTAAACTGTGGCCATCGTTGACGAGCCACGTCACCTCATCGATGAGGTCAATACAAAATTCGTCGACGAACTCTGGCCTTTGTCGACGAAATTCAGAAACCCCAAAATCATCCCCTCGGTATTTCCTCATCGACAAGCCATGTCACCTCGTCGACGAGCCCAATTATATTTTCGTCGACGAACTCCTACCCTCGTTGACGAGCTCCTGTTATACCCTCGTCGACGAGTCCCCTGTATTCGTCGAGGAGGAGCTAAAAAATTCCTCGGGATTTATCCTTTCCAAAATGGAACGTCGTCGACTGCCTCCTTTTGTTTCTAGTTTTCATTTCCCTTTCTTTTATTATTTAAATGCAATTATTCTTCAAGTCGTTACATTCTCCCCTCCTTATAAAATTTCGTCCTCGAAATTTACTATTCACGTAACTCGTCATCCCTTAACAAGAAAAGGTTTACTTATTTTATTACTTTCCTTTACTTATGGCGGAGGAATATCATGGTTACATTTTGAGTCCTGGGAGATTACATATACAAAAGAAAAATTCTCCCAAAACTAAAATGATGCACTAATTAAACCATTACATGTACCTGCAAAAGAAATATTACTTAACTACTTAAGTTTCTTGAAATAGTTGTGGGTACTTCTGCTTTATCTGCTCCTTGGATTCCCAAGAAGCCTCTTCAATTGCATGATTCCTCCAAAAAACTTTTACCCGAGGAATCTTCTTGTTACGTAGCTCATATACTTTCCTATCCAAAATCTGTGTTGGTACCTCCTCATACACTAGTGAATCACTAAGTTCTAGTTCATCATAACTGATGATATGAGAAGGATTTGGGACATATTTCCTCAACATAGCAATATGGAATACGTCATGGATCCTAGACAACACAGGTGGTAAAGCTAGTCTGTAAGCTACCGGTCCCACTTTTTCTAAAATCTCAAATGGACCAATAAACCTAGGACTAAGTTTACCCTTCTTCCCAAATAGCATAACCCCTTTCAATGGAGCTATCTTCAAAAACACATGATTACCCACATCGAATTCTAGATTCCTACAACGATTATCAGCATAACTTTTCTGTCGACTTTGAGCTGCACTGATCTTGTCTCTGATACGCCGAACCTTATCACACACTTGTTGCACAAGCTCCGGCCCCACTACCCACCGCTCACCCACTTCATCCCAAAAAAAAGGAGAACGACATCTCCTACCCTATAGAGCCTCAAACGGTGCCATGCCAATGCTGGTTTAATAACTGTTATTATATGCAAACTCTACTAGTGGCATGAACTGAGTCCAACTACCCCCAAAATCCAATACGCACGCATGGAGCATATCCTCTAATGTCTGTATCGTCCTCTCAATCTACCTATCTGACTAAGGATGGAATGCCGTGCTAAATGATAATTGAGACCCTAGTGCATCTTGCAGACTTTTCCAAAAACGTGACGTAAAACGTGGATCTCGATTTGACACAATCGATATTGGCATCCCATGAGAACGAACTATCTCTTGAATGTAGATTTTTTCTAAACGGTTGAGGGAGTAGCTGATCTTGACAGGTATAAAGTGGGCGGTTTTAGTCAAAAGGTCAACAATTACCAAGATGGCATTTTGGCCATGTAATGCCGTCGGTAGTCCTGACACGAAGTCCATAGATATATGATCCCATTTTCACTCTGGGATAAATAACGGCTGCAATTGCCCTGCCGGCCTTTGGTGCTCAGCCTTTACCTGCTAGAACGTCAAACACTGGGCTACATACTCGGTGATCTCTTTCTTCATACCACTCCACCAATAAAACTCTCGCAGATCCCTGTACATTTTTGTACTGGCAGGATGAACCATATACAAGGATTTGGGAGCCTCTTCTAAAATAGTCTTTCTGATCTCTGAATCAGAAGGAACGCATAATCTGGAACGGAATCGTAAAGCTCCGTCATCTGTAATACTTCCTCCCCCTGACCACTCTATACTCTGTCTATCACCTCATCTAATTCTGGATTTTCCTTTTGAGCAGCTTTAATTCTTTCTTGCAGAGTAGGCTGTACTATTAGGCTGGAAATACACACTAGAGGATCACTCTCTACCAATTCTATGCCAAGTTTCTCCAGATCCATCATGATCAGATGTTGGATCTATATAGCCGTCAACACTGGTTCCCTGGATTTCCTGTTCAACGCATCAGCTACCACGTTTGCTTTCCCTGGGTGATAACTGATGGTACAATCAAAATCCTTGATTAGCTCCAACCACATTCTCTGCCTCATATTCAGTTCCTTCTATGTGAAGAGATACTTTAGGCTCTTGTGGTCAGAGAAAATCTCACACTGCTCGCCATACAGGTAATGCCTCCAAATTTTCAATGTGTGTGCCGCTGCAGCCAATTCAAGATCGTGTGTAGGGTAATTTTTTTCATATTCTTTCAACTGCCTAGACACATACGCCACTACCATGCCATGCTGCATCGATACACAGCTAAGTCCCTTCAAGGACGCATCACTGTAACTGACATACCCCTCACCCCCTGATGGGATAACCAATACTGGTGCTATGACTAATTTTTGCTTCAGTTCTTGAAAACTCTGCTCACAACTGTCATCCCACTCAAATATGACATTCTTCTTTGTCTCTTGTGTCAAAGGTCCTGACAAAGCTGAGAATCCCTCAACGAAACAGCGGTAATACCCAGCTAGCCCCAAGAAACTCCTAATCTCCTGGACATTTCTCGGTCTAACCCAATTCACTACCGCCTCAATCTTATTAGGATCCACAGATATACCGTCTCCAGATACAACATGTCCCAAGAACACGACCTTCTCAAGCCAGAACTCACATTTACTGAACTTGGCGTACAACTTGTTTTCCTAAAGTGTCTGCAAAACTTACCTCAAGTACATCTCGTGCTCCTCATAGCTCATCGAATAGACCAGTACATCATCAATAAAAACAACAACAAACTGGTATAGGTATTGGTGGAAGACTTCATTCATCAAGTTCATAAATACCGTAGGAGCATTCGTCAAACCAAATGGCATAACGAGAAACTCGTAATGCTCGTACCTGGTCCTAAAGGTCGTCTTCGAGACGTCTTCTACTTTCACTTCTACTTGATGATAGCCGGATCTGAGGTCAATCTTCAAATACACCCGTGTACCCTAGAGCTAGTTAAACAAATTATCGATACAGGGTAGAGGATATTTGTTCTTGATTGTCACTTTATTAATCTCCCTATAGTCTATACACATCCTCATAGTCCCGTCTTTCTTCTTCACAAATAAAACTGGAGCTCCTCACGGAAATACACTGGGTCGTATGAAGCCCTTATCAAGTAGATCTTGTAACTGATTTTTCAATTCTGCCAATTATGCAGGCGCCATCCGATAAGGTACTTTAGAAATCGGAGTTGTACCGGAAGGTAGATCAATAGGGAAATTCACCTCACGTTCAGGTGGCAAGCTTGGTAACTCATCTGGGAAAACATCTGTAAACTCCTTTACTACAGGCGTGTTATTCTCTGACATCTCCTTCACAACCGCCACAAATCCCTAACAACCAAACAGCAGTAGTCTTCTGGCCTGAATAGCTGAAACTAGTGGAGGTGGGGATTGTACCCATGACCCTATGAACTTGAATTCTGCTTCCCCCGAAGATCTGAATATTACTTCTCGTGCTCGATAATCTATGCTCGCAAAATTAGTTGCTAGTCAATCCATGCCAAAAATAACATCAAACCTGTGCATGTCAAGCACTATCAAATCAGCAGACAAAGTCTTTCCTTGAATATCAATTGGACAACCTTAGAGCACCTTACTACACCTCACTGCTGACCCAGTCGGTGTAGATACTAACAATTCAACATCTAATGATTGTGTTTCAGCCCCACATAATTTAACACCCTTGAAGACACGAACGAGAGTGTAGCTCCTGAATCAAACAATGCAATAACTTTAAAAGAAAGCATAATAACTATACCTGTCACCACGTCACCTGCCGTCTCAGCCTCACCCGGCGTCAGAGTAAACACCCTGGCTAGAGCTGTATTCCTCTACTGGCCTCCACATGGCGCCTGATAACCTCCCCGGTATGGTCTGGGAGCTGGAACTACATCTGGTGGGGTATGGCAGTCTCGCACCATGTGCCCCGAATCTACCACAATGATAAAACACCACACCGCCAACTTGACACTCTCCCTAGTGCCTCCTACGACAAGTCTGGCAGACTGGCGGATCCTGCCCTATTTGCACCTCGCGTCCTCCCGTCTCCTACCTCCGCCCTCTGCCATGATTTCCTCTCCTCCACTAACCCGGTCTATGACCCTGCTGGTAGCCGATAGATGCAGATCTCTTCCTTTGTCCCTGCTTCTCTACATCAAGACGCTCACCAATCTCTGCCAAGGCCGCCCTGTCGACCAACTCAGCAAAGTCCTGGATCCGCAGCACCACCACCTGCTTGAATATACTCCACCTCAAGCCTCTCTCAAATTGCCTCGCCTTCTTCACTTGATCAGGAATAATACATGGGGTGAAATGAGAGAGCTCGATAAAACGCGCCGCATACTATTGGACAGATAGTTATGTCTGCTTCAGACTTAGGAACTCTTCTACCGTAGCCTCCCTGACAGTAGTTGGAAAATACCTATCAAAGAATAATTCTTTAAATTGGTCACATGTCATGGCTATCGGAGTCACCCTCTGCTGCTCCAGCAGTCTCACTACAGTCCACCACCTCTCAGCCTCTCCTATCAATCTATAGGTGGCAAAGAGGACTTTTTGCTCCTCAGTACACTATAACACAGCCAAGACCTTCTCGGTCTCCTACACCCAGTTCTCAGCGGCTGCAGGATCAAATTCACCTAAGAATGTCGGAGGATTCATCTTCATAAACTTCTCGATAGTGCACCCATGGCCTGCAGATGGACCACTCTGCTCCCTCGAGCTCTTAGCGATCTCAGCCATAACCTGTTGAACCACGCTACGTAATACCGTGTCAGAGTCGGTCCCAGCTGCACTTGATGGTCTTGCTCGATCACTGCCACTTGCATGGGCACTACTTCCTCCTAGATCCATCTTGGAAACAACAAACACAACTTAGAAATTCTATCCTTATAATTTACCCACCTATCCTCACCATTTATCTCAACATTTCTAACTTATTTCTAATTCTCAGTCCTACATTCTAGGAACACAACTCGACAATAGCTTACTATGGTTTTCCTGAAATCGTCACCCTAGGAAAAACATAGAAACTACCATGGAAGTCTTGCCTTTAGACTATAGAACAACCTTAAATCATTTTCTAAACTCTGGTATTGTTTTCGCTGCATTCTAAAGTCTACAGAACCTAGCAACCTAGGCTTTGATACCAAACTATCACGACTTGCTTAATTTTCACATTTTTAAAAAAATTATATATATATATATATATATATATATAATAAAATCAATATCACAAATCCCATCTCAGCAGATCACAATCAACCTGGACCCATGGGTACAAGGGATACATTAGAAACACATCACGGAAGCCTATGTAGCAGGAAACATAAATCATAAACACCTCATTACACCATGCATCACAATACCAGAGTAACTACAATCACTGTATACATTTATACACAACACTCAACCTAAAAAGAAGTCTTAGGGTCATTTCCACAAAATATATCCGACCTTATCAAAATAATTACCCTTCTAGAATGGAAGGTCTACCATACTAGATCAACGGAGCTTTACCCGCTCTCCTACCAGGGGCTCTTGAAATATTTATAAAATTTGGGGTGAGACACCTCTCAATAAGGGAAATAAACTAATACTAGTGTGTGGCAACATGAGTATTCCATGTTATATATATACACCATACATAACATATTCAGTAACTATTTTGTCAAATCTGGGAAAACATATATATCCTCAAAACATGGCAAAACATACTGCATTTTCATAAACATATCTCATCTCATATAATAATAATACAAAAACATTCCTGGTAGGTTAGCTGGCTGTTGTCATATATTACCCCCACATGACTGGGTTGTGTGACCCGAAGGTGGGACCTGACAATGGTTGGCCAACCATTGTCAAGTCAAAAGTACAGTCTGTAAGTCTGATAGGTCTGCCGGACTTGGTCCGTACACTAGGGGCGCTCACACACTTCTTAAAAACCACATCGACCATCCAATCTCACACCACTCCGTACAACAGCGTTAACACAGATATCATGATCATAAAGACCATGGACACATAGCAACGGTACCATGCAAGTGCTAGCCTAGGCCAAACCAATCAGGTTCTGATATCATATGACATATATTAAAACTTTGATACATGGATATCTTATATCATTAATTATCAGATCAATCATATCATTTTGCATATTTACATATATCATGAAAAATCATCTGCCCGTACGCCGGTATTACATATTTTATCATAGCTCGGCCCGTACGCTAGCAAATCGTAGCACAGCCCATACGCTGGCAAATCACATCCATAACTCATCCCGAACACCAACAAATCATATCATAGCACAACCCGTACGCTGGCAAATCACATTCATAGCACGGTCCATACGCCGACAAAATATATCCATAGCTTAGCCCGTACATTGGCAAATCATACACATAGCACGGCTTATACGCCGGAAAAACATATAAAATCTCGGCCCGTACGCCGTTTTTCAATTATGAAAATCCGTATCATAATCACATTTCCAGAAAAAAAAAATATTTCATAACCATTTCTACTCATGCCACACTAAACAAGTTTTTCATATATTCAACATACCATCATTTTCAACAGTGTTTTCTCAAATATAAATCATATATATGAACATATTTACTTTCCTGAAATCATATGCTATATATACATACATTTTGTCAAAAAGAACTAGCTTAGTTTATCCTCTTACCAGATTCGTGAAAAGCCCCTAAGAAAATCTGTCCCGCACTTGCAAGGTTCCCCGTTCAACACCCTGAAAATGGAATTTCCACTAAAGTTTAGTATTTCTAAGCGTATAACACTTTCTACAACTGTAAAAAATACAAATATTGAGTACAAAGCCTTACCCTGGATTTGGGATGGTTTCCACTTCAGCCCCACCAACGATCCGCTCCGGCAGACTTGCCGAGAACTTTCCCAAGAGCATCGTGGTATCTTTAGATCGTCGAACTGGTGGAAATCCAGTTTGAAATCGAAGAAAGAAGGAGGAGGGACCGAAAGGTAGGAGAGAAAGAGGTGTTGTGCAAGAAATTTCGACTAAAAATGAGTTTTAGGCCTATTTAAACTGTGACCTTCATCGACGAGCCACGTCACCTCATAGACGAGGTCAATTCAAAACTCATCAACAAACTCTCCTCTTCATCAACGAAATTCAAAAACCCCAAAATCATCCCCTTGGTATTTCCTCGTCAACGAGCCACGTCACCTCGTTGACGAGCCCAATTATTTTTTCGTCGACGAACTCCAACCCTCGTCGATGAGCTCCTATTATACCCTCGTCGATGAGTCCCCTGTATTCGTCAACAAGGAGTTGAAAATTTCCTTGGGATTTATCCTTTCCAAAATGCAACATCCGTTCTTCGACGAAGTCGATTGCCTCATTCTGTTTCCGGTTTTCATTTCCCTTTCTTTTATTATTTAAATACTATTATTCTTCTGGTCATTACATGTGTACTTGGAGAGCCATGGGAAGATGTTGCCGAAATTTATAATGACTACGATGAAGGAATTTGAGCGATTGATTGCAATATAAATGTAACATTCTTGAATGGGATAGGATCCGTAGCCTTTAGATGGAAGTTGGTTGATTATAGGATTCATGATGCATGTGTCATAAACATTATGAGAATGTAATCAACACCATTTACTTGAACATGTTATAGGGTAATTAATGAGGATGGATAAGAGTTGGATGAACGCTCGGGGTAGATTTTTGTCAGAATACAAGAAAGGGGTACATGATTTCATAGAGTTCGCGCGTCCTTGTGCAGACAAAGCCAGTAGAATAAGGTATCCTTGCAAGAAACATAACATTCAAGCACATTGATTTGGTTCATACACATTTATTAGACTTTGTAATGGAGAAAAGGTACATAACATAGGTGTTTCATAGTGAAGATTATGTAGTTTAGAGTGATGATGACGACGATGAAGATGAGGGGGCAAATATAGTAGGTGGTGATATACATTCAAAAGGGTTAATAGAAATGTTATATGACTTGCAAAAGGGGATTACAATGGACATGGATGATGTCAGTGTCTTACGTACTGGTGATCAATCTACTTCAGCAGGTATCATACCTTGCGATCCTAGTACATTGAATCGACTCGGTAAACCATTTGCTAATCTCGTGAAAGATGCATAGGTGCCCCTATATCCAAACTGTAAAAATTTCTTAAAATTAGAGTTTCTGATAAAGTGGCTTCATGCAAGGATAGTGCATGGGTTATGTCAAAGCACATTCAACATGCATCTAAGCCTCATCAAGGCGGCACTACCTAATGGTGAAACACTTTCGAAGTCCTTTTATAAGATAAATACATACATGCGTGAATTGGGTCTCGGTTACACTCTAATACATGCCTGTAGGTATGATTGTGCACTCTTTTATGGTGAACATGAAAATGCAAATGAGTGCCCAGAATATGGTGAACCGAGGTATACAACTAATCAGAGGAAGAGTAAAAAGATCCCCCAAAAAGTTTTGCGATATTCTCCATTAATCCCACTACTACAATGATTGTACATGTGCAGAAAGACTGCTGTTGATATGAGACGACATCAAGAGAAACGTTTTCAAGATGGAAACACCCTCAACCATCCATCAGACTCCGAAGCTTGGGCCAATTTTGATAAAATGCATCTACGGTTTTCTAGTGATCCTCACAACATCAAACTTGGTCTTACTTCAGATGGGTTCAATCCTTTCAGTAACATGAACAACCCATATAGCATGTGACCAGTTATGATGATGTCATACAATATGTCACCATGACGATGTATGAAAGAACCCTTCATTTATATGTTTCTGCTTATTCCCGTACCGAAGGCACTTGGTAATGATATTTATGTTTACTTCGTCCGTTAATTGACGAGTTGAAATAACTAAGGGAAAAAGGAGTGGAGACATTCAATGTGGAAATCGGGACAACATTTCGAATACATGCTTTAGTGTTGTGGGCAATTAATGATTTCCCCACTTACGGAAACCTATCGGGTTGGAGCATAAAAGGTTACTTCGAATGCCCAGTTTGTAATAAGGATGCTGGGTCCTTATCCTTAAAGCATGGATGCAGGTTATACTTTATGTGTCATCGTTGTTTTTTACAACCTAGACATCCTTGGAGGACTTGTGGCGTCAAAAGCTTTGATGGGAAACCTGAACGAAGGTTGCAACCAAAGCGACTGAGTGGGGAAGAGATATTAAATCAACTCAGGTTGATTGGAGATGTGAAATTTAGGAAACCACCAACCAGTAGAAAAAGAAAACATGCTGAGTGGAAGTTGAATTGGACAAAGAGAAGCATCTTCTTCGAGTTACCATACTGGAAAGATCTTCCACTATGCCACAACTTGGATGTTATGCACATCGAAAAGAACATTTATGAGAATGTCATTTTGCCAATTAAAATGGGAAGATAAAAGATACCGCAAATGCTCACCCAGATATGGAAGATATGGGAATACGGCCTGAGTTGCACTTGTTTCGTGATAGGGACAAACTTCTCATGCCATCAGCTTGTTATGCATTTTCGAAGGATGAGAAGAATAAATTCTTCGAATGGTTGAAATTAGTGAAGTCCCCTGATGGATATGCATCGAACATAACTCGATGCATAAACGCGAAGGAAGGGAAGATGTTAAGAATGAAAATTCATGACTGTCACATCGTTCTACAATGGGTTCTACTCATTTTTCTTCGCGGACGCTTGACCGAAGATGTTCGCTCGATGCTGATTGAGTTAGGAATCTTTTTTCGACAGTTGTACTCCAAAAAATTAAGCATAAATGTACTTGAACGGTTAAAGGATGACATCGTGATCATACTATGCAAGCAGGAGAAAATATTTCCACCAGCATTTTTCGATGTGATGGTCCACCTAGCCATCCATTTACCAAGGGAGGCCATAATTGGAGGACTGGTCCAATATCGTTGGATGTATCCTATTGAGAGGTAAATTATAAAGTTCTTCTATAATGGTCACGTGATTTCCTTATTTTTTTTATTTTTTATTTTTTATGTCTACAAGTCAATAATGCTAAGTAAAATGCATAGGTTCTTGTCCACTTTGAAGGGGTATGTGCGCAATAAGGCACGACCGGAAGGTTCAATCATTGAGGCATACACTGACAGTGAATGTCTTGCATTTTGCTCAATGTATCTACATGACATTGACACAAGGTTCACTCGTGAGGAGCGAAATAAAGATGTTCATGCTATTAATGCCGAAGATGAAGAACCAACGACCTCTATATTTTGAGAAAATATTTGGTCATTCAATGCACGAGTTACGATTTCATTGATATGGACGACCTACAAAATGAAACTGCTCCATCTATTGAGTATGTGATTCCAAACTCCTTACTTTGCATTGTATTTACATATGCATATTTATATACTTACTTGACATTAACATGTACTATTGTTGCATATAATGAACATAAAACTGAACTTCTGGCCCAAAATGAAAGGAATATTGACGAAAGACATAAGTAGGAATTTGTCAATTGGTTTAGGAGCCGTGTAAGTAACAAATACTGCTTGAGTATGGAGCAATGTACATTTTCAATATTGACGTTTTACTCATCTAAACTCTTATTTATTTAATAGATGAAAGTCATGTATTATAATAAAGAACCAATGGCAAGTAAAGATTTGCACACGTTGGCATGTGGCCCCAATCAACGAGTTAACTGCTACAACGATTGCATTATCAATGAGTTATGATTTCATATAAAGTCCCTTGAATTGAATAGAAGAATCCAAAACTGTGGGGTTGTAGTGCTAGGCATAGAAGGAGATGAAAAAATTGACTACTTTGGTGTCTTGGATGACATTATAGAGCTAAACTATGGAGCCAATAGACTCGTCCACCTATCCAAGTGTACTTTGTGGCACATTGGCAATAAAGAGACTGGGATAAACACGGATACCTACTTTACCAGTGTCAATTTTAGTAAGACATGACATCAAAATGACCCTTTGTGCTAACAACACAGGCAGAACAAGTGTTTTACCTTAAAGACATGAAATGGAAGGGTGAATGACATGTGGTCCAAAAGATTCCTCCTTGAAATTTGTATGCTATTATAGAAGTTGTATATGGGGAGAAGAGTGTCAGTGAGGCTACATTCCAAGAAGATGAGCCATTTGTCAGTGCAACAATGCAATCTGCTCTCAATGTTGTCGAAGAAGGATTCGATCCTATACCATTGAATAGAGTTGGTACCACGGCCTAACACGTAGGGACTGTTGACATTACAATTGAACCTTCTATAGATGTTCACTTCATCGACAGTGAGGAAACTGATGAGGAAGATGAAATAGGGGTCGAATACTATAGTGAAGAGGAAGACACTTTAGAAAGTGAGGATGATATCGATATTGAGGACGTATAGGGTGGTAAGCATGTTATGTTGTCACCATATATCTGACATGTGTAAATAACTAAAAAATATATTTATTATGCATCAATCTAATATTTGTACTTCTTATATTCACTTGTCTAATATTTTGCAGAAATGACACCAGGAGGTAGTTGTGGCCAACTTCCTTCCAGGCTCTCAATTACATCATCGCATGAGAATGACTCGACATCCTCGAGACCGGCGAAGCACGTCGGTCCTAATGCAGCACCATCATTTTCTAAGCCATCAGGACCTTGGCTAGACATGGAGACCACAATTAGGAATGAAACGCAAGGTGAGCTGCCCACCATGATGAGCAACGTTGGTAAGGTTACCATTAATTTATTTAGATTTAAACTATTGATGGTTATTCACATGTATGATTAAAATATTGTTCTTAATTTAACTCTTCTTTCAGCATCGACATCTATGGTGAGATTAGGCCATGGTGTAGCGAAGAACATGACACTTAAGAAGCACCTGGAGAGGACGGGGCAACGGATTCGGATCGTCATTCATTTAGACTTCACAACCCCTCTTAATGATTGGTGCCCAACGTGGACATGGGAGTTCAGCATTATATGCCGACAGTATGCTCCAGTCACCGCCTTCAGCTGACCGTAGGTGACTGAGGTGCAGCACATGGTTCTTTACATCGCATCTTGGTAAGTAATCCCAAACCTTTTTTTTTTTCTTTAACTTTTAATGTACTAGTCAAACTATTATCTTGTCTAACATTCTTACTGTATTACCTATGCAGTAGGAGTTTGATATGGACATTCTCCATGCAAACCATGTGAAGAGGGTAATGGATGTGCAATTGTGCAATAAATTTAAGACCTATCATGCCAAAATGCGCGAACATTTTCAGACGATGGGAGATCAAGTAGAAGCACACCCATACGATAAGATATCTCAAGAGGATTGGGAGGTGGTGTGTCCCCATTTTCGCAATCCACACTATAAGATGATGTGTTTGTATTATAATAACTACTTTTTCACATTGATGTGGCTAATAAAAGGTCATTACATCTTTTTTGTAGGCTATATGTGAAAAAAATGCTGCGAACCACAGCAAACTCCCTACGACGCATTGTGATGGTTCGAGGTTATTCATAAATCATCGAAGGGTAATTGCTATATATAAAACTATATGATCATTAGCTGAATTAATAGTAATGATTTTTTATATGATAATTTAGCGTGATCCCGAGACTGGTGCAAAGGAGCTACTTTAGGATCTTTATCAAAGAACACACCAAACGCGTTTGGGGGAGTGGTGTGATGGTGCACAAGGTGAATATGTGAGTCAAAGAAAATATTTACTTTATAATTTGATTCAAAACATCGAAGTTGTATACTAGGTGAAAGGTCTTGGAAGTGGATACATTGCCTCAATAGCATTATCTTCTATGGGTGCGGTGTCTCGTGCTGAGATGGAACAAGTGCGTCGAGATGCCAAGTCTCGGGCGGAGGAGATGGTTCAGCGGATACATACGATGGAAGTGGAGAACCAACAATTGAAAGACATAGTGTCTAATGTCACAATGGAGAACCAGAGTTTGAAAGACAAGGTGTCTAACGTTGAAGCCACACTCGTAGCAATTCTGAATAGGCAAGCGTAGGTCGAACAAATGATGTGCCAATCTCGACCAGATGATGCAGGTGGCTCCTCTCATTAGAAGGTATGAACTGCATGCTGGTAGTTCTGTTGCTTGTTTAATTCTATTCATATGCTAAACCATGAATTGATGGGAGATACTGAGACTGTATTGCTTGTAACGCCCCGAACCCTTAAACCTGAGTCCAGCGCGTTGTACCTGATAATATCCTGATGATTCATAACTCATAATATACGTAGTGGAAAATATAACCATAATCTCCATATAACATAATACCAGAGTTTACTAATTCTAACTACCAACCATAATAAATTAATCTTCCACCAGTATTCAAATATATACATGTCTCCAAAACATTATCCACTAATACTAGTAAATTATAAAACATGAAATATACACATCAAAATTAACATAAAAATATACCATTTTCTCTTTTTATTTACTAAAAATGCTATAAAATCTCGAGTTCTCTAAGCTCGATCTCGAGGAAATCCTGAAAGAAAGTGAATTCATATTCGGGTGAGACACATCTCAGTAAGGGAAGAAACAATATATTAAAACAGTGTGTGGCCAACATGAGTTTATATAGGACATATTATTTAACATTTGAAAATCGTTAACATAATTTCTGAAATCATTCCTTGAACCTAATCAAACACATGCAAATGTTTAACCCACGAGATTACCCGAGGATAGGGGTGATTACCTGCCCATAAAAGTAGCACCCCTCTACTCTGATACCTAGGCAACCCAAAGGGCGCAGCTAAAGCATACCAGGGCACTCACCTTACTCAGTAAGCCCTCAAGTGTTAAATTAATCCCGTACTCATGCATTCAAAAATAGTTTACAGGCAAAGGCCCCAAGGATAGGGAATTCTACCCGCCCATACAAGTAGATTCCCTCTATCCTAGTGCGTTATGCAGCTACTGCCACATCTGAAGTTACTAGTGCACTCGCCTTACTCAGCAAGCTCTCAGGCGAAAGGTACGCCTTACCCAATTGTAACATGTTCTATGTACATACATACTTCTAATATCATAATACATCATTCTTTCTATCACTATTTATTCATACACATCTGTTCATATTCATGGCTTAACATTGCATTGCATTTCACTTTAAGTGACTCTTTCCCATTTTACATTGTTCACATTGCACATTTCATTTCCATTTCATTCATTTCTCATTTCATTTCATTTCATATCCAGCATCTTTCAGCTGTTTTACCCAGCATCTTTCAGCTGTTATACATTTACCCAGCCACTTTCAGCTATTTCACATTTACCCAGTCACTTTCAGCTGTTTCACATTTACCCAGCCACTTTCAGCTGTGACACATTTACCCAGCCACTTTTAACTGTTTTACCTAGCATCTTTCAGCTGTTTACCTAGCATCTTTCTTCTATTTACATGGTTGCATTAACATACACATGCAACATTGTCCATATCATATTTTATTTTCATGGTTTTACTTACTTAGCCTGCATCTCATACATTTAACATATATTTGCATAGATTCTCATGCCACACAATTTAATAGTAAAGTTCATACACTGCCTGTAAAATAAGCCAACCAATATTTAATGTTTATATACTAAAAATACCTTTCATGTCTTACATAAATATTTTGAAAATATTTTTCCATTTTTATCAGTTCATTTTCACACGTACATATCTAATAAATAGCCCTAAACTCGAAAAAAATATAATTTAAACAGTTGGCATTTTACCAATACTGAAACATATACACGTACATATAACACAATTTATTTTTTCATTAAATTCATAAAAATTCTGATTTAATATATATTTTTCCCCTTACCTGGTTTCTTGAATTACGCCAACAGAGACTCTGAAAAATACCTACGGCACTCACCCGGACCCTGAAATTAAATTCCTAGTTCCAATCAATTATTTTTGAATAAAATATTATTTAAATATTTCTTAGAGTCATAATTCCTAAATAAATAAATATACCCTTAAATTTAACCAAATTACCAAAATTTTCAAATCCCACTCTCCCTTTGGAGTAAGGCCTAGAAAACCCCAATTAAAAAATTATCTACGTTAAAATGACGACAACGACGATTAGGACCCCGTGGTAGTGCCTGATCGTCGATTCAACAGTAGATTTAAAATAAAATTGAGAAAATGAGGAAAATTTACCTTTCCCCAGGAGCAGTGCTTAAGTCATTCCTATGAAAAATCTGCTCCAGTAGAAATGTCGGTGGTGGAGCTACGAATCCAACGGCACCTTCCATTTTTCGATTGACGCTCGTTAGGAAGATGAAATTGAGGAGAAAAAGAGAAGTGGAAACAGAGACGGTGGGTCGCAGAGAGAGAAGAAGAAGACGGAAGCTAGAAAAATGCAGAGAAAGAGAAGAAGACAGAAGCTGCTGGACTTTAGGCTTCTTTAATCTTATTTTATCCTTTTTTTTTTTTGTGTTAACCTACTTAACTTTTATATATATATATATATATTACTTTTACTTTTACTTTGTATATATATAACTTATACTTTAACTTTTATATATATGTTAAGCTTACATATATATCTTTATTCCATTTTTTTTTACTATTTATTTATTTATTTAATAACATTTAATTAATTCATTAATTAATTAATAATTATATTTTTTCATACTATTTATTTTTATTTATTTATTTAATACATTAATTTAATAGTGTTTAACCAATTAATTAATTACTTTTATTTTTATTTTATTTTTAAATTTAATTTTTTTTCTCGGGTTATTACATTGCTTGTGCTGTTAAGAATTGATTTATTTTTTCTGCAATTTCATATATGCGTAGATAGACCCTAGGTTGTGTACTACTGCTGCTAGCTTAGCTAAACCTAGGAAGAACTTTATAGCCTACAAGTAATATGAGAGTCTCCCAACTCCTTAACTGAAGATCTAACAACATTAAATTCCCAACTTAAGATCCAATTAGGAAAACGAAGATCAAGAGCATACATAAAATCTAGTCACTACAGACGGCACATATAAATCAATAATATTTTTCTTGTAAAGTGAATTTTGAAAAAAAAATAATTAAGTAAAATAATTATATTAGTTTTTACTTTTATTAGAGCATTTTTTTAATTTGCATTATTTCATACTTTTGTTTGTTTAATCATATTTTTTTAACTTTTATTTGCTTCAAGGATAAAGATGAGCATTTTTTTAATCAAGTTTCAAATTTTCTTTTTAGTTTTAGAAATATTAACCAAACAGGTTGCTAGTTTTAGTTTTAAATTTCCATTTCTAGTTTTCGTTTTCATAAATGTTGATAAATGGCAAACAACCCCTTAGAATATTTTTTCAAGAAAAGTGCCCAAACAACATCTCTAATTTCTCTGAAGCTCTAATGATAGTGGTAAAATATTGATATGAGAACACTACAAGAAGGTTTTGCAGGGACTCCCGAGAAGAGAATATAATCACTTTGACAAATAACTTCTATTATAAGTTTGTCTTTTGACAATGCTCTGCTATTGGATTGCTACAAGAAGATGATTAAACAGAGGCTAGCAATGATGATACTGGTATATATATATATATATATATATAAAGGAAAATCAAGCTGCCACTCGTTTTTGCTTGCTAATAGCATCAAATTGTAAAGCGACCAAATTTAAGCAATGCATTTTCCCATAGGTTCCCCTTTGAACTGAAAAATTTGAAACCAAGTGAATCTCTACTATCTCAACTCGCTATGTATCATGTCATAAAATAAGAATCCACTATACAATTCAAGCATCTTTCCTTCTACCAAAACCTCGAAACCTAATAAGAAACAACTCTTCCATGGTGCGGATTCTGCTGAACTGTGCATATCATCGGTAATGATCTGTTTTCTTTTCTATTGATGCCATTAAGTTCTTAGAGCCTCTTATATTTAGTAGTGCGGGTTTGTTTAAGCCTTGAATCAGAAAACTAAGAGATAATCAAAGCTCTTGATCAATTCAACAATAGAGGTGTTCAATCTTCTCTATGAATGGCAATGAATTTAAATTGTCTCACAACTTTTTATTTTTGAAAAAAAAAAAAAAAAAACAATGTGGCTTGTTGATGCCATTTTTAAAATATATATTTCATGTGCGAATAGGACAAAAATATTATTGGGGAAATTTAGCATCTATACCTCATACTTTTAAGTCTAATACACGGGAGCTTGATAAAGAGATTCATAAATGGGTGTACTTGGGAAAACTGATCATGTAAGAAATATGCTTAAATATAGTCAGCTAGTAAAGTTTATACATGATAAACTTATAATTATGCCCACCCAGGCAAGTGTGGATAAGTTAGACACCTACATTTTTTAAATAAGCAGATTGGACCCCCATTCACATTTGGTCATTTTTAACAAATCTACCTGTAGATACGTACATGCACTAAAACATGTACATATGTATTGATGCAACGCATGCACAAACTCAGGGTGAGCAACCCTTATTCGAAAATAATAAACTTAAATTCTTTTTAAAACTAAAAGCCAATTATATGGGTTTATAATGCATATAGTAGGTAAGTAATTCCTTAAAAATAAGGATACACACCTGCCTGCAATAACTAATTTGAAATAAAAATAAAAGCAAATAAATTAAAATCAGTATCTTTTAATGAAGCGTCTCTCTCTCCTTCCATCAGGTTATATACATTCTAGAAATGTGCACATGTGTGCTTGTTTGTTCTATTCATATGTTGAATTGTGAATTGTTGGGAGATACTAGAACTGTATTGCTTGTGCTATTAGGACTTGATTTATCTTTTTTGTAATTTCATATATGCGTAGACAGGCCCTAGGTTGTGTACTACTGTTATTGGCTTAGCTAAACCTAGGAAGAATTTTTGTGGCTTGCAGGTTTGGAAAATGTTCTATATATAAACGGCATACTACTGAAAATTTGTTAAATTTCTCCCAAAATAATTAAAGTCATATACCATATTTGTGAGAATGATTATAGTGTGCTGAATGTTAAAACATTTTTAAATGGATGAGTGAAGTTAAAATGAATTTTAAACTTCATTTCTAAATTTAATTTTGCATATGCTAAGTGAAACTTCTATCAATAATGGACTCTGTTACATTATTTGATTATTATAGTTGTTTTTGAGTCCTAAAGAAGCCATGTAAACCATTATCAACATCACATTTTATTTTTTCATAGAACTATAGTCTGATATGGATTATTTGTGTGATGCATAAACACATTATGTAATAACTCCAAAAAGGGATATAGAAGATTAGTGGAGTGATTTTCAAAAAAAAAAAAAAAAAAAATTAATTAATTAATCGAATTTAAAAAAAAGAAAAAAATAATAATTAAATTTTATTTTTATTTTTATTAATAGAATATATTATTATTACTATTAATTAAATATATTATTATTATTATTATTATTATTATTATTATTATTATTATTATATACATGATCACCTGAAGCTTCTTTGAGAAGTTTCTGGATTTGTGAAGATTTTCTCTGCGCAATAGACTCCCCCCCCCCCTGAACTCTCTCTCTCCTCTCATTCTCTCTCCCTCTCTTCTCGATTTTGTGGCTGATTTTTGCCCGATCAAAAATCAAAAGATACCATCGGAATTCATTCTCCATTGCTGTTATTTCTATCGGAGCGGATCGGTGGTAGGAGCGGCGTAAACGTATCTCCTGGGGTAAGCTAATTTCCCTTTTTTCTTTAATTTCTTACAAAATATAAGCCCAATCGACGAACAGATATTACCACGAGAATCTAGTGATGATTCTCTACAAGTCTAGCGGGACAGAATTCTCGTGGGGTCGTCGTGGGCAAAACCCCAAATTTGGGATACGAAAATTATTAAGGGGCTTATTTTTTAATTAATTAGGATTAATTTAGAAATACTAAAATATTAAGCATCTGGAGTTGAAGTAGAATTTCTAAAATTTAAGGTCCGGGTGAGTGCCGCAGGTGTAAATTTGGGACCCGCAGGCAAAATTCAGAAAATTAAGTGGGGCTATTAAATATTAATTTAAGGTATATAGAGCCTAGGGAAGGTTAGATGGGTATTATTTTGGAGAAATAGATTAATTAATCTGGGGAAAATGTAAATTGTAGAAGTTGAATTTCGGGCGCCAAGGGCGTAGAATTTGGGTCTCAATGAGTTTCTTAGTAAGCCAGGTAAGGGAAATAAATTATAGCAGTGTTCTTAGAATTATTATTTGAATTAATATGTGAAAATGAGCATATGATATTTTGTTTGAAAATTATTATGATATAAATATCAGATAAATTGTGTGGCATTTGAGTAATTGTAAATTGTGATATTTTGGAGTGTAAAATATAACGATGAGTAATTTCTGAGAAAATATTGAAATGAGAATTACTGATGTGATTAGTGAAAAATAATGAAATATGGTATTTATATGTGAGTAGAAATGTTTTTCCTGAAAAATAAAATTTTATGAATTACTGATATTGGAAAATAATGAAATGTGGTATTTATTTGTGAGTGAAAATTATTTGCATGAGAAATGAGTTTGTACAAATTATTGATATGAGTATTTTGGGAAAATGTGAAAAATACGTGAAATATGATATATGATATTACGAGATGATGAAATGTGCACAGAAAATGATGAGAATATTTATATTGAATTGAATTATGATATACTAGAATATGATTGATGAAATTCCAATACCACATAATGAATGCGGGTATATGGTGGTAAACCCTATTGGATGGTTATGATATTGAGCACGGTACCATTACTAGTGGTGTTAGTGCAACCATACAAACTCTTGGAGTGTGTGGCGTGACAGTCGACTGTGCCATTTTGTAGGGTTATGGCCCCCCTGAGTCCGGATTAGGGTTATAGGTCGGCCAGTCGTACTACAGACACGATATATGATATGATATTTGATCTAACCGGGTCAGCCAACCGCAGTTAGATCCAGCCTTCGGGCCGCACAACCTTGACCATGGGAGGAAACATGGCGTGGATAGAAAGATCCTTAAGGTGGCCATGAGTTATAGACGCGATGTTGGTATTTGATACCGAGGATACTCATGAGCCGGAAAGTAAAATGGAAACGAAAAGTGAAAGAATGATAAAATTAGTTAAAATGAGAAATGAAAAAAAGAATGGAAATTGAGAAATAAAGAATGATAAAATTGAGAAATGGAACCGTGTGAGTTAATAATATAAATAATTGAGGCGAAGTGAAACTCTTCGCCTGAGTGCTTACTGAGTAAGGTGAGTGCCCTGATGGGTATCAGATGTGGCCATATCTGGCTGCATAACATGATAGGGCAGAGGGAAGCTACCTGTATGGGTGGGTAACCTTCCCTATTCTCAGGAACTTCGCGGTAAATATGTGTTGGAAATTATTGAATTTAAAAAATAGTTTTAAAGCTTATAAAAGCTTGTGTTGTATATCTATATGATTATGAGAATGTGTATATCAGTGTATTTTCTCAGATGAAACGATAGTTTGAAAAGTAAAGTGTATTATAATTGAACTCATATGGCCACACACTGTAAATAATTTATTCATTCTTATTGAGATGTGTCTCACCCAAATTATCTAAATTTTTCAGGAAACAGGGATAGACCAGGTGATAGAGCTCTGTGATCATAGGGAGCTGAGACCCTAACACACAGGGTGAGTTTTTGGATTATGAGAGGTGTTATTTCCCTAGAGTTGAATTGTTTTGAGTTTGTGATGATGATGTATATATGTGTATGTAGATACTCTGGGTATTGTATTCTGAATGATATAAATACACTGTCTTCCGCTGTTAGGTTTTATAAATAAAATGACTTTTTACCCGATACCCAATGCCAGTCGGGTCGTACGAATGGTAGTAGGGTTGTTGACGTGACCGATTTGTGAATGTTATAGATGACGTATGAATATTTAATTAATTTATTTATTATAAAAAAAATTATATGTAAATCGGGGCGTCACACATTACATTATTTAATACTGATTAGATGAAGATCTTGTGCACTCATAAAATTTATTAATTACTGGTTGGATTATTGTGAACTGTTTAGTGTAAACACTCAGGTTTCGAACATATCTCTATGGAAAATGTCCTATTTACAGTGGAAATGTTGCTAAAATTTCTCCAAACTAATAAAACTTAACTATTTAAAATAGTATCATTTTTTTTTTTAAACTTTGTCCGAATGTCTGATTATTTTTCTATCAAATGATTGATACTTATAGTACGCATATGGTCAAAAATCGTATACTAATTTTTTTTTTTAATTCTTAATTTGTAGGGTTTCTGGCTGTCACACCAACAACACGATGCCCTGCACTACAAAAGGATGCAGCTATTGAATTTTTTTTTTTTTTTTGTATTTTTTTTGTTATCTGAACATATGAGATTCATGTATAAAACATTCAGAATTTGTAAAATGTATTTGTATTTGATTTTATATTAGAATTTTTAATAATTTTTGAATTTTTTAATAATTATGGTTTAATGTTATCTATGCGAAAATGTAATTACATATTTCCACAGGAATTAATGATTTAAAAAAATATTAATTTAAATTATTAGTGATGGTTTCTATAGATATTAGTGAATGATTAAAAAAGTCACTAATACTACACTATTAATGACGAATATTGATCATTCACTAAAGGCCAAGTATTAGTGACGATTTTGATTCTTCACTAAAGCCTAACTATTAGTGATGAATTTAAAACCGTCACTAATATTATACTATTAGTGACGAATTATTATCTTTCACTAAAGGCTAATAAGTATTAGTGACAGTTTTGATCTTTCACTAATACTTTACTATTAGTAACGAATTTAAAACTGTTACTAATACTACACTATTAGTGATAAATTATGATCCTTCACTAAAGGCTAATAAGTATTAGTGACGGTTTTGATCCTTCACTAATACTCTACTATTAGTGATGGTTTTAGGATTCGTCACTAATAGTAGAGTATTAGTGACGATTTTGATCCTTCACTAATACTACACTATTAGTGACGGTTTTGAAATTCATTACTAATACCCTAATATTAATGACGAATATGTGTTAAGCCAATATTGAATTTATAGTGACGGTATTGGGGTTTTACTGAAAGTTATAATCCGTCACTAATACTACATTATTAGTGATAGTTTCAAAATGCATCACTAATAATTAGTAGTAACGGTAGATATAACAACTAATTTAAAACAGTCACTAATAACCTTATTTTTTGTGTGTCTTGTCCCCTTTGTGCTAAGTATTTATATTTAGCATTGTAAGAACTATGAACAGGTGATATTGAATTGAATATAAATCCTTTTATTGAAACTTCAAATCTTTGTGTCCAATCTTACGATTGAGTAGTGAGAGGCTACACCTTCTCTTTGGAGATCAGGTGCTGAGAGACCACTATCTATCCAGCACTATCTTCATTCCCATCTATCCCTCAAACACCCCACACGACCACTTTATATAAACACAACAACTCCCCTTCTTTTATTGGTTAAAGCTTGTTCCAAGGATATTTATGGTGTGATATGAGTTTGTGGTGAATCAAATCAAGTCATCCAATGATTTCTTTCGTAAGATTGTTCTTTTCTGTAACCCTTATTTGGTTGTGAACCCTTGCTTGAAGCCCCATTATCCTAATTGAAAAGTAGCCCTTGAATTCCTTCATTTTATTCAAAAAGCCCAAGGGTGTTCAGGTAACTAAAGTCATTGGTTCAATTGAATGAACTGCTACTTCCAATCTGGAATTCTGCTTCTAAATTCTTCAGGCGACTAACCCTGAAGTCCAAGCGACTGAAATAACCCAGAACCTTTAGTTTTCAATATTATTTCACAATGTTTGAATCCTTGCTTAATCCTATGTAAACCTTTATTTAAAAATATGAACTTCCATGTTTAAATAGAATATTTGAATTTTGATATTTTCTAACTACAATGAACGGTATGAATGTTAGCTTGGTAGCTTAGAACTTGAGATCTTGATTTTGAAAGTAACATTTTCTACATAAAATTGATTCCTTAATCAATATATATTGACGAATAAAAATTATAACTATTAAAACTCTCACTCTTTAGGAAAATTTTATGAAAGTTATTGCCCTTGATTAGAAAAAATGAGTCCCCCACTAATCTCCTAGTCCAATGAAATCGCTATGAACAATGTGTCTTAGCAAACTACACATGGGACCTATATAAGACCCAATTTTTAGGATTATTTCATTGGACCAGGGGGCTTGATGGAAGAACTACGCTAATCCTCTCCTTTGCTCTTCCACCTTAGTCCTCTTGAAAGAGTTGATTTTTTCTCCTAGGTCAGACTTGCAGCGTAGTCTTTCTAAGAACACCTTTTAAGATGGAAATAAAACTACAATAAAGTAGGTGTTCTGCGTTAACCATAGGATATTTAATAAAGCTAAAACATATCCTAAATAAGATTTAGCTAAAGTTGTAAATTAATGTTTTTTTGGTACAATTAATGCTAAATTGATGAAAAAAAATTTTTCCTTACAATTATTTATTTTTAAGCATCTATACATTTAAGCTCAACTTGAGAGCATTTGTAAAGACACGAAAAATTATAATGATTAAATAATTAGGGAAAATAATGAATGGGATAGATAAATAAAGGATAAGGGAAAATTTTGGAAAGAGAATAGCATATCTCGTCGACCAATATCTTGTCCTCGTCGAAGAGTATTCTACATGGGATTGTCGACGAAGTTCAATTCCTCGTCGACAAAAAGATCCTGAATGACAGGAATTTTAGCATCTAGGGTCATTGATGAATGTTCTTTAGTAGCTCGTCGACGAAGACTTCATCTCGTCAACAAAGGTGACCGAGTATAAATTGAAATTTTCGTTTCTTATTCATTAAGCAACCTCAACTCTTCATTTTCTCTCTCTAAAAATGGTGCTCTTCACCTTCTCTCTTCAAATTCGACTTGAATTCATCTTGAATCAACAAACGGGAACCGCTACGCTGTTATATGGAAGATTTTTTACACATCTAGCAGAACAGATTTCTAAACTGGCCTTTTCAGGAAATGCTCCAAAGTTGAGGTAAGGGTTAGGATTCTTAGTTTTTGGAGTTTAAATGTTTATTTGAGGTTTATAAGTTGGGAAAATGCTGAAATAGTAGGTTATTTGGGGATTATTTGATTAAACTATGATTTTTTATCTAGGGTTCGGTGAGCGCCACATGCATCATTTTGGGGTTCCTGTTGGCATAATTCAAGAAAGAAGGTAAGGGGAATATATTAAATCAGGATTTTTTATGAAATTACCCGATAAAAATGAAAAATTTATGTATATATGTATATGATTTTTATGAGTTCTGAAAAGAAAATTGTTTAAATGGTAAATTTCTGAGCTTAGGGCTATGTTACTAGTTATATTTGCGAAAAAAGGAAAGATAAAAATGGCAGACTTTCTGGATAATTGTGTAAGAAATTAAATGTATACTTTTAGTATATTAACGATGATTATGATTGGCTTATTTTTAGTAAACGTATTATCATATGTTGTTAAATTGTGTGCCATGAGTAAAAGGAAATTTCTGTGCTGAACTATGATATATGTATAAGATATAGGGAATACTAGAAATGTATTGATAATCAAAATGAAATATGGTTTATTATGCATGTGTTTGGAATTGTTAAATGGCAATGCATGGTTTGAGAACTCTTGTAAATTGGAAACTAGTAAATTGAAAAATGGGCACAGTACTGTTGCGGATATATTTGGCAGAGCTAGTGTACCCACACGTCTTAGATAGAGTGTGGAGATGGGATGGTCGATTGTGCTGGGAAGGGTAGTGTCCCCTTACAGTCGAGACCAGTGTGGGAGTAGCCAATCATACCTACAGACAGTAGAATGTGGTTGATTTAGCTTTGGTAGGCCAACCAGAGTTAAGTGCAGCCTTCAGGCTGCACAACCCATAATGGGGCGGAAGCATGACTATGATCTTTGATTAGTATAGAGAGTTCTAAATGCATAATTGTTATTTTAACTATGGATGATATGGAAATTGGCAAATGGAAATGATATGGACAAGAATGACATGGAAATTGGAAAAAGGAAATGATATGAATAGGAATGATATGGAAATGGATTATAAAATATATGGCATAGGAATATGAATGTAATGAATGAAATGGAAATAACAAAAATAAAGTAAAGAAAGAAATGTATTATATATGGTATTATTACATGTATTTGGGGTGGGGTATTCTCTTCACCCGATGGCTTGCTGAGAAAGGCGAGTGCCCTATTAGGTATCAGATATAGCTATTGGCTGCATAGCGTGTTAGGGCAGAGGGAAGCTATTTGTATGGGCGGGTAATATTCCATATTCTTGGGAACTTCTACCGGTAATCTTTTGTATGAATGTGTGAATATGAGATAAACTAATCACCTAATGGCTTACTAAGTAAGGTAAGTGCCCTGATATGCTTCAGTTGTGACCGTAGGTTGCTTAAAGTATCAGAGCAGAGGGGTGCTACTTGTATGAGTGGGTAATCACCCCAATCCTTGGAAACGTCATTGGTAAAATACCTTGCATGTGTTTGAGTATGAATAGAGAATGGTTTTTATAGGTATGGTTTCATTTGAAAATAATGAATATGTATGTATATGGTACACAAATCTCATGTTGGCCACATACTGCTTTAATGTATTCCATCCTTACTGAGACGTGTCTCACCTGATAGTTCATTTTTTTTTCAGGATCTTCACGGGATTAAGCTTAGAGAGCTTAAGAGTTGTGAAAGCATTTTTGAGATAGAGGGTATAAATTGCATTTTTAATAATTTTGGGGTTGTAATATATTTATGTTTTCAGAGATGTTTATGGAGGTTTGAAAATACTGGATGTTGGATTATGTTTTGAGATGTATATAGATGTAGAAACTCTGGTATGTTTTTGAGGATTTGTTATTATTACTGGTGCGTGATTGAGATTATGATATCAGATACAAGAGATATATTTCGAATAACACTTCGGACCCTAGTTTTGGGTTCGGGGCATTACAACATTCCACCTTTTATGATCATACATACCTCTATTCTAATCATTTGTGTCATTAATGTTCAAATATATGAGCATCTATGTGATCATTCTCAATCACTAACCATCTACCCATTCATACTCAAGTTGAGAGCATCGCATCCTTGTTCAATCTTTGATCATCCCATTGTTCATGCTTAATATTCGAGGTTATATATATCCATGCTCATTTTGAAGCACTTACCCATTTGTGATTAGCTTATGAACATCAAGCCATGGCCCATGCTTAATCTTTGAGCATCTTTACCTCAATCCCAAAGCTTTTATCCATCTGCTCAACCTTGAGCATCTAGATGTCAGAGTTCAATCTAAGCATCTACCATCCATCCTTAGTGTAGAACATGCTCTTATTCATGCTCAATCGGTGAGCATCAATCTATCTTTAACCTAGGGGGCACCCTTGCATCTGTGCTTAATCTGTGGCACCCCGATGTTTATGCTCAATTAGTGATCACTCATTCATTCATCATTAACTTAAGGGGCACTCTCTATTACTACTCAATCTATGAGCACCCATTTATCTTCCCATTAATCTATGCTCAATCTGTGAGCATCTATTTTTCATCTACCATACTCAAGTACCCATCTATAAGCATCAATATTCTATGCCCGTTTTGTGAGCATCCGTCCACTCATGAGCACCAATTTGCACTCTATTTGTATTTATTTAGGCTAAATCTTGAGAATCAAATCATTATTTGAGCTCCACTTGCAAGCATCTACTTATGCTCCACTAAAAGCATCTTTCAATGAGCTCATTACTTTCCCCCATGTTTAATCTAGGGCATATATTTATTTATGCTTAATTTGTGAGCACCTATGTTTCTATGCTCAATCTATGAGCATAAGACCCTTTATGCTTAACTTGTGAGCATCCACTTAGTGCAACTTGGAATATCCTTTTATGTGTTCATCATTCCCCAATCCTTGTTCAATTTGGGGCAACTTTTGTTTATGCTTAACTTGTAGGCATCTTCGAAGCATGATAAATTTTGTCGTTACACCATAGTGATGTTTAATGTGTTGGTAAAGAGTATGTGTGTTTTTTTTTTTTTTTAATAATATCTCGAAATAGGGTGTTTTAGCAAACGTTACGAAAAGTGATTTATAGTGTTATCAAATATTGCCCAAAGTAGCTTCTCTTATAGTATTAACTAAATGGAGCAATCGGAAGGGCATTTTTTGTGCGATCTTCATACACATCGATAAAGTATAACCCAAGAAGGCTTAAGCATTTTGGAAGTCACTAGTCAAAGACTTGGCTATTTCCTGGATGAATGGGTGGCCGAATTAAGGTGGGTTAGATCTCACAAAAGGCAATAGGCAAACATCCAAGTAAGGTGAATCATTAATTGCCCAACTATTCGAGGAATTAAAAGTGGCACTTGAGTTTTTCCAATCATCATGAAACATAAGGTCACCAGTCATTAAGTGACAAAGCATACATATGCTGGGTATTGCTATTCATGACATGAGAGTTTTTCTAATTGTAATAATTAGGCCCTTTAATATTTAGAAATAAACCAAATTTGTAATTAGGATTATTGTTTAGAAGCGACTTAAATTTATGTTTATAATTAACGTAATTGATGTGGGTTTGACCTATAAGAGGTGTAAATATATGTAATTTATATGCACTCTCGATGGAATCCCAACTAGAGATATGGACCTAATATTAACGGTATCAGAGATCAAGTAAAAGACATTAGGGGACAATTTTGTTTTGCTAAAAGGAAGTCTAGCTGATAGGCTCATTCTGTAGCAATCTAAGTTGCACTAAACATATAGAAGAAGAGAGATTCCTCAATCTTTCATGCTTGCCTGCATATATTTCACAGTGTTTGGAAGGAACATCTTCCAGTGCTTCACAACTTTAGTTTTATAGAAGGCAGCCATTGCTTTGCTTTCTCAAGTAGGGTATTGCGGTTTTGTTTTCTACTCTTTCCTTTTTATTTTATATTTCTTGGTTGTTCGTGGTTTTTACTAGAGAAATATATACTTTCCATCTTAGAAAAATATACACTTTCCATTTTTTCAATTCTCTCATGTATATGTATACCCTTTTAATCCTTGTACTATATAAGAATCAATAGAGAAAAAATTATCTTTTCCCCAAATTTAACATGGTATCAGAGCCTAGGGTTTCTTAACCTATTTTTTCTTTTTTTGCCACTGCCGCCGTCGACCTTATTCTGCTAATTCTATTTGATCAGACCTCTCATCTTAGTCAATATCCTCTGCTAGTATCAGTTGCAGCTCTGGTGTCGTCTCCATTATTCGTAGATCTCCCGTTTTCTCCAGTTTTCAGCTCATCTCAGTCACTGACGTACGCTCTCCTCTCTCTCTGAACCAGATCGTGGCTCACCTTTGTTCATCATTCTCCAGCATCTATTCATGCTCAGTTCTTAGTTGCAACCCCCCCTCTCAGCTCTCTCAATCTCCAGCGTCGTCTCAGCAGCTTCTTGATTTTTCAGCGACTCGCAAGCACGCAGTTCCCTCTTGGCTCTCTCTCGTTTCAACTTTGTTCGTCTTCTCTGGTAGCTCTATGCATCTCAGTTCATCCTCACGTCTCTCTATTCAGGTTCTCCCATCTTTTCTGACAGTAGTCTTCGGCTGGTGCATCTCCGACATTCGTGTTCGGTTCAGTGTTAGCTCTCAGTCCCAGCTGGTGCATCTTCGACGCTCTCTAGTTCTTCTCCGGTTGTCGTTGTCTCTTAGATCTTAGGCATTTGACTGTGGATCTTTGTTTTCTAGCTCTCATCTTTCCAGTATCTTCGAATCATATTAGCATCTCCAATCATCTTTTATTTCAGGCATCGTCATCTTTGGTGCTCGCAGTAGTCTCAGGTTGCCTTCTCTAGCGACATCTCTGTTTGTTGCTCCAACTCCAACACCATTCTTGTCATCTAATAAATTTTCGATAGCAAATCCTCAAGCTCACAACCTCTTTGTTTCTACGCATCTCCACCTAGAAAAGGCTCCCACATGGTACTCCAACGGCACCTTCGGCTTCTCAGATTAAACTCAAAGATTATCAAGTCGAAGGTTTATATTTTTGGTCGTTGCAAAGATCGCATTTGACTCGATTCGGCTGTTTGATTCATCTGAACTGATATGACATTATGCAAGCATTTGATTCTTCAATGGCTGCAAATATTGTCACATATTCTTCAACCTCTTTTGAGATTGCTATCGCTGGTCTTACCAACGAACAATACCGTCAACTCTTGGATCTTTTATCGCCTTTGAACACCAACTCTGCCAATTTTGCCGGTAACCTTGCCTCTTGCCATTCTGCTTCTCTTTCTAATATTGAATTGATTGTTGATTCAAGTGCCTCCAATCATATGACTTCCAATTTATCTTCTTTTGATAATATTCAACTTCTCAATCTTCCATGCCCCATTAAGTTTCCCAATTGTAACATTGTTCCTGTAACTCATACTGGCGCTATGCGGTTTTCTTCTAATTTCTCTCTTTCTAATGTTCTTTATGTGCCTTCATTTAAATTTAATTTATTGTCCATCATCAAACTTACCACTGATCTCAATTATGTTGTAGTATTTTTTCCTACCTTTTTGTGTCTTTCAGGACTTATCAACGAGGAGGCTGAATGGAGCGTGTGAAGTACGAGATGGACTTTATCACTATAAACCTCCCTCCGCCTCAGTTTTCTACTCTTAGCGTGTTTCTAACACTACTCTTTGGAACCAACATCTTGGTCACCCTTCTATTTCATGTATTCCGAAAACCTTAAATATTTCTTCTTCTCATTTGCCTTGTGATGTTTGTGGTAAAGCAAAATACACTCCTTTACCTTTTTCTTTGAACACAAATAAGAGCACATTTTGTTTTAATTGGATTTATTGTGATATATGGGGTGGTTATTCTATAGCTTCACTTTCTGGTGCACATTATTTTTTAAAAATCGTGGATTACTACTCGCGTGCTATATGAGTCTATCTTATGCACATAAAATATGATACTTTCACTTGCCTTAAGAATTTTTGCGCCATGGTTAAAAATCAGTTCAATTGCACTGTTAAACATGTGCACACTAATAATGATCAAGAATTTCTATTCACTCTACTTCTAACCTTTTTCCATGATCAATGCATTTTTCATGAGTGCACATGTGTGGATACACCTCAACAGAATGGTGTTTTCAAGCATAAACATCGCCATCTTCTTAATGTGGCTTGGTGTTTACGTTTTCAAGCTAATCTTCTCATCTCTTTTTGCAGTGAATGCATTCTTACAGACATTTAATTAACCGCACTCCTTCACCTAACCTCAATCATAAGTCCTCATATGAACTTCTTTTTTAGAAACCACCATCATATACACACTTGCGAGTGTTTGGGTGCTTGTGCTATGCCCAAACTGCTCGTCAACACCGTGATAAATTCTCTTCCCATTCTCTTCGATGTATTTTATTAGGTTATCCTACTCATCATAAGGCTTATCGTGTCTACAATCTTGAAAACAAAAAAATTTTCGTCTCCAGTGATGTCACTTTTGAAGAAAATGTTTTTCCCTATCATCGCATCTCTCCAACTCCTATATCTTCTCCAGTCCTTCCTCTTCCTATTCTTGATATACATCCTTCCTACACTTTACCTCCTCCACCAAGCACACCTAACCCTAGCCCCTCATCTCTCCTTCCTTATCCCTTGGTCTTCTCCCCAACGCCCCCACCCTTACCCGCATCCCCACCACCCCTCTACCCACCTCTTCACGACCCAAATGAGCTGTCACACATCCCTCTTACTTGGCTGATTATATCTGCCCTACTTTACCAAAGTCCTCCACGAATTCACAAGTTTCAAGATGTTTCTCAGGTATGATTCATTGTATCTCCTCTTTTTTATCTTATCATCTTTTATTTAATTGACATTTGGCTTCTCTTTTTGTCATTTCCCAACATCCCAAACCCACCTCATATTCTCAGGCTATACTGCACCCACATTGGCGTGATGTCATGGCTTCTGAAATCCAAGCCTTAGAAACCAATAATACATGGGTTCTTCAACACCTTCCACCTGGAAAAAAACCAATTGGATGTAAATGGGTGTTTGAAACAAAACTCCAGGCCGATGGAATCATAGAGCGACACAAAACTCGCTTGGTGGCCAAGGGCTACACTCAGGTAGAAAGTTTGTATTATCATGATACTTTTGCTATTGTTGCTAAACTCATTATTGTTAGGTGTGTTCTTGCAGTGACCGCAACTCGAAATTGGCAACTTCTTCAATTGGACATCAACAACGCTTTTCTCCATGGTGACCTTGATGAGGAGGTTTATATGCTCCCTCCACCGGGTTACTGCAAATAGGGGGACACTCGTGTTTGTCATCTTCAGAAATCCTTTATGGTCTTAAGCAAGCCTCTCGCAATTGGTTTTCTAAATTATCTTCTGTTTTACTTGTTGTGGGTTTCACCCAATCTCAGGCCGATCATTCTCTTTTCACCCGTTCTCCGGGTCAATCTTTTACTCTCATACTTGTTTATGTTGACGACATTCTCGTGAAAGGTAATAATCTCTATGACATTAGCACTTTCAAAGTCATGCTTGCTCAGAAATTTAAACTAAAGGATCTTAGCAAATTGAAATATTTCCTTGGCCTAGATGTTGCTCGCTCTCCCACTGACATATTTCTTAATCAATGAAAATATGCTCTTGACATCCTCACTAATAACAGTCATCTTGGTGCTTGTCCTGCCCACTTTCCCATGGAACAAAATCTCAAGCTCAATAATACTTATGGTGATATTCTCTTCAATCCAAGCTTGTTTCGGAGACTCGTTGGACGTTTGATATATCTCACCATCACTCGTCCCGACATTGTATTTTCGGTCAACATTCTTAGACAATTTATGCACTAGCCTAGATCACCACATTATGATGCTGTTGTACGTGTTCTTCAATACATTAAGACTTCTCCAGGACAGGGCTTATTTTTTCCTACTGCCAACACTCTTCAAGTCTCAGCCTATTCTAATTTGGATTGGGCTAGTTGTTCCCTCACTTGCCGCTCCACCACTGGTTTTTTCATTCAGTTGGGCACTGGTCCGATTTCTTGGCGCACTAAGAAGCAAACTACTACATGGGTCAAAACTCTTTTAAATGATCTTGGAGTACCGCATTCCCATCTTATGCTCTTATATTGTGACAACCAAGCGGCTCTTCACATTGTCCAGAATCTAGTTTTCCACGAACGTACAAAACATATAGAAATTGATTGTCATATTGTTTAAGAAAAGTTACGAGTTGGCCTCTTCTTTACTAAGCATACTCCTACCCACATTCAGCATGCCGATATCTTCACCAAAGCTTTGGGTCGTGAACATTTTCAGGACTTATCACGCAAATTAGGCATTACGGATCTTCATGCTCCAACTTGAGGGGGAGTATAAGAGAAATATATACTTTCCATCTTAGAAAAATATACACTTCCCATTTTTTCAATTCTCTTATGTATATATATACCCTTGTAATCCTTGTACTATATGAGAATCAATAGAGAAAAATTATCTTTTCCCCAAATTTAACAGTTTTGTTTGTCGTTTCTAGTTTTTTGTTTTACACATAATAAAATTCTCTCTCTCTCTCTCTCTCTCTCTCTCTCTCTCTCTCTCTCTCTCTCTCTCTCTCTCTCTCTCTCTCTCTGCCCCTCCATAACTAATCACCCAAATGCCACATTATCTAGAAGTATATTTGGGTACCCATTTGTTACAAACAAATCTACACATGCCCCTTCATTTGGGGCTAGAAATGCTAAGGACCTATTTAGTTGTGGAAAAATATTTTGATTTTTAGTTTTTTTAGTTTTCTAAAGAATTATAAAAAAAAAAATTCAAAAAGTTAGAATATTTGAGTTTTGAAACATTTTTTTATAAAAAGGACTAGAAAATAATTATTATTTTTGCACTATTCACTTGTGAAAAGTAGTTTATTTTACATTTATTATTATTTTTCAAATGATTACTCAATGCCATCTTCTTTTTTCAATTTTATAAAATTGTATAGGAAAGTAGGAAAACATCATTTTTACTGTTTTCTAGATTTCTAATTTCTTCTATAATTTGTGAAAAATGAAAATTAAAAAGATGTCATTTTGTTAATTATTTAAAAATCAAAAAGTGAAATATGAATTATTTTCCACAACTAATTTTTTTTTTTTTTACACCTTTTAATTCAAATTTTGGAAAACTGAAAAATAAGCTAATATTTTATAATTCTTTTGAAAACCAAAAGATAGATAATGAAAATTGTTTTCCATAGCTAAATAGGTCTGAAGTCTACTACAAAATTTGAATAAGAGATCATCCTTGTAAGGTTATTTGTGAGAAAGCAATAGAATTTGAGACACTAGTAAATTAGGCCCCATTTGGGCTAAAGATTTTGTTTGAGAAAAGAAATGACAAGGAAATAGTAAGGAAATCAATCTATTTTTTTCGTATTTTTTGCCTATGGTATTTAAAATTAAAATTTGCTCTATATAATTAAAATTTATGCAAAATAAAATGTTAATGATGTGAAAAATTAAAACTTTACTCTTTGATTTGCTATGTGTTTTATTTTTATATCTCACTTTATTTGATAACCAAACTAAACTCTCTTTTTTTCTTTCCTTATACTTTTTATTTAAACAAGAACCAATTTATACACACTCACCCTATAAATAACGAGGGCTTACCAAGGCGACTTATAGGAGAAATTATATATGGAGCGAATCTATCTATATTGTTCATGATCCTTTTGTTTTGTTGAAGCCATGCCACAAATAGGTCCCACTCCTCATATGTACCATGCTAATGAATTTGGAACTTGTTGGCATATGTTTCATGTATAAATAACATGCACATAAACACGTAGAGGAGTACGTTCCCTGTATAATTTTTTCATTTATAATCATATAGTTGATAATGTTCAAATATAGATTGCCAAGATGGAAAGAAAACAATCTTTCTTTAGAAAGGAAACTTTGACTAAATTGATTACATCTTCTATTCCATGTATTCAATGCAAACTATAGATATTAAAAAGGCTACTTGTGGTCATATTGAAAATTTTCATAAAAGTTTTGTATGGGGATCATAGAAAATGCAAATAAAAACCATATAGTTGGGAAATTATTTGTGAGTGCTATTTTTTTTAGCAGTAAAAGAGAAAACTTATTGCAAAGCTCCCAAGAAAAAGACTTGAAAGGCAAAATACTGTTGAGTAGGTAGAGCCAGGAGACGCGTATGTGAGCTGGTGTCGCGTGCAAGCTGGAGCCATGTTGAGTTGTGTTCGCCGATTTATTGTAATTCCTCCCTCACCATTTAATGTAATTCCTCCAGCCATCTATAAATAAAGAGGTGTGTGTGAGTGAAAAATGTACGTAGAAGAGAGGTAGAATGCAGAAAAGAGAGTGAGGAAGAGTGTAAAGAGAGCTTCCTGAGAGTTTGTATTTTTTTCCCGATTTCATAGTGGATTGTGGTGTGCTCTGTGGACGTAGGTCAATGTAGACCGAACCACATCATTTTTGGTGTCATCTATTTTTCTAGTGTGTGTGTGTGTGTGTTTTTTTTTTGCTCACAAATTCCTAATAAGTGGTATCAGAGCCTGGTTCGGAGCAGAAACGCTAGATTAGAGAAATTCACCGAAAGTAGAGCCCTGTCCAGTGTCTCGAAATTGAATTTTGAGCCCACCATCACGTTCATCTCGTTGATACGAAGCTAACGATGCAAACCGGAGCTCGAAAGGAGCCCAGACGGCACAAAACATGCAAACACACGCCACGTCGGAGTTGTTCGTATCTTCACGCGCCGGTGACCTGCCGGCCACGCGCCCGCACAAGCTCCACGTGTCTTCCTCACCCTGCTGCTTTGACCCAACAAAATAACCCACTCTAGACTCGGATCGTACCTGACCCGGATCCATACTGATTGATCCAGACCTGACCAACCAACATGCGACATCCCCATTAGTTGCCACGTGGCAATTGCAACAACTGACACGTCAGCACTGCCATGTAATCTGCCATGTCATCCAGTGGGACCCACAAAATCTACTAGTAGGTGGGCCCCATAGTTCCACGTCAGTAGAAAACGTCTGTTAATGGCGTCGATGACGCCGTCTGGAATATTTCGTCAATTGGAGGTATATTCTACTAAGTTTGACTGTGTTTGATCAAATTTGACCAAGGGTTTGACTAGGTTTTTTGAAGCTGTTTCGGAGCCGTTTTTCAAAAGACTTAAACCATTTCTAAGGTTTTCAACCATTCCGGATCCAATCGTGCTGTCCATTTGAGCTAATTCAATCTCTAAATCAGTGAATTGAGATATCGAACGAAAAGAGCTAAATATCGAGATGTTTAATGGCAACAATTTCGGTTTCTAGAAGATACAGATTGAAGATTACTTGTTTGGGAAGGAGTTGCACTTACCATTGATGGGAAAGCTAGGATCTATGAATGAAGATGAGTGGGAGTTGCTTGACCGGAAAGCTTTTAGAGCTATCAGAATGACTTTGTCAAAGTCTGTGACATTTAATATCAAGCACATATCATCCACCAAGTCTCTGATGGATGCGCTTTCTAATATGTACGAGCAGCTGTCAGCCGCTAATAAGGTACATCTTATGAAAACGTTATTTATTATGACTATGTTTGCAGATGAAATTTTTAGCAGGCATTTGAATAGTTTCAACGAGTTGTCAGATCAACTCGCTTCAGTCGGGATTACATTTGATAGTGAGATTCATGCCCTACTGATTCTTAGTCAGTTGCCCAAAAGTTGGAATGGTATTGTTACTGCAATTAGTAGCTTTGCAGGAAAATCAAAGCTAGCATACAACGAGGTCATTAGCATGATTTCGACGGAAGAAATTTGAATGCACTCAAATCGTGGTTCCACTTCAAGTTCATCCTTGAACATGGAAAGTCGAGGCAGAGGAAGAAGGCATGGACGATCAAACAATCACGGAAGATCTAGGTCTAGGTGGTCCAAATCAAGAAAACCCAAAGGTTCTCAAGACATAGGTTCCCAGGGCACAAGGAATATTGAGTGTTGGAACTGTGGAAAAACTAGTCATCACAGAAATCAGTGCAAAGGTCCGAAGAAAGAATATGAAAAGAAGGCAAAAATAGAAGTAAATGTTGTTTTAGAAAATGAAGATATATTGATCTGCTCTTTGGACAGCAAAAAGGAGTCTTGGTTGTTAGACTCCAGAGCTTCATTTCACGCCACTTGCGGTAGAGATTACCTAAAGGAGTATACACCAGGTGACTTCAGTAAGTATACCTTCGCAATGATCAACCTTGCGACATTGGTGACTAGGGGAAGCTGAGAGATGTTAGATATATTCCTGACCTGAGAAAGAACTTGATCTTAGTTGGTCAACTAGCAGATAAAGGATATAACACAACTTTCATTAGTAATGAATAGAAGATTTCGAAGGGTGCACTAACGATTGCACGAGGTTAGAAAAGTGGAACTCTTTATGTAACCCCTAATGCATGAATGTCTATTACAGTTGCTACAGGAAATGATAATAGCAACATATGGCATCAACGACTCGGATACTTGAGTGAGAAGGGACTCAAGGTGATGCACTCAAAAGGAAAGTTGAGTGATTTACAGTCATTGAAGATTGACACATGTAAGGATTGCACACTTGGGAAACAGAAGAAGGTCAATTTCCAGATGAACACTAGTACCCCAAAGAAAGAGAGACTTGAGCTAGTCCATTCAGATGTAGGGGGACCAACGACCATTTCATCCATAACTAGAAAGCATTACTTTGTAACATTTATTGACGATCATTCTCAGAAGGTATGGGTTTACTTTCTGAAAAACAAATTTGATGTCTTTGATGCTTTCGAAATTTGGAAAGCAATGGTTGAAAATGAAACTGGTTTGAAAATCAAGAAGCTGAGAACCAATAATGGTGGTGAGTATGATGACACCGAGTTCAAGAAAATCTGCTATGAGCATGGTATCAGAATGGAAAGAACTGTGCCAAGTATGCCTCAGCACAATGGTGTAGTCGAATAGATGAACAGATCATTGACAGAAAAAGCCAGAAGCATGCATCTGCAGTCAGGCTTACCAAAGATGTTTTGGGTAGAAGTAGTCAACACAACAGCTTACTTGATTAACCGGAGTCCATTAGTACCATTGGACTATAGACTACCAGAAGAAGTATGGAGTAGTAAAGAGGTAATACTTTCACATTTGAGAGCTTTTGGTTGTGTTGCATATGTACATATCAATGATCATGTCAGGAAAAAGCTTGATCCAAAATCCTGGAAATGCACCTTCGTCGGTTATGGTGGAGATGAATATAGATATCACATTTGGGATGATGAAAACAAAACAGTGATCAGAAGCAAAGATGTGATTTTTGATGATAAGGTAATGTACAAAGATAGACACACAAAAAAACCTACAGAGTTTGAAACAACCTATGTAGATGTGGATGATGTCCTAGAAGGTGTAAGGACACGTTAGAGGAACACTGAGAATCCTCAGACAGAGGAACCTGTGGAGCAGATTGTTGCACCACTACCTCCTACTCTAGCTCCAAAGCTTAGGAGATCTTCTCGGCAACATGTACCAAATAGGAGGTATGTGAATCATTTACTTCTTATAGATGGAGGAGAACCTGAATGCTATATTGAAGCATGTCAGGTAGGAGATTTGAGCAAGTGGGAGCTTGCAATGAAAGATGAGATGAAGTCTCTTACCTCCAACAAAACGTGGGAACTAGTGAAGTTGTCTAAAGGTAAGAAGGCTCTTCACAACAAATGGGTGTACAGGATAAAAGAAGAGCATAATGGATCCAAGAGGTATAAAGCCCGATTAGTAGTCAAAGGTTTCGAGCAGAAGAAAGGAATTGACTACACTAATATTTTTGCACTAGTTGTGAAGCTGACAATCATCCGATCTGTCTTGAGTATTATTGTCTCAAAAGGCTTACATCTTGAGCAGTTGGACGTGAAGACGGCATTTCTTCGCGGTGACCTTGATGAGAAAATTTATATACAACAGCCAGAAGGTTACCTAGTTAAAGGTAAGGAGAATCTTGTGTGCAGATTAAAGAAGAGCTTGTATGGTTTCAAACAAACTCCTGGGAAGTGGTACAAGAAATTTGATAGCTGTATGCTGAGGAAAAATTTTCAGAAGTGCAATGTTGACCACTATTGCTATTTCAAGAGGTATCGTACTAGCTATATTATCCTATTGTTATATGTTGATGATATGCTAGTCACTGGATCAGATATAGAAGAGATCAAAAAATTGAAGCAGCAATTGTCAGAGGAGTTTGACATAAAAGACTTCGGTCCTGCAAAGCAGATTCTTAGGATTCGGATCCCTAGAGATAAGCAACAAGGTACATTGCGGTTATCTCAGTCAGAGTACATTGTCCATGTTTTATAGAGGTTTAAGAGCAGCGCCAAAGCAGTAAATACACCATTGGAAGGTCACTTAAATCTCTCTAAGTATCAGTCGCCCCATACATATGAAGAAAAATATTTCATGGCTAAGGTACCATACAGCTCAACCGTTGGAAGTCTCATGTATGCTATGGTTGGTACTAGACCAGATATTGGCCAAGCAATGGGAGTTGTCAACAGGTATATATCAAATCCAGGGAAGACTCACTAGGAAGCAATGAAGTGAATTTTGAGATATCTACATGGCACTATTAACAAGTGCCTATGTTTCAGCAAAAGTGACTTGAAAATTCAAGGGTATGTAGATGTAGATGCTGATTCTGCAGGGGAAATTGACCTCGCAAAAGCACCACCAGATATATATATATATATATATATATTCACTGTTGGCACAACAACTATTAGTTAGATGTCATAGATACAAAATATTGTTGTTCTATCTACTACAGAAGCTGAGTACGTAGCAGTTGACGAAAGAAAGTAAAGAGATGATTTGGCTTCAAGGTTTGTTAACAGAGTTTGGAATAAAGCAAGAAAGAAATGTTTTGTACAGCGACAGTCAGAGTGCGATACATCTGGTTAAGAACTCTGCATTTCATTCCAGAACCAAACACATTGGATTACGTTATCATTTCGTTAGATCTTTTTTAGAGGATGGAGTGTTGATACTAGAAAAAAAATCCAAGGTAGCAGGAATCTGCACTACAAAAAATCAGGGTATTAGTGAAGGATCAAATTCGTCACTAATACTCATAAATTCCTCACTAATACTATTAGTGACGAATTTATGAGTATTAGTGACGGTTTTAAAATAGTTGTTATATGTACCATTACTATTAACTTTTAGTGACGAATAAAAAATTTCGTCACTAATAATGGAGTATTAGTGACGGATCATAACCGTCACTAAAACCCTAATATCGTCACTATAAATTCTAGAATGGCTCAACTCAAATTCATCACTAATAGTAGGGTATTAGTGATGAATTACAAATTCACTAATACTAGGGCATTAGTGAATGATTCAAATTCGTCACTAATAGTACGGTATTAGTGATGAATTACAAATTCATCACTAATACTAGGGCATTAGTGAAGGATTCAAATTTGTCACTAATAGTAAGGTATTAGTGAAAGATTCAAATTCGTCACTAATAGTAGGCTATTAGTGACGAATTTGAATCCTTCACTAATAATTAGAAAAATTAAAAAACTTTTAATACTAATTTTTTTAATCATCAATTTTTATATGAAAATTTGTAATTACATTTTTGAATACATAAATTGAAACCATAATTACTACGAAATTCGTAAATCATTCAAAATTTTGAATTTAAATACAATTTTAATTAAAATAAAGAAATAACATATGTTCAGATGACAAATTTATTTTAAAATATTCAAAATTCAAATACAAATAATAGTACAAATTTAAATTAAAATAGAAAATTTTCGTTTGTTCAAATAACAATAAAAATTGCAAAGAAATAGTTAAAAGTTGCATTTGACGACTGTAGTGCATGCATGCATGACATCGTGCTGATATTATGACAGTCGTGAATCCTACAAATTAAGAGTCATTAAAAAAAATTAGTATACAAATGGAGAGCTGAAGCTCAATATAATTAGGACAAATAATTATATGCTATAACAAATTCACAAAGATTTCATAATCATGCATATTACACAATTTGTACGGTAGTAATATCAAATACTTTAATGTCAGTAATTAAAGCTAAACACCGAGTTCACATATTTCCATTGAGTTGCACACTTGAAAGGTAGCTTATAAATTCGAAGGGATGAAAGGGTCTTTGAATAACCAATAAGGATGGTTGAATCAAAATTTTATGCACCAGAAGTGCTCCAAGCCTAGAAGTTTTATACTTTGGCATGATTGTCTTGGTCATCCTGGTTCAACTATGATGCGATGAATCATTGAAAGTACACATTGCTCAAAGAAAACTACTTGTTAGACCTTCTCCATTTAAATTACCTTTAGAGTCTCCATATTTTCTACAAAGAATACAAGGAGATATTTGTGACCCAATCCATCAATCTTGCAGACCATTTCAAAATTTCATGGTTTTAATTGATGCTTCCACTCTTATCATCCCATTCAGACTATTTAGATAACACAAGTGAATTTTCTTCAAAAGCATTTTATGATTATTGCATGTCAATAGGAATAAGTGTTGAACATTCTATTGCACATGTTATTGCTAGACCTATGCTTATGCAAACAAAGCTTCCTGCATCTACTTGGGGTCATGCTATAGTGCATGTTGCGTCTTTCATTAGAATTAAACCAACTGCATTCCACAAGTTTTCACCTTCACAGCTTGTGTTTAACCACCAACCTAATATACCTCATCTTAGAATTTTTGGTTGCACTGTATATGTTCCTATTGCACCTGCACAACGAAGTAAGTTCGAACCACAATGTCGTTCTAGTATTTATGTTGGTTTTGATTTTCCTTCTATCATTACATATCTTGAACCACTAACAGGTGATCTTTTTAAAGCAAGATTTGTAGATTGTCAATTTGATGAATTAGTCTTGTTAACTTTGGTGTATTCCTAAGAAGGGGGTTGAATTGGGTATTTAAATATTACTTCCTAGGTTAAACTAGATCAGCAGTATTATGCAACCTAGGATTTGTCTATGCAATAATAAATCCTATCATTCACAATAAAACATTCATGTGCAGTAAATATAAATTGTAGAAATATAAATAGTGCACACACAATATGTTATCGGGGTTCGGCCAATACTGCCTACATCCCTGCCTCTAGCTCGCAAGCTTGAGGATTCCACTAATGCTCACTTAACGGGTGGAGTAGCACTGGTTACAACCAGGTCAATTAACAGGGCTGACCTCAACCAACACGCCTTAGCAGGATGGTGCACCTAGCTTTCCTAACCGAATCTAAGCTAGTCTAAGACTATTCCACAAAGTTGGTCTCCCTTTTCAGGCCCACACCTAAAATACAACAAATGTGAAATACGTACATGGAAATGTGCTCTCAATTAAGCAGGTATGTACTACGATAAACACAACAACAATCAATCCACACCAAACAGGTAAGAACTATAAGCTCAGTAGTGTATATGTGCAATCTACACTAAATATAATGATTATACTCAATCAAGCACAAGAGTGTTCAAACAAGCTAATCTTTGAAAGTAAAGTATATCAAATCTCAATATCAGATTAGTGTTTCAAAGATGCTAGCAATATTATTCAAACAAACTCAAAAATATTTTCTCAAATTGTATCAAGCACAAGAGTTGTTCAAAAATATTTTGGTTTGTAGAAAAATATTTTGCACAACAAAATTAAAGCTATAGGAATCTTGCAATGAAAATGCAAAAATCCTTAATCTTGCTAGTTTATCCCAACACAAGATTTATGATGTTCAAATCTGTGGGATAAACCTAGCTAAACTCCCCAAAATAATATTAAACAATCAATCAAACAAGTGGAAGTATTAGCATTATCTAATAAACACAAGAACAATCAATAAACTCTCACAATATCAAGAGGTATCAAGGGAATGAATATTTGGGAGTATTTTGGGCAAAATGAGATTTTGAGATAGAGAGAATTTTTGCTAATGATTTTGGCTAATCTCATATTAATCTTCCCAAATGAACCCATATTTATAGACAAGGTAAAAAATATAACCATTTGGGACCTATTGGGTATTCTTAGAAAAATCCAAAAACACTTAAGAGTCATTTATCCATTTTAACCCATATTAACCTCGGGTAAAATAAATTTAACTCGAGAAGGTTTGGGTGGCTGAACCGAGGTTCGGTCGCCTGAATAGACTCATTTTAAAAATTGTTTTAAAACAATTCGGAAACCCAAAAATTAGCTTGGTAGCTCAAACCAAAGTCAGTAGCATTTGTTCGTAGGTTCGGGTGCCCGGTTCCAAGTTTAGTTAACCGAAGCAGCCAATTCGGTTACCTGAACCCATTTTGCACATGATCATTCGGGCTCCTGGGTAGTTGAAAAGGAACTTGACACAGGTTCGGGTGCCCGAGGGAGATACGCTCAATATAGGTTCGGTCGCCCAAAAGCTTGGTTAACTGTTAACTTTTCAACAGTTCGGGCGCCCAAGGAGTTTTGAACTTTTGGGGTTCGGTTGCCCGACCTCTCTCAATTTTTTCAATTAAGTCCAATTTTTAATTCAATTATTTCCCCTAATAATATATGTGACATGGGGACTATTTTGTACATTTGTGTAGGGACCTAAGGTCTTTTCAAGTATGCCCAAAAACCGAGCATCAGTCGACCTTACCCTAAGGTCATTCGGTCCCTATAGTCAATCTACAACATGTTTGAGCTTCTAAGTTCCTATATGCATGCAATGCAAATTATTACTAACATTTTTCTCCTAATTACTATTACAGACCCGAATTGAATAATAATGTAATACAATAAACATGCTTTACTTCATGTGCAACTAGATAGTCACTAAATACGTGAGTAATTGTCATTATCAAAATTGGGATATGACCCATAGGGTCAACAAGTTTTTCCGTCATTAGGAGAAGGAAAAGGTAAAGGATTAAAAACACAAGAAATTTTTTGGGACACACCAACTTTGTCTAATCTTGATACACGCACAAATCAATGTGAACTTGAAGTTCAAAGAATAATTCATTTGCAGAATGCTGCAAATCAATTGTCAGACATTTTTACAGACACCAAAAGGGTCACTCAATCACATGTTCCAACTGCAAATATTCCTACTAGATTGATTGTTCCAGAAGAACACCTGACGGGAATAGTAGCTAATGAATCTAAAGTGCACCAGAAGCGTGGTAGACCAATTGGTGCAAAGGATATTATTCCTCAAAATAAAAAGGAAATGAATAAAAGTGACACTCCAAAAGAGGTTATTAACACTCAAAAGAGGTTAAAAGAAATATAAATCAACAATCCCATATTTCCGCAGAAGCAACACCAAAAGTGTTTCCAATACCGAAAAATGATGAAATCTTATTAAAATTTGGAAATATGAAGAGAAGAAATGAAGTTGTTGTTGACAATGTGTTTGCATATGCGATTGCTTCAAAAATTATCAATGATAATGAGCATGAGCCTCAATCTGTAGAAGAATGTCGATATCGAAATGATTAACCAAAATGGAAAGAAGCAATACAAGTTGAGCTAGACTCATTAGCCAAACATAAGGTATTTGGATCAGAAGTCCAAACACCTAAGAATGTCAAACCTGTTCGGTATAAATGGGTTTTTGTACGTACAAGAAATAAAATGAATGAAATTGTAAGATACAAGGCACGTCTTGTAGCATAAGGTTTCTCACAAAGGCTTGGTATAGATTATAATGAGACCTATTCTCTTGTTATAGATGCAGTTACTTTCAGATTTCTGATTAGTTTAACGGTTTCTAAAGGACTTGACATTTGCCTCATGGACATAGTAACAACTTACTTGTATAACTCATTGAATAATGACACACACACACACTGTAGTGACCCGAAGAATAATAACATTTTAATAATAAGAGGGAAAGAAAATAGATACAGAAACAGAAGGAAGCCGTAGACTTCGTCGATGACATTGCATTTTGGAGATAATATTAAATTATCATAATTGCGGGAAATTGCCAAGCTTCGTTGACGAACACAGGGTTTCGTCGACGAAGGCTTTAAGGATTTCATCAACGAATATAGGGCTTCTTCGATGAGAATGTACCAAGAGGGGTTTTGAGGCAGCCTGAATTTCGTCGACAAATACAGGGCTTTGTCAACGAATCTGGTAGTATAAAAATGGGAAAACCGGGATTTTTATAATTTTTCTTGCCGCTCTCTCTCTCCAACGACTCTCTTTCCCTTCTCTTTTCTTTTCCAGCCCCACCAGTCGCCGGATCGACGATCCGAAGCTATCACGACGCTCCTAGTGGAATTCTTTACAAGTTTGTCGGAGTGGATCGTCGAGAAAACGAAGTTGGATTTCATTTCAAATTCAGGGTAATATCTTTTATTGAGTTTTTGACTTTCTGGCAGTTATAGGAAATGATGTAGACTAAGAAATACTGATGTTTTGTTCTGGGACATTGTGTTTTCAGTATGATGAGTTAGGAATCCTGCGGGTATAGAGCCAGATTTTGTTAGGGGCTTTTCAAAGTTGAGGTAAGGGTATGCTATGTTAGGAATTTTTGTAATGATATTCGAGATTTTATAGATACATAACTACACCATTTTACTATACAGAATTTTCAGAATATGAGTTTAAATGCTTGTGTGGCCTAAGTAGATTTTTATAAGATGAAGAAATTTATACAGTTATTATAATATATCATACTATACTGAATTGAGGGACGGCGGTACGTAATGCCTCAATCTCAGTGAGAGATTATACAAATTATACAGATAAGGATATACATATACAGAGAAATTTACATGCATATACAGTTTTTATACAAGTAGTTTCATGAACAGATATTCATATATATATACATATACATGTATGCATATTTATTCAGATCAGTATGTGTATCACAGTTTTATACAGAATATTATATATACAAAGATTACAGCATTTACAGTACAGAAAGAAGGAGTTACGGTAATTTTGGAAACATGATGAAAATAGTAAAAGAGTATATATGTATATATGTATATATGTATATAGTATCAAATCCCTGAGGAAAGATACACAGACAGATACAGATTACAAAGCACGGTACCGTTGCTTGATACAGATAGAATGCAACCACATATCTCAGATAGTATGTGGGTACCGTCAGCTGTGCTCGGAGAGTATGTAGCTCCCCAGTACACTGGGTTGAGGGGGCCGGTTTGACGAAGTAGTAGCCAATCCCGAGCTTAGAAGAGGATGCAGTTTGGCCGGGATGAGGTAGTGTAGAGTATGATGATTTATCAGGAGGGCCGACCAGATAGAGTCCCGCCTACGGGCCGCACAACCTTGTCAAGAGGGGTCAAATCATGACGTATAGAGTTCCAGGGATACAGAATAGTTATATGTATGAAAACAGTTTTATAGTATATGATGAGAATAGTATGATATATTATCAGTATGAAAAGTAGGAAACATATGATACAGTATATTTTAATTGAGAAAGAAAGAAATGTTTGAAAGATATGTTTTACAGATTATTTATTGTATTACAGTTCAGTTGCTATTTTTTAAGTATTCTTAACTTGGTTGCCACACACTAGCAATAGCATATTTCCACTTACTGAGTGTCGACTCACCCCATTATTTTACCATTTTTTAGGTGAACCAGTTAGGCGAGCAGATCAGGCTCGCGGATAGAAAGTAGTTAGATCACCTTAGTTATAGGGTGAGTTTTTGTTAGAGTTGTATATCTTTTTTTAAGTAGATGACACTGGAGGGATATTTTTGCATGGTCTGTATATTCTGGATTCTGGTATTGTACGGTTTATGCATAAATGGTTTTATGATTTGTGTTTCCGCTGCGTAGGAATGTTTATTGTATATATTTTTAAAAAATTAATTATAAGAATTTTGAAGTCGTTACACACACACACACACACACACACACATATATATATATATATGAAAATCCCTAAAGGATTTAAAATGCTTGAAGCATATAATCCAAAACAACGTCAAATGTATTCTGTTAAATTACAGAGATCTTTGTATGGATTGAAGCAATATGGATGGATATGGTACAATCGTCTAAGTGAATATTTGTTCAAAATTGGATAAGAAAATAATCTTATCTGTCCTTGTGTTTTCATTAAGAAAGATAAATTCAGGATTTGCTATAGTCGCAGTTTATGTTGATGACATAAACATAATAGGAACTTCAGAGGAGATCTTAACGATTGTTGACTACTTAATGAAAGAATTTGAAAAGAAGGATCTTGAGAAGAAAAAAATTTGTCTTGGTTTTCAAGTTGAACATTTAGCAAGTGGAATTCTTATTCATCAATCATCTTATAAAGAAAAAAACTTGAAACAATTTTATATGGATAAATCTTATCCATTAAGCTCCGCGATGGTTGTTCGTTCACTTGATATGAAAAAGGATCTTTTTCGTCCTTGAGAAGATGATGAAGAAATCCTTGGTCTTGAAGTACCCTATCTTAGTTCAATTGGAGCACTCTTGTATCTTGCAAATTGCACTAGACTAGATATAGCTTTTGTGGTAAATTTACTAGTAAGGTTTAGTTCTACACCAACTCAGAGACATTAGAATGGAGTAAAACATGTCTTTTGTTATCTCCGCGGCACATCTGATATGGGTTTTGTTTTACCCAAAGGGAGTAAAGTCGGAGTTGAAAGGATATGCTGATGCTAGATATCTTTCTAATCCTCATAAAGCTCGATTACAAACAGGCTATATCTCTTTACATATGGTGATACTGCTATCTCATAGCGATCTGTAAAGCAAATGATCACCGCTACCTCTTCAAACCATTCAGAAATATTGATAGTTCACAAAGCAAGTCGTAAATGTGTATGGTTAAGAACTATAATCCGACATATTAAAGGGACAAGTGGATTATCATTGGAGAATGACATGCCAACAATATTATACGAGGACAATGCATCATGTATTGCACAAATCAAAGGTGAGTACATAAAATGTGATAGAACTAAACATATTTCACCAAAATTCTTTTACACTCATGAACTTCTGAAGAAAGGAGATGTTGACATTTGTAAAATTCGTTGATCTATTCACAAAAGCATTGCCAACTTCAATTTTCAAGAAGCATGTACATAACATTGGAATGCGAAAACTTAATGACATTTCTTAATTGATTGTATTTTTTAGGGGAAGTATGAATATTGTACTCTTTTTCTTTCATTAAGGTTTTGTTCCATAGGGTTTTCCTCAGCGAAGGTTTTAACGAGGCATATTTATAGTGTAGTCATCCAAGGGGAAGTGTTGTAAAACATGTATAATTATGTGAATGACTATCTAGATAATAGGTTACAACCTTTGTTATGCCCACATAATGGTTCATTATGTGGTTAACTTTTGGGATGCCAATATATTTGCCTATATAAGGACATACTTTACAAAAAAATAATAAATAAATGAGATAATGAGATGATTAACAACATCTAGTTTCTGAATAACTAGACAGTTGAATTTCTATAGTTCCAAACTTTTTTGTATTCATCTTTTTATTTCATTTACAACAGCTTTCTTTTTAATTTTACAAGTAAAAATTCGTGTAATTTTTCTTTTCTTTTTTGTTTAAATACATTTGAGTAAGATTGACCCTCATTTATGCATGTTGGATCCTCATTCGTTCATGTGGGACCCACATTCTACCTATATGCATGGTCCTATAAAATCATACTTTCAATTTTTTTATCAGTAAATGATAAATTATATTGACCAAAATGGATATGTATAGAAACTCTAGGCATACCCGGGAGACCAGAGCTCCCAATCAAGAAAACAAAACTAATATACTCAACCGGAGCATTCCTAGGGGCATAAAGCCATCAAAAATGAGAAAAGCAAAATAAATCATTAAAAACATCAGAAACTCTAGAAAACAACTTAAACCAGCATCATATCACAATTGTAAAGTTGCAGCAGCTCGCCCACTCAGAAAACTGAATTTTCAAGCTAAAATCCAAATTCTATATCACAGCATTGTTGAATAGCAACATTGCACTTTCCAGAAATTAAATCAGCTTCAGAACTGCACCAGGGTACCTTAACTAGCATCATACAACAGAAATTGTAGCAAAAAGTGAGTATCTTCCGAACTGAATGAAAACAGCACACTGCACTGCTCACCAGCTACAGAAAAACACACCACCTCCCAGCAAACTAATCCAACAATCAGAAAACCAGTATAGCATCTTCACAGCTTCAATTGAGAATCAATATGATCTACACAGATGCAACAACTCAAAAGCTAAAGGTATCAGCACTTTTATAGGACCTAAACACAGAAACTGCAAGTTCAGACAATGCAGACTCTGTAACTGGCAAAAACCAGAATCAAGAAGCACAACCTGAATTACAGAGTTTAACAGCCTCACAAAAAGCACCCAGCCAATCTGTCATTCATAACACAATATTCTGAACACTATCTGCAAAATCTGAATCTAACAGGAAACAGAACCAGCAACAGCAATCTACACACCTCTGACATTCACATAACTGATCCCTAACCAATCAATCACTAAAACCACCCAAATCATCACTCATTGCATTGGAGGAAGTCCACACTGTAGACTGATCTCCCAGAAAATTCCGGCATGCATTTTCACCTCAACCCATAACAGTGTGATAAGTACACATCATCCACAATCATTAATGTAACTTGGCTCCCAAGCTTTAGCGAAACTGGACAACCTATCAAAAATTGTTCTATATGTTTGGATTTTAATCACTCTGATTATAGCCGCAGTGGGAGTAATCTTCCCTTCAAATTTCTTCATGTTTCTAAAATACCAAATATAATATACTGCGGCAGTCAAACAAACTCTTTTACCTATTGCTTGAGCCCTCATACCTCCTTCTTCTTTGCGCAGACACTTGAGTGAAGCTTTTATGGTAGTTAATGATCTAGTCAATCCCAGCCACCTTCTCAGATGCTTCCACACTCTACACGTAACTCTGCATTTAAAGAACAAATGTTCAATAGTCTCCTCTTTAGTACTACAGAACTCACATAAGTGATAAATCCCTTCTAACTGGATTTTATCTGTTGTACACAATTTACCCTTAGCACATAACCATAATTTGAAAGAGTGTTTAGGTGTACAACCATTCTTCCAAATCACATTATGCCAGGGAGCCCTGCTGCCTTTCATCCTCCAGAACTGATAAGATTTCGAGCATAACAGTTGGTCATCAATAAGCCACTAACTTAGTAAGTTCTCTGCATTTCCAAGTAGAATTGATCAACCCACTTTGACTATAGTGTGCCTTTTTTTCCATGAATATGTTGTGTCGAGCACCCCACTTGTGCCAAACACCAATACTACAACTATTGTTATTAAATATATAAGAAACTAAAGTAATGCAGAAACTAATAATAAAACAGTCAAAAGAACAATACAAGAAATTAACGAGGTTCGGTATAGAATTACCTAAGTCCTCGGGCGCTGATGATCAATCCACTACTTCTTGACAAAGTACAACTTTGAAGTGTATTTTACAAAAGGAGAGTTGAGCTCTTTATATAACTTCAACCTCAAGTCAAAAAAATACTTCTCGCCAATGTGGGACAAATAATACAAAAAATTCAAAACAACTTTTTATACCAATGTGAAACTATGCTACCAATGTGAGACAAAAAACAACAAATATCCACCTTGATGATAAATTCAATAAATTTTTCAGTCACCAATGTTTTCTGGAGTTCCACATCATCGGTGTCTTCCAATAATATTTCGACTTGCAGGATATTGATCAAGTCCAAACATTGTTTAAACTTTATTGTATTCACAATCTTGGTCAACATATTTGTGGGATTTTCAACTGTACCAATCTTCTAAAGAAGTATCTTACCTCCATCAATAATATCCCGCATAAAATGAAACCGAACGTCGATGTGCTTCGTTCATGCATGGTAGACTTGATTTTTTGCCAAATGAATAGCACGCTGGCTGTCACAGAATACAACAATGTACTTCTAAACAACTTCCAAATTTTCAAGTAAACCCTGCAACCAAATAGCTTCCTTAACAGCCTCTGAAGCTATCAACATGTCATCAACATATAAGAGTATATCTATAAAAGATCCATTTTGTAGTTAGCAAAAATAAACACAATGATCATGTTTATTTCTGATGTACTTCTAACCCATCATAAACTAATGAAATTGTTTGTACCATTGTTTTAAAGACTGTTTTAAATCATACAACTAATTACGTAGTTTATATACCCAATTTTCTTTTCCAACAACCTGAAATCCATCTGGTTGAGTTATATAGATTTCCTCTTCCAAATCACCTTATAAAAATGTAGTTTTTACATTGAGCTGAACTAGTTCAAGATCAAATTATGCTACAAAAACCAACAAAATTTGAAAGGAAGAATGTTTAGCAACTGGAGAAAATACCTCTTTATAATTAATGTCTTCCTTCTGTGCGTAGCCCTTAGCTACCAATCTAACTTTGAAGTGAACATTATTTGCATCTAGAAATCCTTCTTTCTTTACATAAACCCATTTGTAACCAATTGCTTTCTTACCCTTGGGCAGTTGGGCTAACTTCCAAGTCTAATTTTGATGAAGAGACTGCATTTCTCCATCCATCGCTCTTTTCCACTTGTTTGATTTAGAGTTCGCCATTGCTTCTTTGAAAGTGCAAGGAACATTATCCTTGACAAGTGGAAATGCATAGGCCACCATATCAGTATATCGACGTCTTGGCCTTTGAGAAACAATTGATTTTTGTTGCTGTGAAGATTCTCGAATTGAAATATCCTCTCCTTGTACACTATTCCCCACTATAACTGGAGAGTTACCTTGGGTAGTCTCATTCCTCACTAAGTTTCTTAAAATTGTCTCAACCTCCAACTGTTGTTGAGTACCACTGGTCTTCTCTTCAACTTATGACTCCTTGTGTATTGTTTTTTTCATCATCACAAGTTCATCAAAAGGCACATCCCTGCTTAAAATCATTTTCTTCATCTCAAGACACCAAAGACGGTATCCTTTGACTCCTGCACTTATCCCCAAGAATATTACTTTCTTGGCTCTTGGATCCTACTTAGAATCTTTAACATGATAATAAGTCATAGTATCAAATACATGTAAAGAATCATAATCACCAGTAGACTTTCCAGACTATACCTCATAGGGTGTTTTCCCCCTATTGCAAATGATGGCGAATGGTTGATGAGATGATACACATATCTAACAGCTTCAGCCCAAAACCTTTTGTCTAACTCAGCATTAGACAACATAAATCGAACTTTCTCTAACAAAGTTCGATTCATGTGCTCTGTAACCCCATTATGCTATGGTGTATCTCTAACTGTGAAGTGTTGAGTAATACGTTCATCCTGATATACCTTCATAAATGGGTTACTCTTATATTCACCAACATTATCTTATCTGAGCCATTTAATCTTTCTGCCAGTTTGAGTTTCAACTAATATTTTCCACTTAAGGAAAATATCACACACTTCATTTTTATGCTTCATAGAATACACCCAAACTCTTCTGGAAAAATCGTCAACAAAAGTGACAAAATAATGCATACCACCTAACGAAGCTGTTTTTGTGGGCCCCCACACATATGTACGGATGTAGTCTAAAATACCTTCAGTCTAGTGGATTGTAGTGCCAAATTTCACTCTAACCTGTTTTCCCAGAATGCAATGCTCACAAAATTCAAGTTTGCACACCTTTGTACCCTTTAACAAACCTCACTTAACTAATTGTTGCCAAGATTTTTTTCCTACATGTGCTAATCGCATATGCCATAACTTGGCTGTATCTGAACCTGCATCTTTCTCAGAAACAACAGCTGCTGAGCCAATAACTATACTACCTTGTAAATAATACAAGTTATTTTTCATTATTCCTTTCATCACCACCAACGCTCGTGAGTTAATCTTTAAGATTTCATCTTTCAAAATGATAGTGAACCTTTTAGATTCTAAGGTACCCAATGAAATCAGATCTTTCTTTAGGCTTGGAACATACCTAACATCAATCAAGGTCTTAATAGTTCCATCTTGACATTTCAATTGTATTGATCATAGTCCAATTGTTTTACAAGTATTATCATTTTCCATAAAAATAACCCCACCATCTAATTCTTCAAAATTAGAAAATCATCCCCTATTGGAACACATATGATAGAAACAACTAGAATCCAAAATCCACTCACCAAAATAATGTGACAAAGATGTTCCAACAAGAGAAAAATCCGACTCACTTCCATCATCATTGGCTATATTGGCATTAGAATGTGTTTTGCCCTTATTCTTCTGCTATAATTTAGGGTAATCTTTCTTTCAATGCCCTCTCTCACTACAAAAGGCGCATTCATCTTTGGCAGGTCTCCCACGAGATTTACTCCTCCCATGAGATTTACTCCTTCTTCTAGGCATATGACTTTGAGAACGTCCCCTTATTGTTAGGGCTTCTGTTGTTTCCTTATGGACGCTTTGATCCTTGTTTTTGCATTCAGTACTAATCAATGTAGTACAAATAGCATCATAAGTAACTTTATCTTTCCCATACAACAAAGTGGTGGTCAGATGTTCATAATCATCAGGGAGAGAATTCACAAACAATATGGCTTTATCCTCATCTTTCACCTTTTCATCCAATTTTAACAAATCAGACAAAATTTTATTGAAAGCATTTATGCGGTCATTAATCGAAATACCTGGTTGATACTGGAAGCGAAACAATTTCTTTTTCCAATAGAGCTGATTTTCCAAACTCTTGGTCATAAATGTATCTTCTAATGTTTTGCCCAATTTCTTTGCGAAAGTCTCTCTCTCATAACACAATATTTTTTATTTTTAGCGAGACACAGATGAATCGTACCACATGCCTGACGATTGATCTTTTCCTAATCTCTGTCACCCATATCTACTAGTTTATCATTCAAAGCAATATCTAATTCTTGCTGATACAAGATGTCCATTACCTTACATTGCCACATACCAAAATAATTGGTACCATCAAATTTCTCCACCTCAAACCGAGCATTAGCTATTGTCTTCGATGATAATGTCGAAGCCGAAGGGGTTGAAGTTCGTGTGGATAGAGTTTCTTATACTAATGCACTAGTTTCTACCATCTTCTATATACTCAATAGCAACCAACAAAGCAAAAGTTCTAGGATGAATACTACGTACCAACTATGTTTACTCTATTTTACCCTATGAAATTTTACTTTGACCAGACCGACCTCTAGGGAGCGACTGAGCCGCAATGGTCTCTGAGCACTCACCTAGACAAGGTCTTTCTTAGGCATCAAACATGGAATCAAGGATCCTAATAGAGGAACACCTCCGTATTGACACTATTCAACCTAGCTCTGATACCAATTGTTATGTTGGGCACCCCACTTGTGCCAAACACCAATACTACAACTATTGTTATTGAATATATAAGAAACTAAAGCAATACAAAAATTAATAATAAAAATAAAAAGAACAATACAAGAAATTAACGAGGTTGGGTATAGAATTACCTACGTCCTTTGACGCCGGCGATCAATCCACTACTTCTTGACAAAGTACAACTTTGAGGTGTATTTTACAAATGGAGAGTTAAGCTTTTTATATAGCTTCAACCTCAAGTCCAAAAAATACTTCTCACCAATGTGGGATAAATAATACAAAAAATTCAAAACAACTTTTTATACCAATGTTGAACTATTCTACCAATGTGGAACAAAAAACAACAAAATATTCCATAAAGCTTTAGTGAGGAGGGTCCTTTTCCAAGTTGTGATGTCAAATACACCTAGACACCCTTCTCTCTTTGGTAAGAAAACCTCCTTCCAAGCCAAAAGTGGTTTTCTTCTACCCCCGACCCCTCTCCCCCCAAAGGAAAACTCTACAAATCTTAATCACATTATCCCTAATAGAATTTGAAATAGGAAAGTAGGATAGCCAAAAACATTCTAAACCCTGTTTAACTGAATTAATCAACTCAAGTTTTCCAGCATATGAAATAGATTGCTTTGGCCATGACCCAATGAGGCTAGAAATTTATCAATCAATGGTGACTAGTGCATCTTATTTAGTCAAGTTGAAGCCAGGGGGATACCCAGGTAGCAAAATGGAAATTCACCTTCAAGAAACTAGTAATGCATCTTATTTCATTCAGATCATTGCCATTGACTCTAGTATTATAGATATTTGACTTGAGTTTATTTGCATGAAGCCCTTAACATTCAGAGAATTCATACAAACAATGCATGATCATTTGAACTAAAGGAACATCCCCCCTTGCAAAAGGAATCAAGTCATCGACAAAAGCAAGGTGTGTATTTTTGGGGTTTCCACATTTTGGGTGAAAATTAAAATTAGAATTTCCTTCCTAAGATTTCAGCAAACGTGAGAGGTATTCCATGTTGTAGACACGCTAATTTTAACCAGGCCACCCCAAGGAAACCCAACAAAGCAAAAGTTGACTTTGAGCTCTGAATGACTCTGAATTTTAAAATTAAGACCCTGAGTACCCGTGATTTTCAAAAATCGAGTCTTTCCTAATTCCCTTAAAAACTTAAAAAAAAAATATATATAGTCTCTCAAAATCGTTTTCTTGATCATAATCCTAGCATGGAGTACTTTTAGTCCCTTTCAGATCACCTTAGTGGAGTTCTCGTAGTTTATAAACTCATTGTAGGATGGGCTTTATGGTCCTTTAATTTCAGAATCCTTGTTCTTCATAATAAGTCTAAGTCATATTCTCTAAGTTTTGTTTTTATTATTTTAATTTCAAAACCCAAAAATTAGTTTAGTTTATCGAGTCCTTTAAGCTTCCATGAGTTCGGGAATTTTCAAATTTGGAATTGAGCTTTCAAAATCTTAAATTGTTTTGAAATTGGGTCTTAATTTTAGGATAGGTCTTGTTTGGTTATTAGAGTTATATTCACTGGTTTGTTTGGTCAAAAATGGTCAACCTTGTAGTCACATTTATTGTTAAGAGCTTCTTAAGCAAGGAAATTAAAATTGGTTAACTTCTTGGGGTTAAAATTGAAAAATCACATGCACTTTATTAGAAGGGGAGGTGGGTACGTCCATCTACATGCAAGAGTGCTACAATAAGAGTTAATATGACATACGTGCAGGAAAATACAGGAAGTGTACAAACGGGGAGTGTACAATGTTCGGTTACAATACACAATCAAGTGGGGGTACATTAGCATACAAAAATAAATAAAGAAAAAACACAAGATATGGAAAACCAAAAGGAAACAAAAAGATTCCAAGCCCTCCCATTCTCGAAGGCCACCTGGAAGCATCTCCCTAAACCCTCCATTCTCCAACTGCCACCTAGATTTTCCAATTTCACCTGCACACAAAGGGAAATAAGGACAATTAGTTAGTAGTGGAAATTCAAAAAAAAAAAAAAGTAAATAAGAAATGAAATCACATGGGAATAAAATATTCCCTGCCAGCTCAGGGAATAAGTTGGGGAAATTGGTTAGAGGGCGTGCATTTTGGAGCCAATTAAACTCCTTAGACACCCTGTAAATTGGGAGTCTCACTGTAGCACAGGGACACCAGGAGAGCACAGAAGTACTCTGCAAAAATATAGAGAAAAAGCACAGAAACACCCTTCCATAATTGCAGGAGAAGAAAGCATAGAGAGGTTCTGCTAAATTTGGGAGCAGAAAGAAACTCCACACTATACAGTGTGGTGAGCAGAGAGAAAGTTCAGAATCATTAAGGTTCAGAGGCGTGGGAGCAGAGGTGGTGAATTACAAAGAGCAGAGAACCTAAGAACCAAATCTTGAGAATCAGACCATACCTTAGAGCAGACACAGCCAAACATCAAAAGGAGAAGGAGGGAAGACAAAAGGACAAAAGGGACAGGTACAATCTAAAACTCTCATCCTAGCCATTTTCAATTTTTATAGTAATTATGCGGGTAGGTGCAGGTGTGTGTGTTCTCTCTGGTTCTAGGTTCTCATGTGATCCCGAACCTTAACCCAACAATGATCAGACCCAGGGTGCTAAACTTGAGCTTGAATTTAGATTCCTTGAACCCTAAACAGAATCCCCAAACTAGATTTTCAAACTCGAACCCAAGGCTGTGACCCAAACCCGAACTTGGGTTTTAATTCCTTGAACCATTCAATGGTTCAGACCTGAGTCCATACGCTTTCGAACCGAACCCATAGTCTATTATAAACCCAAAGCCCAGCTGTCATTAAAAAAAAAAAAAGAAAGAAAGAAAGAAAGAAAAAATCAGCCCACTTATGTTTTAAAATGAAGCCCGGTTCAATTTTAAACACAACCAAGCCCACTTGTGTTTTAGAAAAAATCAGCCCACTTAGGTTTTAAGCTGGGGCCGACTGCCATTTTTTTTAAAAAAAAAACCCAGGCCCAGCTGGAGTTAAAACCTAAACCCACTTTGTTTTAGAAAACCCTCAAGCCCACTTGTGTTCTAAACTGAGGCCCACTCTCATTGTTTAAAAAAATCCAGGCTCGGTGGGAGTTAAAACCCAAACTCGCTTTGTTTTAAAAAACCCTCAGGCCCAACGTGTTCTAACTGATCGTGCAATCGTAGTCCTTGATCAACTCTAGTCACATCCTCTGTCTCATATTTAGCTCCTTCTGCGTGAAGAAATACCTGAGGCTCTTATGGTCAGTGAAGATCTCACACTGCACACCATACAAATAGTGTCACCAGATTTTCAGTGCATATACAACAGCAGCCAACTCTAGACTATGTGTAGGATAATTCTTCTCATACTCCTTAAATTGCCGAGAAGCATAAGTTACCACCTTACCCTTTTGCATTAGCACGCATCCCAAACCCTTCAAAGACGCATCGCTATAGATCACAAAACCATCATCCCCTGAAGGAATGGTCAAAACTGGAGCAGTAACTAGCTAGTGCTTCAACTCCTAAAAACACTACTCACAATCACTTGTCCACTCAAATCGCACCCCCTTCCTGGTCAATCGAGTCAGAGGCCTAGATAGTTTAGAGAACCCCTCCACGAATCGAAGATAATAACCCGCCAGTCCCAGAAAACTCCGACCCTCCTGCACATTCTTCGACCTCACCCAGTCAACCGTAACTTCAATCTTGCTAGGATCAACTGATATATCATCACCAGTCATCACATGGTCTAAGAATGCAATCTGATTCAACCATAATTCACACTTCTTCAGTTTAGCATACAACTTCTTTCCCTACAGAATCTGTAATACTAACCTCAGATGATTCTCATGCTCTTCCGAACTCCTCACGTATACCAGAATATCGTTAATGAATACCACCACGAATTGATCCAGGTACTTATGGAAAACCCTATTTATCATATCCATGAACACCATTAGGGCATTCGTCAACCCAAATGGCATGACCAAGAACTCGTAATGGTTGTATCTGGTTCGAAAAGCAGTCTTCGCGACATCATCCGATCTGACCCTCACCTGATGATATTCTGACTGCAAGTCGATCTTTGAAAAGACTGGCGTCCCCTACAATTGGTCAAAAAGATCATCTATACGAGGTAAAAGATAGCGATTCTTCACAGTTACCTTAATAATCTCATGGTAATCAATGCACATCCGCATCAACCCGTCCCCCTTCTTCAAAAACAATACTGGAGCTCCCTAAGGTGAAAAACTAGGTTGAATGAAACCCCTGTCCAGTAATTCCTGCAACTGCTCCTTCAACTCTAGAAGTTCTGTTGGAGCCATTTGGTACGGAGCTTTCGAGATCGGTGCCTTGCCAGGCAGCAACTCTATCGCAAACTCCACCTTATGATCCGGAGGTAAACTGAGTAAATCATCTAGAAACACATCCGGGAACTTGCCGACTACTCGAATATCCTCGAGTCTCAACTCATCCCGTGACGGTTCCTCCACACAAGCTAGGTATCCCTAACACCCGTCCAAGAGTAACCTCCTCGCCTGTAGTGTCGATAGAATCTGTGGCATCAAACGCACCCACAATCCCACGAATTCATACCCTTGCTCCCCAAAAGGTCTGAAAACTATTACCTTCCTATGACAATCGATCACTGCACAACTGGAGAAAAACCAATCAATCCCCAAAATGACATCGAACCCCGACATGGCGTATACCATGAGATTCGCCGGTAGCAACTTTCCCTGAATTACTACTAGGAAATCTACCAACATATTCCCACAGAAAGATACACTCTCAGATGGCATAGTAACAGATAATACCTCGTTTATGTCTCAGGTCTCAGCCCCACACCGTCCCACAAAATTCACAGATACAAAAGAATGGGTTGCACCCGAATCAAATAAAACAAAAGCTTTACTTGAAAGCAATAATAAGGTACCTATCACTACGTTCCCTGTATGCTCAACGTCTGTCAGAGTAAGAGAGTATACTTCGGTCAGAGTTGTATTCGTCTAAATTATCCCCCAAGGTATCTAGTTGCTCCCTCGGTTCACATTGGATGTAGGCATGTCTCGCTTCGATGCACGACAATCATGAAACATGTGGCCTGACTAACCACGGTTGTAACAGTTACCCCCAAATGACCGACACTCATCCTCGTGCCATCTATGGCATCTGGTACAACAACCACTAGTCTAGCTCATCTGAGAATCCTAACGCTCAATATTCTGGCGGTAACCTGAGCCCCTGTTCCTCTTCTTCCATGATCCCTGATGAGATCCTGTCTGAGAACCAAAAGGTACTTTCCTCTTCCTCGATTCCTGATCCACCTCGTCATCTCAAATATCGGTCTCAATCACCGTGGCTTTATCCACCAACACCGAGAACTCGCAGATCTAAATCATACCCACTAGTCTGCGGATATCCTTCCTCATTCCCTTCTCGAACCTCCGAGTCTTCTCATACTCGCTCGAAATCAAACACGGTGCAAACCGAGACAGCTTTATATACTGAGCCGCATACCTCTACACCATCATACTCCCCTGAGTCAGAGCAGAAAACTCATCTGCCTTTGCATCACGTACAGAAGTCTGGAAGTATCTGTCGAAGAACACCTCCTTAAAATGGCTCCATGACATCTCCTCAGAACCGCCCCTTTACTTCTCTAGCAGATTCACTGCAGTCCACAATCGACCCGCCTCCCCAGATAGCTGGAAGGTAGCATAGAGGACTCGCTGCCTATTAGTGCAGTGCAGGACCTCCAAGATCCTCTCAGTCTTCTCTACCTAGTCCTCTATTATCGTTGGGTCAGGTCCTCTAGAGAATGTCGGAGGATGCGTGCGTGTGAACCCCTCAATGGTGCACCCCGCAGCAATAGGAGAATGCTCACGTCTCCTCACACTCTACCTGATCTCCCATAACACTTGCCTCATCAAACCTCAAGGAACAGAAGGACACTCATCACTCGCATTCTCCTCAGAGCCACTTCCCAGGTCATTATCCTTGGGCTCCATTCTGAAACACATTAGGAACCTATTAGTATCCCTACAACACGTACAAACGTACAGTTAACACAATTATCTATCCCCAATCATGTTAACTATTCCCTTCCAGGTCCAGGTCTGTCCTATCACACCAACACGAAAGTCATCAATGATCGGCCCTACTTTTACTAGAATCGTCATCCTAGAAAAAACATGGAATATCGTCGACAAATCTCGGTCTAGCAACCGAACAACCTTCAACCAATTCTACCCATATCCAACATCCTATACTCTGGTGTGTACACACAGCTAAACCTAACCAAGTCTACAAGACCTAACAACCTGGTTAACTCTAATACCAAGTTGTCGCGCGCCCTAAACCCGAAAATGGGACCCAAAGGTGAAAATGTAAACCAACCAGTCCTGTACCATACAAAACATCCAAGGATACATGACAATGGATGAGGGTCCGACCCCGTGGGGTTCTCAAGCACCCTATACACATCCAAACATAACAGAATATACGCAGCGTAAACAGGTCATACTATATACATACGGTACCATACCAAAGTCTATACAAGGACAAAATGAAGGCTCCATCAAATAATGTACAACCGGGTGCCCAACACATCTCAAAATGGCAACCCACAAAAACACAAGTTCTAGCACTTACCCAAGCGCTACCCGCAGTTACCGACCACTACGCTCCTGACACCAAGACACTAGTTCCGATTACTCGAAGGACCTGTAAAAATGTACATACAGTAGGGGTGGGACACCTCTTAGTAAGGAAGAACACAAGTTATATCGGTGTGTGACATTTGAGTGTTATCATGATGCAACATACAAGCAGTTAAATGCATTTCTAGTACTAATTCAACAACAGTGCATATATGCACACACACATGCTCAGCAATCCTGGTGTCCTCACACCCATCAACCCGAAGCCAGCTCGTGACATATGGCATTGGCCCGTAGCCGACCCGCGTAACACGGCGCCAATGGCACATGGCTAGTCCCCGACTCCTATGACATTGTATCGGTGCTAAACTAGTGGATCCACACCCTTCGGCTTGATCTACCAAAATAGGCTTATGCCCTCGGATATAGAGTTGGATACTCTTCCAATCTATGGCCAGCGATTTCATACACCCTCGGATATAGACCCAGACACTCTTAGTACTTGGAACAATTCGGAACCGCATTCCTACTAGCTTTTCAACCAATCACACACACATACTCATATAACCAAACAAACCACACCCATTTAGTAATCTAAAATCATGGTTTTCCAAACACATATAGTTTAAACAAGTCAAGGCACGAACATCCCTATAACATGGTATAAATGAACATATACGCTCGGTTTTTAACAAAACCAGGGATGCAGCCCGTCGCCCCCTTTTCCCAAAACTGTAATCATGAAAAAACCATAGTTTTTCCCATTAGATTCCCCCAAATGAGTAGCCAAATCACACACAAGACCATGAACCATAGTTCCACCAAGTTCGATTTCAAAAATAACCAATATAAACACAATTCCCCTTACCTTTCCCCCAAACAACAAATCCTAAAGTCTAAGTTCCCTAAATAGCGAACCGAGTTCCAAAACCTACAATCAACAGTACATAATATACTCACTAGACTGTTCCCTACAAAACCACTAGATCAGAATTGAAAATCGAGCCTTACCTTGATTTTTCACCAAAACTTGAAATCGGCCGAACCGAAAATTTGATCCATAGAGCTTGTAGAGAATCCTTCTACGATCCTCATGGTAACTTCAGATTTATGATCCTTGCGACGAACGACAGAGAAATTTAGAGAGAGGAAGAGTAGGGAAAGGTTTAGAGAGAGAAAGATAAGATTTAGTTTTCTTAGTTGAGAAGTAAAAATAATTTCTATTTATAGCCCTTTGACTCGGGCGTCCTCGTCGACGAAATGGTGTCCACGTCGATGAGGTCATGTAGACAGCTCGTCGACGAGATGATGGACTCGTTGACGAATCCTGATATTACCGTTTTCCCAAAATCTCTCAGCTTCTCCTCATCGACGAGCCTCTGAACTTCGTCGATGAGACTTACATGAACTTTGTCGACGAACTCTGGCTTCGTTGACTAATCCTGCTAAATTCCCAATTTGCCCCTTTCTTATTTATTTAAACCCATATATCATGGTTTGGGTTCTTACAGGAATTATGTCATAGTGCAATCCAAAATCCATAAGTTGTTGTTTCATGCAAAGCATTTGAGTACAACAACTTCCAGCCGCTATATATTCTGCCTCAGCTATTGAAAGAGGAACTAAATTTTGTTTTTTGAAAACTAAGATACTAACGAATATCCTAAGAAACATATACTGCTCGTACTTTTTCTATCTACTTCTTTACTGGCAAAATCTGTATCCGAATAGTTGATAATCTCAAAGGATGTATACTTAGGATACCATAATCCAAGTTTAATGGTTCTAATCAGGTATCTAAGTATTCTTTTGATAGCTAATAATGGAGACTCTTTAGATGCAGCCTGAAATCTTACACACAAACATACGCTAGACATTATGTTAGGCCTACTGGCAGTAAGATATAGTAAGTTACCAATCATCCCACGATAAAGCTTAGCATCTACTAGTATGCCTTGTTTGTCTTTGTATAATTTTAAAGAAGAGCTCATAGGTGTCCCTTTTATTTTTCCATCTTCCATATTAAACCTTTTGAGTAAGTCTCTAATGTACTTTGATTGATTTATAAAATTCCTTTTTTTACTTGTTTGATTTGAAGTCCTAGGAAGAAATTGAGTTCACCCATCATACTCATCTCAAATTCATTTTGTATAGTACTTGCAAACTCATTGCGCAATTCTTCATTTGTTGCTCCAAAAATGATATCATCTACATATGCCTGAACAAGGAGCATGTTTTCATTCTTAGATTTTATGAAGAGTGTTGTATCTATCTTTCCTCTAATAAATCCATTATCCAGTAGAAAACTGCTTAGCCTTTCATACCAAATTTAAACAATACAAGGCTTTAGTTAATCTAAAAACACGTTTTGGATACTTATGGTTTTCAAAACCTGGGGGTTGTTCTACATGTACCTCTTCACTTATGTAACCATTTAAAAATGCACTTTTGACAACCATTTGATATAGTTTGAAATCTTTAAATGCAGCATAAGCTAAAAACATACGAATGGCTTCCATTCTAACTATAGGTGCAAAGGTTTCCTCAAATCTATTCCTTCTCCTTGGTTGTATCCCTGAGCTGCTAGTCTTGCCTTATTTCTAACAACTGTTCCATGTTCATATTTCTTATTCTTATATATCCATTTTGTTCCAATAACTGTCTTATCCTCAGGTCTAGAAACTAATGTCCAGACTTTATTTCTCTTAAACTGATTTAGTTCTTCTTGCATAGATATTACCCATGATTCATCCTCAATTGCTTTACTCACCTTCTTAGGTTCTTCTTGAGATAGGAATGCACAATGAGTAATCATATTTCTAAGTGAGGATCATGTAGTTACTCCACAAGATCGTTCTCCTATAATTTGATCTATAGGATGATTCTTTATGTACTTCCATTCTTTAGGTGCTTCATTAGTCTCTTTTTCCACTTGATTATCTTTAGAAGATGTTTCCTTAACATATGAGTTTTTATCTAAATTATTTTCAATAAATAGTTTTTCAAATTCCTTATTAATCTCAATTTCATTCTCATCAGTCTTTTGAGCAAATGGATTGGATTCATCGAATACAACATAAATGGATTCTACAATGACTAATGTTCATTTATTATATACCCTATAGAATTTACTATCTAAGGCATATCTTAGAAAAATACCTTCATCTAATTTCACATCAAACTTTCCTAAGTGTTCATTGTCTCTAAGTACAAAGCATTTGCAACCAAGGACATGAAAATATGAGATTTTTGCTCTATGGCCATTCCATAATTCATATGGAGTCTTATTTAGAGATGGTCTAATCAAGACTCTATTTAGAACAAAATAGGCGGTATTAACTGTCTCTGCCCAGAAGTACTTAGGTAGCTTATGTTCAATAAGCATAGTTCTGGCCATTTCTTGTATAAACCTATTCTTTCTTTCAACTACACCATTCTGTTGTGGTGTCATAGGAGCTGAAAAATTATGGGATAGTCCTAATGAATCACAGTACTCTTCCATACCTTGATTTTTAAATTATCTACCCCTATCACTTCGGATTTTAGTTATGGTATATCCCTTTTCGCTTTGAATTTTCTTGCACAGTTTAATAAATTGTTCACATGCTTCATCTTTGTGACCTAAAAATAGTACCCATGTAAATATAGAATAATCAACTATAACGAATGCATATGATTATCCTCCTAAACTTTGAATTAGGTTTGGACCAAATAAATCTAAGTGTAACATTTGGAGTGACATAGTAGAGATTACTTTCTTCTTCTTAAAACTAGATCTTACTTGTTTTCCTAGTTGACATGTATCACAGATTTTTTCTTTCAGGAATTTTGGCTTATGCAATCCCTTAACTAAGTCTTGCTTAACTAGTTTAAATATTATGTCCATGTTTCCGTTTCCTAGTCTCCTGTGCCAAATCCAACTAATTTCATTCATAGAAGAGAAACATGTCACCCGTTGAGAAGTCAAGTTATCAAAACTGGTAGTATAGACATTTTCATGACGATCAGCAGTAAACAATATTTTGGTTTTAGATCTATTCTCTATAGTGCATTTGTCATGTTTAAATGAAACTTTATAACCTTTATCACACAGTTGACTTATTCTTAATAGGTTATGTTTCAATCCATCAACTAATAACACTTTATCAATAACAAGGGAGGGCTCCTTACCGACCTTTCCAACTCCAATGATTTTACCCTTTGAGTTATCCCTAAATGTAACGAATCCTCCATTTTGAATATAATAGATGCAAATTTAGCTTTATCTCCTGTCATATGTCACGAGCATCCTCTATCCATATCATCCTCTTTCTTAATTTTGACATCTTTGTTTTTAAAATGACAGTCAAATTTTATGTGACCTAACCTCTTACATTTAAAACACGTAACATATCTATAAGAATCTTTAGTTGGAACATAAGATTTTGACTCTCTTACAAAATATCCCATCTAAAGTTGTCTTTGTTTTAGGTTTTCCTTTCCATTAAAACCAATACCTTCCTTTTCTAGGGATTTTCTTTGACCTCCAAGGAGTTTTTCAAAATTATTTTGTCCTTCTATGAATTTACAGATAGTCTTACATTTATCTTTCAAATTTCTTTCTAACTCCTCAATTTTCAAATCCTTGTCTCTTATTAGGGATGCATGAGATTCATTTTGACTTTCTAATAGCTTCGAAAACTCTTTCAATTTAATTTCAAATCTGAATTTTTCTTATTCATTTTCTCAAGCATTTTAAGGGTATACAAATATTCCTATTGCAATTCATCATAAGAAGGCACGCTATCTTCATTTTTTGAATCACTGGAATAATAAAATGAAGCAGAACAAAAGGATTGTACCTTGTGGTCTTTGTGAGCCATCAAACACAGATTTGCAATCTTGTCATCACTGGATTTAGATTCTAAACTACTGGTACTGTGAGTATCCCAACCAACCTTTAGTGCCTTCTTCTTCTTCTTGGACACTTTCTTCAGCTGGATACAATCTGGCTTGATATGCCCAACTTCTCGACAGTTGTAACAAGTTGGTGGATCTTCTTTCTATTTCCTTTTGCTAGTCTCTCCTTTTTCTGATTTCGAGTTGTTGAATTTTCTGGTGTATTTATTGTTCTTTCTCATGAACTTTCCAAATTTCTTAATAAGAAGAGTCATGTTATCATCTGATTCTGAATCACTTCCTTCATTGGAGTTGTTAGATGATGCCTTAAGTGTTGTAACTTTCTTTACTTTATTTTGCTCATTCTTCCTTTCATTTATTGCTAGTTCATAAGTAATGAGTGATCTAATCAATTCATCAACCAACATCTCCTTCAAATTCATTCCTTCTGCTATTGTAGTAGTCTTAGCTTCCCAAACTAGTGGTAGTCCCCTAAGTATTTTCCTGATCAACTCATAAGTAGGGTAAGATTTACCAGGAGCATTTAAAGAATTCGTGATGTGTGTGAATCTAGTATACATGAATTGAATAGATTCATCAGCAGTCATTTTAAGTGCCTCATATTCACTAGTAAGCATGTCTATCCTACTATCTTTTACTTCCTTAGTACCTTCATATGTGACTTCTAATTTTTCCTAAATCTCTTTTGCAGTGTTACAGGCCATTACCCTATTAAACTCATTTACATCTAGTGCACAAAATAGCAAGTTCATTGCAATAGCATTTATTTGCATAGATTTTTAGTCTTCCTTTGTATACTCATCTTCAGTCTTAGGAACATTTACCTTGTCAACTACTTTCATAGGAACATGATTTCCTTTAGATACAATTTTCCACAATTTCCAATCAATATTTAAAAGATATATACTCATTCTTCTTTTCCAGTAGGTGTGGTTTACACCACAAAAAATAGGTGGTCTAGTGGACGAGTGTCCTTCACCGAATGTGGTTACACCGATGTGTGCCATGTGATATTTTTACAAAAATAACGGTTAAATCTATCTAACCTCGCTCAGATACCAAATGTGAATTGCGGTGTTATCCCAAGAGGGGGGTGAATTGGGTATTTTAAAAATAGGTCCTTTAGGTTCTATTTTTGAAAATGATACTTTCAAATTAGCTACCAATTACTACCTCAATCAATTTCTATTAATCAACCCGATAAGTAATTTTAAGTGTTTTTATCAAGCATACACTATTACCCAATTATTCAAACATAGACCAATTGATCATCACATACACAATATGATTATGCAAAATTTAAATAGAGATAAGGGTAAGAGAGATGCAAACTTGATTTTACAAGGTTCAGCCTACCCCAGCCTACGTCCTCGCCTTGAGTAACCCACTCAAGGATTCCACTAAATAATCTGCTCCTTTAACTGGGACAGAGCTTCCCTTACAACCTACTGCTTACAAGAGGCGTAACTTCCTCCTCAATCCTCGTTCACAACCTGAACCGTGTATACAAATGGAGATTACAATTTTTGTAACAACTCAAAAATTGCTTCTAACCAAGCTAGTGAGTACAAGATAAAATCTAGCACATAATCATATGATAAATACTTGGAGCTCAGTATGTACGTAAAAATATGACTTTTATAAGACGAATGATATGCTTCACAAATCTACCCTTCAAGCAATATCTCCCGAAAAATTAGCTTTTATAAATAAATACTTTGGAGATCTTAAGAGTTTGATTTCGAATCACTTTATGCAAGAATACCAAATAAGATCCTAAAAAAAATAGACTTGAATATTATGTAGATCTAAGTTCTTGCTATCAAATAACTCGTAAGATTAAATCTTTGAGTAAACATATGACTTTAAATATTTCAAAGAGTTAAACAATATTTCTTAAATATTTTTTTTACCAATAAAGTATGTCTCTTTGAATAAAAATATATTTTTGAATATCACAAGGATTCAAACTTTAGAATACTGTTCCCAAAAAGATTTTTCAAAAAAATAGCTATGGGAAAATTAGTTTCTTACTCCCAAAAATATTTTTTTTATCTAAACAAATAATGGAGAAAACAATTGTTTAATAAAAATTGAAAGCTCAATGAATTATTTCTCAAACCTCAAGATCAAACCTAAATTTAACATAAGTTTGCTTGGATCTTGAAGATGCGAATGCCTAGACAAGTATGATTTCTTTGGAGTGCAGGTGACGATTCTTAATAATAGGATTCAAAGCTCTCAAGAGATAGGAAAAAATTGTTCAAGGCTCCCCAATCATATGCCAAAAATGAGGCACTAGGGTTTTTAGGTTAATTTTATAAGAGTTCTTAGCCTTGGTTTAATCTTTGTCGTTGGATCAAATAAATATAATAATTTTTGTCCGTGTTTGCGCTGAATTGCGTTTCAGCATCTCGATATTCGTCAACGAGTGGATAAATTCGTCAACGAGTGTATAACACCTGTTCGTCAACGAGGTCATGAGTTTGTCGACAAGAGCACTGTCTGAACTTTTTGGACTCTCGGTATTTGTTCGTCAATGAGAACAAAGTGTTCGTCACCGAGTGGACTTCATACGTTCATTGACGAGGCCATTAAAATTTGCCTCAAAAAATTTATTCAGCCTAGACTAATGTAAATGGATTTTTCATGAAATGCATGAATAATAAGGTCTATTTAGGGTATATTTGAGCTTCGAGTTATATCATATGACATATGTAAATACATTCAATTCTAAATACTCATTCCTATTGCCGATCTTGAACTTGAAGCTTGCTTCATCATCCTTCCATTCCTCTAGTTCCATGGATTACGCCAAGTGATATGTACTTTAGGTTCCCCATGGCTTCCATACAAGTTCACCGTTCATGCATTCTAAATCATTATCTTATTCACAAACTCAATTGCATAGGTCAAATACCAAGTGATTTGTCATTATCAAAATAGGATTGGATTCATAGAGTCAACACAAAAAACAAAATGAATGGAATGAGAGATCCCGCTCGGCGATGGTGATGCCCGGCGATGATGAAGGGGTGGGGGCCGGCGGCGGATCTCAAGCTAGGTCAAGTGCCTCTCTGGAGAGAAATGAGAGCTTCTCTCTATAACTTGACTCTTTTCTTTATTATAATCATACTTACAAATTGGTAGTATTTAAGGTGAAGTTTTATTGTAAACTTAATTGGCGAGAAAGAGAATAATATAATTTTATTTTTTTAAAAAAAAGAGAACATTAAAGGAAAAAAAAAATTTTAAAAAGATAAACAAAAGCAAGATTTCTTTGGCATTCTCAATTCACAATTTACAGCCCCAAAAAGCTAAACCCTTTAAAGGACTTTAAACCCTATACCCAAATAGTTAAAATAATAGAAAAAGAAAAATGATGTATGCCAAATTCCTAATTAAATAAAAATTTAAAAGTGAAACTTAAATTTTTATATAAATAAAGCTAGTAACAAAATAAAATAAAATCTCGAGTGATACAATCAAGCATCATAATTATGTTATATTCTAGAGAATTATTACTCAGCACTGGTTCACTAACATTTACTAATGGGTTGTCGAATAATTAATACTCTATTAACGATATATATTTTTTTTCAAATAACCTTTATAAATTTTTATTACCAGTTGGGTAATGGTGAATACAAGGATAGTAATATATAGCAATCACGATTTCCAAGGGATTGTCTCTTATCTCAACATCCTGAAAGGTTTGAGATTCCAATTTAGGGACTTCTATGTCCATGTTGCACATTCGAAAATATTAGGTAGATAAAATGTATATATTGAATCTAATATGATTTTATTATGTGTATATAGTTAGATTTTTTTTATATACATAAGTGAAATTATATCGATTTTGATGTATACACTCGGTGTACTTACTAATTTTTCCAAAGCTTGGGACATGTGAGATGGAAAAAGAGATTAAAGATGGACTACTTCAAAGGTTATATTTAGTTTGTGAAATGCCCATTCCTACAAATATATTAGTTATAATAAATTACACAAAAATTTATGTTGTTAGAATAAAGTAAATAACATTGCAAAGCTTTTTATTAGTCCATAATATGGAATAGATAAAAGATAACTATTCCTAAATTTCATAATGAAAATGTCTATTCTATTTTTTATTCCATGTTGAATGAAATAATAAAGGAAAGAAATAACTATTGTCTCTATTCCAAATTTTATACTATATTTTACGTTATTCCAAGAATAGGTATTTCCTAGAACCAAACACAATGTTTATTATTTAGCATAAGTTTGATATGGACACCAACAGACTAAAAAAAAGTAAGCTTCTTGTTAAGCTCTGCTTAATAAAGTTTGGGTCACCCATTTTGCACTCAGGTTGTGTTTGAAAGTAGGAATTTCAGATTTTGTATTTGAATTTGGATAAATTTCTATAAAATTTTATATTGCATCTTATCCAAACACACACAAATCTAAATCTAAGGTCTCTCCCAAATATATGATCCGGGTAAATGACTTTCCAACCAAAGATTCTCTAGTAGGCGATGCCTATGAAAATCACACTCGTAAATAACTCACTTCTCTTCCTGAATAAATCTAAAGGTCGGTGAATATTTTGGCTCCTACTGAAACAAATATTTATGTCCTCGCTAAGTGAGATCCACTTGTACCCTTATTTGAGCATTTGAAACCCACAATCTAAGAGAAATCTATAGTCTAGGTAGAGGGGCAACTAACAAACATATAAGATATGGATAATTTATGCAGCGACTAGTATTAGAAAATATCAATTATGTATTTGGACCATGAATTTTATATTTTAAATTTTAATTTTGAAATTTAGATGAAATTGAGTGTGATTTTATATTATATTTTAATTTAATTTTACATAATATTCACATTTGAGATTGAAACTCCCAAACTTTGTGATAAAATATTATGCAAAATGATTGACAATTATATAAAAGAAACTCATGTCATCTGATTAGGCATTCTTTGCTGCTGACATGATCTTAAAATTAGGATGGCTCTCACCAACAGCATTCATATAAGCATTTATCCCACCCCCTTTCTAGTTCAATATTAACTCCCCCATCACCACCAGTACTTTTCGCACCTCTACCTTTGGCTCCCTTATCCCTGCCTTTAATGGTCTTGCCTTCATTTTCTCACATTTTTCTTTAATTTTCTCAGCATTTCATATAATGTTTCAGTTTTGTTTTTTTTTCTTAACCTCTCAAATTCTTCTTGCAACCTAATCTCTATTTCCTCTTAATGCGTTTTTGATAATTTCTTATAGTTTTGATCGTCCTTCAGTGTTATCGAATCATTTATCATTCAAAAACATATTTTCTTCACTTTGGTGACGCTTGTGTGCATATCGCATTACGTCTTTATGTTCTAATGGTAAATAGCAAATATTTCTAGCTTCGATATTTTTTGGGTCTTGCGAAAAAAGAAAAAATCTTCCTCTTTAGTCATCCATTTATCTTTTTCTTGGTGGATTCGCCTTCTTTTCATAAATAATTGTCATTTTGAATTTAAATATTTGTATGAGATTAAACTTTTCCCAGTGCTTTAAATTATGTAAATTATCAAAACACAATTTTTGTTTTTCCTTTTGATTTGTTGAATGACTTCATAGATGTGGGACAAGTTAGATGATCACAACTTTCACAGCACCAAGTTCAAGCCCCTCACCTAATTTTGGATTGAATGACAGTTCTAAATATGAACCACGAGTCAACATTGCCTTGAGATGACACGAACAGTAAAGAGGTTAGGAAGCAAAGGATTGGCTATCCTAATTGTATAACTCAAGAATAAGGACGAGACAATAATTTTATGCTGATTGGGTTAAAAGTAGTGTATGCTATGAAACAAAAATACAATAAAAAGTTATAATTTGAAGACTTGATGAAAAGGAAATAAAGCAGCAGATGCTTTGACTCGACAAGGGGCCATGAGAAGGAATAATTTGTTTACAAATACTAGTCAACTTCCTAAAGTTATCAAAGGTTTATACAGATTGGATAAGATGAGTACGACTTATATAAGGTATGTTTAGTTGTTTTTTTTGGTATTGGTATAAGTTTGTTTTATTTTTTTTGTTTGGTTTGATGCATGGGGTGTTTTATTGGTTATTATGTTAACCTCAAGTGTCATTTTGTTTTCATGGTATTCTTCCGGCATAAGTGAGAGTTATTAATAAACTTGGGATGAGACCGCTATGTGAATGGCTTCCGTCTCTTTCCAAAAAAAAAAGAAGTTAGAAAAAAAAAAAAAAAAAACTAGTCTGAGCTAAAACAAATAATGTGGCATTTGGAAACATGGGTTGGAGTCTCTAATATGAAATTATCTAAAATTTTGATAATAACTTGTATCACTTTGCATTAAAATTTGTATATTGCACATCAATTTTAAAATTCTTTTGCTCCCCTGATATGTGTGGTGGGATCACTTAGAACATTTGAGGCAGGTGGCACAAGTATTCAGAAATGAAGGAATGGTTCTTTTAGAAAGAAAAACTATTTGGATGCAACCTCCGATTGAATTATTAGGTTTAAAAATTCGAGGATGTAAAAAGGAACTTCGGCGGCATATAGTAGAAAGGTTATGTGAATTTCCTAATGAATTCAAAGATAGAAGGTATTGTCAATGCTTTCTAGGAGTATTAAATTACATTAAAAATTTATAAAAAAATTGGTAGAAAAGGCAGCACCAATTCAGAAAAAGGTTTCAGTAAAGAATTCATAGAATTGGACTTCAAAAGATACTAATGCAACAACCCAAATAATAATGAGGTTTATATAATAAAGAGAGAGGAAAATGGAAACTGGAAACAAAAGGAGGCAGTCGACGACATTGCACTTTGGAAGGAATCATCGAGGGGAATCATCAGGGCTTCGTCGACGAAACCCCTGTATTCATCGACGAGGGCTTCAACGAATTCGTTGACGAAGACTGAATTTCGTCGACGAAGAATTACCGAGAGAGGTTTTGAGCCGACTAAATTTTGTCGACAAGGATTGAATTTTGTCAACGAAATTAATGAAGGATTCGTCAACGAATGACGTGGCTCGTCTACAAATCCCCTGCTCTATAAATATCAAAATCCGGATTTTTGACTTCCTAAAGAAGCTAATACTCTCCTCTCTCTCCTCCCTTCGGTTCTCTCTCTTTCTTTCGTTGATTTTGGGCTAAATTTACGTCGGATCGAAAATTTGAGGCTACCACGTCACTCCTAGCGAAGTTCTCTACAAGTTTGCCGGAGCAGATCGTTGGGGAAATGAGGTTGGAAATCATCCCTGAGTTAAGGTAAGACTTTTTAAGCCAAATTTGGTCTTGCGATAGTTATAAGAAATGATATACATGTGGAAATACTAAAGTTTAATACTGAGAGTTTTCAATTTCAAGGTATTGGTCAAGAAATCCTACGGATGTTAGACTCGATCACTTTGGGGGCTTTCTCAGTAGTCAGGTAAGGGGATAAACTAAGATAGTTCTTTTTTAGAAATGTATGCATATGTAGTATTTGATTTTTGGAAAGTAGATATGTTTATATATATATGATTTATATTTTGGAAAATACTGTTAAAATGATGGTAGGTTGAATACGTGAAAAATCTGTTAGTGTGGCATGAGTATAAAATGTTATGAAATACTATTTTCTGGAATGGGATTATGATACGGATTTTTATAATGGGAAAACCGGCGTATGGGCCGAGATTTTTTATATGTTTTTCAGCGTACGGGCCATGCTATGATGTGATTTGCCAGCATACGGGTTGTGCTATGATATGTTTGCCAGTGTACGGGTTGTGCTATGATGTGATTTTCCAGCGTACGGGCTGTGCTATGATATGTTTGCCGGCGTACGAGCTGTGCTATGATGTGATTTGCCAGCGTACGGGCTGTGTTATGATATGTTTGCCAGCATACGGGCCATGCTATGATGTGATTTTTCAGCGTACAGGCTGTGCTATGATTTGCCGGCATACGGGCCGAACTATGATAAAATGTGTAATATCGGCGTACGGGCCGATGATTTTCATGATATACGTATATATGCAAAATGATATGATTGATCTGATAATTAATGATATAAGATATCCATGCATCATAATTTCAGTATATGTTATATGATATTAGAACCTGGATGGCTTGGTCTAGGCTAGCACTTACACGGTACCGTTGTTATGTGTCCATGGTCTTTATGATCATGATATCTATGTTAACGCCGCTGTACGGAGTGGTGTGAGATTGGATGGTCGATGTGGTTTATAAGAAGTGTGTGATCGCCCTTGGTGTACAGACCAGATCAGGTAGACCCATCGGACTTGACTGTACGTTTGACTTAGCAGTGGTCGGCCAACCATTGTCAGGTCCTACCTTTGGGCCACACAACCTAGTCATGTGGGGGTAATACATATCAATAGCCAGCTAAACTATCAGGAATGTTTTGTGTTGTTATTATTATTATATGAGATGAAATATGCTTATGAAAGTGCAATATGTTCTACCATGATTTGATAATATGTATGTTTTCCCAGATTTGACAAATAGTTACTGAATATGTTATGTATGGTATATGTAGAACACGGAATACTCATGTTGCCACACACTGGTGTTAGTTTATTTCCCTTACTGAGAGGTGTCTCACCCCAAAATTTCATAAACTTTTCAGGAACCCCAGATAGGAGAGCGGGAAAAGCCCCGCTGATCTAGAGTTGTTTATCTGCCCTTTTTGAAGGGTAAGTTTTGTAGGAACAGTTAGATTTTTATGGGAAATGTCCCTAGATCTTATTTTTGGGTTGTATATATGGAAATATAGTGGATATAGTGACTCTGGTATTTATAGTAATGTGATGAATGTTTCCATAATTATAATATTGTGATTGTATGTTTCCTTCTACTTAGGCTTCCGTTATGTAAAAACACAATATATCCCTAGTGCCCACGGGTCTAGGTGGATTATGATTTGCTGAGATTTGTGATATTGATCCTATTATATTTTTTTTTTTAAATGTGGAAATTAAACAGGTCGTCACAACTGAAGTAATAAAAGCCTTAAAGAAAGAAGTATAGAATTTTCCAAAGTTAAAATATTCAGATGGTACAAAATTAAATATAATTCTAGAAACCGATGCTTCAGATATGGAGTGGAAATGTGTTTTAAAAATTACAAAGATTAATAAAACAGAGCACCTAAGCAAATATTGGAGTGGATGTTTTAATTGTGCATAACTTAATTACCCAATTCATGAAAAGGAGTTGTTGGCAGTCCTTAAAGGAATCAGGGCTAATGAACTTTTCTTGGATAAACCATTTATCATTAGAACAGATAGTTCCTATGTAAAGCATTTCATGGGAATTAAGTTAAAACGATGCATTCAAGCAAGATTGGTTAGATGGAGAAATGAATTACAATATTACTCCTTTAATGTAGAACATATTAAAGGAAATGATAATATTATTGCTGATACGCTAACCAGATATTTGAATTCTTGCAGAGCTAATGGCAAGCAGTAGCAGCCATTGCAAATGTCTAATTTGTCAGGAAAGGTATAAGGTGGCAGATTGCCCAGTTGTTAGATTTGTGG